>NC_132780.1:200264829-200564829 GCF_048418805.1 Vulpes vulpes
GGGCACCCAGGTGGCTCGGTCGGTTAAGTGTCCAACTCTTGATATCGGCTCAGGCCTTGATCTCTGTGTTGTGAGTTTAAGCCCTGTGCTGGGCTCCATGCTGGGGGTGGAGCCCACTTAAAAAACAACAACAACAACCTATAGTTGGGGCACCTGGGTGGCTCACTCGGTTAAGCATCTGCCTTGGGCTCTGATCATGATCCCGGGGTCCTGGGATGGAGCCCCACATCAAGGTCCCTGCTCAGCGGGAAGCCTGCTTCTCCTTCTCCCTCTGCCTGCCTCTCCCCCTGCTTGTGCTCTCTCTGTCAAATAATAAATAACATTTTTCAAAAAAAAAAAAAAAACCCTGTACTTAAATATTTTTCAAAATTTTTTGTTGTAGTGGAAGGCTGCTGGCTGTCTGAGTTTGAAAATGCTCTGTTTTCACTTAACCTAATTGTCCAGGGCACACCAGAAGGCTGCCATGAAGAGCCCTTCAGCTATTAAAAGGAATTGGAACCAAAGGGCCGTCTCGGGGGTGCCATTGATGTGGGAAACAAAGGCAGAAGGAAATGTAGATAAAATTAAATATCTTGACAACCTATAGCCCGTTGATAAGTACTTGAGGCAGGAAGAGTACAAAGTTCCGTCAGGAAGCGCCTGTCTTGATGTTAATGCCTTGCTAGAGGGGAAAACAACCTTAGTTTGGTACTAAAGGTTTGAAGACCCTAAGTATCCCATAAGTCTTCTTTAGCATAAGAAAATCCTTTTGGAACCCCCCTTATTTTAGTGCCCCCACCCCCAAAGCATATAATCAGCCACCCCCTCACAATCCTGGGGGAGGACAGCAGCTCTTCCTGCCCGTGGAGCCTGTCTCTGTGCTTCAATAAAACCACCTCTTTGCATCAAAGAAGTCTCGAGAATTCTTTCTTGGCCATCAGCTCTGGACCCCAACAACACTTCTCCAGAAACACGGTACCGTTACCAGGACTGGATCATTCCAAATCCTTTCCTACCTTTGTGCTGTGTGTCTCCACAAAATGATTTAGATTCCTAAAAGGAAAGAAACTGGTTGGCTGAGCTGAGTCTGGGCCCTCTCTGTGACCAGCGGGCAATCTGGTGATTTGGGGCGTGTGCGCATCTGCGTGTGTGCGCGTTTACCTACCACCCAGGCCACAGATGTGTGACGCAGGCTAGACCAATGAGATGTGTGTCCTAAACTGTTATAGGAACGTGTGAGGACATCTTTTCTTTCCAGTGGAATCACTAGGTTGATACCATACAAACCTGGAACCACTACTGGCCATTTTGTCACTTTGTCATCTCTTGGGAAGAACCTCCCTTTCCTGAAAATGGAGACAGAACCAAGGAGCCAAGGGAGGGAAAGCTTCTATTGTGAAAATCTGAGAGTTGGATCCATGTTTTCTACCAAGCAAAACAGTGACCTTTTAGGGCTTGGCGCTTGGATTCCGTTGGAAGAGTCGGGGGGCGGGGGTTGTGGGGTGGGGTGGACTTCCAATGTCTCTGAAGCATCTGCACAAGTAGAATGTCACCCTAAGATTCCTCTCTGTACAAACTATTTTGAAAGGTTGTTACCACCTAATACTTGAATCAGAAGAGAATCTCAGTGAGACCTCTAAACATAAAATAGACCCTAAAATAAAGACCCTAAAATAACTAGCTTTCTGGTGAATCATTCAAATAGTAATGGCTCTAAAACGTATCCTGGCACCAAGTAAGTAATCATAGATATTTATTTGATTAATATTTATCACAAGGAAAGAAGATGCAGAAAGGATCTTAAACTACAATGACCAAAGTGCAAGAGAGATATTTTGGGGATTGAACTAAGGTACAGGAGAGGGGAGGATTGAGCTTCTTTAAAAAAAAAAAAAAGACATTACACAGTGAAGGTGACTAGTGTCGGCTGTGCCTACTGGGAGGTGTGTATATGTCCAAAGAAATGGCCGCTAGGTAATGCCCCGGAAAAACACATTCTAAAATTGTATATAGGAGCATCTGGGTGGCTCAGGGGTTGAGCGTTTGCCTTTGGCTTAAGTCGTGATCCCAGGGTCCTGGGATCGAGTCCCGAATTGGGCTCCCCACAGGGAGCCTGCTTCTCCTTCTGCCTGTCTGTCTGTCTCTCTCTCTCTCTCATGAATAAATAAATAAAATATTTTTTAAAAAATCTTAAAAAATGCTATGGAGTTCTAAATTATAAAGGTTTTAAGAGAAGAGAAAAGATAAGGAGGCAGTGATTAAGCCCTTGACAAATGAAATAACGTATAATGAGCTCTTTAAAAAACATGAATAACTAAGGCAGAAAAGCAACAGGTGCAAAAGTGGCGCAAAAAAAGGTATGCATTGGGGGGAAGCACAAATCGCTCTTTGCTGATGAGACACCTCATAATGTCAGCACGAGGCCAGCGGGTTGAGCTGTCCGCACCGGGACCCTGTGAACACACAGTTCGATCAAGGGAGGCGACTGTGCTTAAGGCTCTGGGATGCGCTGATCATCGGCTGTGGGAGCTGAGGGCCAAGGGAGTTTGCCACTGACCAGGAAGCCTCCCATCCCCGGGGGTGACGGGGGAAGACTCTGGGTTGGGAGACTTGGTTGTGGCTCTGGAATCCAGCTGGATCCAGTCATGGCCTTCCCACTCCTGCCTCGCTGGACGCCTCTGCCTCCTTCCTTGCTTCTCCAGCATTCCTGTCTTCTCCTGTCTTCTCCTGTCTTCTCCTGTCTTCTGTCTTCTCCTGTCTTCTCCTGTCTTCTCCTGTCTTCTCCTGTCTTCTCCTGTCTTCTGTTGTCTTCTCCTGTCTTCTCCTGTCTTCTCCTGTCTTCTGTCTTCTCTTGTCTTCTCCTGTCTTCTTCTGTGTTCTCCTGTCTTCTCCTGTCTTCTCCTGTCTTCTCCTGTCTTCTCCTGTCTTCTCCTGTCTTCTCCTGTCTTCTGTCTTCTCTTGTCTTCTCCTGTCTTCTTCTGTGTTCTCCTGTCTTCTCCTGTCTTCTCCTGTCTTCTCCTGTCTTCTCCTGTCTTCTCCTGTCTTCTCCTGTCTTCTGTCTTCTCCTGTCTTCTCCTGTCTTCTCCTGTCTTCTCCTGTCTTCTGTCTTCTCTTGTCTTCTCCTGTCTTCTCCTGTCTTCTGTTGTCTTCTCCTGTCTTCTGTTGTCTTCTCCTGTCTTCTCCTGTCTTCTGTCTTCTCTTGTCTTCTCCTGTCTTCTCCTGTCTTCTGTCTTCTCTTGTCTTCTCCTGTCTTCTTCTGTGTTCTCCTGTCTTCTCCTGTCTTCTCCTGTCTTCTCCTGTCTTCTGTTGTCTTCTCCTGTCTTCTCCTGTCTTCTGTCTTCTCTTGTCTTCTCCTGTCTTCTCCTGTCTTCTCCTGTCTTCTCCTGTCTTCTCCTGTCTTCTCCTGTCTTCTCCTGTCTTCTGTTGTCTTCTCCTGTCTTCTCCTGTCTTCTGTCTTCTCTTGTCTTCTCCTGTCTTCTCCTGTCTTCTCCTGTCTTCTGTTGTCTTCTCCTGTCTTCTGTTGTCTTCTCCTGTCTTCTCCTGTCTTCTGTCTTCTCTTGTCTTCTCCTGTCTTCTTCTGTGTTCTCCTGTCTTCTCCTGTCTTCTCCTGTCTTCTCCTGTCTTCTCCTGTCTTCTGTTGTCTTCTCCTGTCTTCTCCTGTCTTCTGTCTTCTCTTGTCTTCTCCTGTCTTCTCCTGTCTTCTCCTGTCTTCTGTTGTCTTCTCCTGTCTTCTGTTGTCTTCTCCTGTCTTCTCCTGTCTTCTGTCTTCTCTTGTCTTCTCCTGTCTTCTTCTGTGTTCTCCTGTCTTCTCCTGTCTTCTCCTGTCTTCTCCTGTCTTCTCCTGTCTTCTCCTGTCTTCTCCTGTCTTCTCCTGTCTTCTCCTGTCTTCTGTTGTCTTCTCCTGTCTTCTGTTGTCTTCTCCTGTCTTCTCCTGTCTTCTGTCTTCTCTTGTCTTCTCCTGTCTTCTTCTGTGTTCTCCTGTCTTCTCCTGTCTTCTCCTGTCTTCTCCTGTCTTCTCCTGTCTTCTCCTGTCTTCTCCTGTCTTCTGTTGTCTTCTCCTGTCTTCTGTTGTCTTCTCCTGTCTTCTCCTGTCTTCTGTCTTCTCTTGTCTTCTCCTGTCTTCTTCTGTGTTCTCCTGTCTTCTCCTGTCTTCTCCTGTCTTCTCCTGTCTTCTCCTGTCTTCTCCTGTCTTCTGTCTTCTCTTGTCTTCTCCTGTCTTCTCCTGTCTTCTCCTGTCTTCTCCTGTCTTCTGTCTTCTCTTGTCTTCTCCTGTCTTCTGTCTTCTCTTGTCTTCTCCTGTGTTCTCCTGTCTTCTCCTGTCTTCTCCTGTCTTCTGTCTTCTCTTGTCTTCTCCTGTGTTCTCCTGTCTTCTCCTGTCTTCTCCTGTCTTCTCCTGTCTTCTGTCTTCTCTTGTCTTCTCCTGTCTTCTTCTGTGTTCTCCTGTCTTCTCCTGTCTTCTCTTGTCTTCTCCTGTCTTCTCCTGTCTTCTCCTGTCTTCTGTCTTCTCTTGTCTTCTCCTGTCTTCTTCTGTGTTCTCCTGTCTTCTCCTGTCTTCTCCTGTCTTCTGTCTTCTCCTGTGTTCTCCTGTCTTCTCCTGTCTTCTCCTGTCTTCTCCTGTCTTCTCCTGTCTTCTCCTGTCTTCTGTCTTCTCTTGTCTTCTCCTGTCTTCTTCTGTGTTCTCCTGTCTTCTCCTGTCTTCTCCTGTCTTCTCCTGTCTTCTGTCTTCTCTTGTCTTCTCCTGTCTTCTCCTGTCTTCTGTCTTCTCTTGTCTTCTCCTGTCTTCTTCTGTGTTCTCCTGTCTTCTCCTGTCTTCTCCTGTCTTCTCCTGTCTTCTGTCTTCTCCTGTCTTCTCCTGTCTTCTCCTGTCTTTTTCTGTCTTCTCCTGTTTTCTTCTGCACCCCAGAACTCTAGAAATGGTCCTCGCATACCCAAGGTTTCACAAGTAGTCCACAGAAGGGCCAGAATTCAAAGCTGGGCTGCTCCCAAAGCCTCTTCTCTTTCCACAACATACGAACCCATGTTGTGAACTGAAAAAATGGTAGTGAAATAGTGTGTCACTGATATGGGACAGCCTGGTTCCGGTGTCACCGAGTCCAAGAACGAATCCGGTGGACGAAGAGGAGTGAGTAAAGGGATAGGAGTTTGTGAAGCAAGGATACAGAGAGAGCTCTCAGGTTGAGAAGGGCCCCAACAGGTTTGCCCCTGGGGCCTTGTAGGGTTGGTCTTTTCTGGAAAACTGCCTGGGAAGCTTGTGGCCTCGAGATTCTTGTGTCCTCTTGGTTTGAGCAAGGACTGGTGAGAACATCTTTAATGGCCACTTTGGTGCCAGGTTATTCGTTGGTCACAGGTGCCTGTCATAACAAGGCTCCCTCCCTGCCCACACCTCAGGCAAGTGGTCTGGCCTGTCCCCTTATCTCTGGTTTCCTTACACCTCAGCATTTGGGGATCTCCATGAGCCTGACTCCGTGGCCCCTGACCTAGCCCTGCTGGCCCTGTTTGTGCCTCACTCACCACCATTACAACTGATCCTGCCCATATCACATTTAAAATGGGAAAATTCAGGTTATATAACTATATGTGTGTGTACATATACATAATAATTCATCTTTTATAATTATAATCTCTTTTTTATATTACACACATAAGAAAACCTTGGAAAGAAATACACTAAATGTCTAATGGTGATTTTCTTTGGGTAATTGAATTGTGAGTGATTTTTATTGTCTTTACTGTACAATTTACATATGCCAATTATTTTTGCTGTGAATATTACTTATAGTTACTATTTTAAAATACTCTACCCATTTAATCCAACAAATTTTTATTTTATTGAATACCTAGTAGGCAACCCCAGAGACATAAGGGCTACAAGGGCTACTGAACTGGCATATTAAAAAAAAAATGTCCCTGACATCTTGGGACTTTGTTTTTCACTTTACTTCTACTTAACTTGGGTCGGAAAGGAAAACACAAACAACAAATACACAAGATAAATATATAATATCCAGGTGGTGATAAATTCTGTGGAGATACCAAAAAATCTGTAGCTCACATTAGCTCAAGTACACAGATAGTTTTCATAAAAGTGCTCTAGATTGCCAAAATCCTAAAAAGTAATTCAAATGCTTCAAATCATCCATTAAATTATTAAACAACTATTTTTTCCTATATACCTTGTACCCTCCATAAGAGCCTTGAAGGTAAAAGTAAATAAAATAATTATTGGCCTGAAGGAGATAAAAGTCCAGGCAACAGCTGTATAAGAAGGAAAATTGATAGTCCTCAATACATATTATTGTGGCACCATATTTGGCAAAAAGATGCATTTAAACTATTCACAAAAGAGTTCATTGCTGGATTATCCTTCTCCCCCGACCCTACCAAAAGCCCTGAGTAGTGATATGGTTGACAAAACATGAAGATGACAGCATGTGACCCACACTGTACTGCAGATACAGTACTGTATATACACCTGTCAATCAATTTTGTTTCTTAAATTTCTTAGATTTATAAAAGTATTTCTTTTATAATTGTAGAGCAGCATCTTTCATAGAGGCGAAAATTTGGAACCGAAAGAAATATTTCTAAAAGCAACAAAACTACCCATAATTCTACCATCCAGAGGTAATCACTGCTAATACTTAACTTTCTGTCTTCTGGGTGGACGGACCCTACTTTGGACTGAACTCTATGACTTTATTGTATGAAGTGGCCATTAGACGCGGTAATTTTTATGAAAGGGAAGTTGGGGGTCACATTTCCTCTATCCAGGTTGGTTTTAATCCTCTTCGAGCTTAGCATTTTAATGGCAAAATGTTATTTCCAGTGATCTCCATTTTCCCTGTTTCCTAATCTCTTAATTCATTTTTTTTCTACCTGGTCCATAAAGTGACACTCTTACATGGTTTAAAGCAAAAGGGAAATGTTAACCAATTTCCAAAAGCGTCTATCAAGGAGGTGACAAGTGTAATGTTGATAGGTACAGGGGAGTGACGAGGCTGACAAGATGTGAATGCCCATGGCACTGCACATAAAGATGACGAGCAAGTGACAACGGCAACAGACTGTGTGTTGACCAGCACAGAGGGGGCCCGGCAGCCTCCAGCAACAAAGACGACAGGAAGTTCAAGATGAAATTGTCAAAAGCACATAAAAGGAGTGAGCATCCGAAGGCAGGAAGCAATGTGTCAAGGGCTCCCAGATTCTTTGCCACACTAGCTACAAGGAAGGGCACCTTGCTTTGGGGGTTTGCTTTCCCCCATATCTCTGTTCATCCCTATTTCTCTCCCTGATGTCTCCATTCTTCAATATTTGCTCCCGTTTCTTCTTTGCGCTCTCTGGGTGCTCCTCACCCAGCTTCGGGGAAGTCCACACGGCCTCCTCTCAACAGCACCCAGGAAAGCAGAGCAGAAATGGAGATCAACCGTCTCCCTCTTCCAGGGCACACAGACTAGCAGTGTCTGGAATCTTTTGGCAATCCCTTTGGCGGTCTTTGCCAAGTCCTGATTGTCTGTATCTCCTGGAAGGACCCAACTTACCACATGTTATCTGTCATGAAAACTTGCTTCTCTGTTCAAAAAAAAAAAAAAAGGAAAAGAAAAAGGAAAAAACCCAGATGTCTATTGGCTTAAATTTTCATAACAAGGCCTAGATATAACAGAAGAGATTAATTAGGGATGTTTTGCATTATGCCAACCACAATAGATGAGAATGCAGCCTGGCTCACGCCGGGGCTAGGAAAAAAGTTCTGCTGCAATGGAGCTGCTAAATTTGGTGATTTGTATTATGTTCTTCACAACAGTGAGTGATAGAGAATTGTAAGAGCATTGTAGGGTGACAGGTGGTGGCCGCACTCATGGCGAGCACAGCATGATGCATAGATTTGTCGAATCCCTATGTTGTACCCTTGAAACTGCCGTAACATTGTGTGTCAACTATACTTCAATAAGAATAAACCAGTCAATATACATTTAAAAAGTGACTAGAGAGATAAGCACGAGTGTTATACTATATGTTGGCAAATTGAATTTAAATTGAAAAAAAAAGATTAAAACAAATGCATTGGAAGTGGTGGTGGAGCAGTGATAGGGAAGAGACAAATGGAAGAAAATCCTAATTACTAAGAACGCATTTAAATAATGAATGTTACTGTGTGCTCATTAAAACTATTGATACTGAAAAAAATAAAATAAAATAAATAGATAAATAAGAAGTGACTAGAAGTTCCCCATTACTCTTGAGCAGAAGTGGATGTGATTGAATGTTGGATTTACTCCCTGATGTTTAGGTCTCAGAGCTTTACCCTTAGAGCTCTTTAGAAGCCCCTCATTACTGAAATTTCTGAAAGAAAACAGTAACTTCATTACTGTGTGTCTAAAGCACATGGCCCTCTCCCTCTTTTTTTTTATCAAAATTCATATTTTTTTAGAATGCAATTTGCAATAATTTGTGTTCTCCTGGGAATACTACAATGGTTTTGTATGAGAAGACAGTGATGCCTGCAGGCTGGGTCACAGAACCCAAGGGAAGGTCCCACAGGACCAGCCAGGAGGGTCCTTGGCTTCATGCAGGACAGCAATCAAACATGAGCCAGGGAGGTGGAGACGGTCTATTGAATAGGGTGAGTGACAGACAAAGATTAGCAGATGGAATCTCTGGGAAAGTCAGAAAGGAAAGGAGAATGAGCCTTGTCGTTGCTTGGGGTTAAGTGTTCTCTGGGAATTTAGGGTAGGGTCCGATCGAAGGTCGGTGTCAGGTCAATAGATGTTCTTTTTTTAATTATTATTTTATTATTTATGATAGTCACAGAGAGAGAGAGAGAGAGGCAGAGACACAGGCAGAGGGAGAAGCAGGCTCCATGCCCCGGGAGCCCGACGTGGGATTCGATCCTGGGTCTCCAGGATCGCGCCCTGGGCCAAAGGCAGGCGCTAAACCGCTGCGCCACCCAGGGATCCCATCAATAGATGTTCTTTTACAAATTACCAAAGGTAGGGGTACTGATGCCAGTGCCAGACAAGGTTTGTGGGAAGCTAATGTCCTGGGACATGTTGGGGATCTGGCTCTTCTTGGGTGTTTTCAGGCGTTCGGGGCCTAGGACGCAGTTCAGAGAGTGATTAGCTCTTTTGCTCCTTTGGCTTAGTCAGAGGCAAAATATGGAACACGAGTGAATGGGGCCGAGCAGAGAAACAGCAGAGAAGGCGTTTTTCTAAACGGGAGTCTGCTTGGCTTCCCCACTTCGGCAGTATCTCCAGATATTGCTTGATAGACGTTTTTGAAGAATTAGAAATTTTTTTAAGCAGTATCTGCCCAGTTAACCAAAAAGATTTCATATGTTTATCAAATATTTTTGTGAGCTTCCAAGGGGAAAGGAGTATTATTTTTTAAATACTACAAAAGTGGGGATCCCTGGGTGGCGCAGCGGTTTGGCGCCTGCCTTTGGCCCAGGGCGCGATCCTGGAGACCCTGGATCGAATCCCACATCAGGCTCCCGGTGCATGGAGCCTGCTTCTCCCTCCGCCTGTGTCTCTGCCTCTCTCTCTCTCTCTGTGACTATCATAAATAAATAAAAAATTTAAAAAAAAAAATACTACAAAAGTGTGCACAGAATGAGGACACGGAGTAGGTTGTGCATGCTAACAGGTAGGAGAAGGGGCCACTCCCTGCCCTCCACAATAGGATCCGATTGAGCGTGTCCCGTGCGCGTGCACGAACAGGGGCCCACGCGTGGGGTGGGGTGTGTGTGCGTGTGCGTTGATTCAATCCTCTTACCTAAGCATTGTCTTCTTTTCGTTCCCCTTTAACAATCAAGATCATCTCAGTCTCATACTTCCTATCACTCCCTTTGGGATTAATGTCCTTGTCAGATTCCTTTCTGTGACATTTAGCGCCAAGATGGTGCAAAAGCAAAAGACATTCAATAGCAAAAGAAATCCAGGGTGAAAAGGTTTACTCTCTTGGCTTTGGCTGTCCCTAAAAGGCCGACCTCTCAGGACTCCTTACCTGTGTTATTCAATCTCAGCCTAGGACTTGATGGGATGAGCACTGGGTGTTATACTAATGTGTTGGCAAATCGAACTTTAATTAAAAAATAAATAAATAGGGCAGCCCCGGTGGCACAGCAGTGTAGTGCCGCCTGCAGCCCGGGGCGTGAGCCTGGAGACCCTGGATCGAGGCCCACGTCAGGCTCCCTGCATGGAGCCTGCTTCTCCCTCTGCCTGTGTCTCTGCCTCTCTCTCAAATCTTTAAAAATAAATAAATAAATAAATAAATAAATAAATAAATAATAAAATCAGATTCTGACATGAAAAAAAGTAAAAATTTGAGGCTCACTCTCAAAATAAGTGAACAAATACACACGTACATAAATCTCAGCCTATGGGAAACACCACACTCGTTTTACTTGAAATACCGCGTTTTGCTGTGGAATTTGTTTAGAGCTTCGTGATTACTGCTTTATTTGAACAATGCATCAGACATTCCTGCAATAAAATAATTACTAGGCCTTTTAAAAATGTGTGATTTTAACATAGCGTCGGCCAGATTTTAAGCACATCTGTGTTACTTCCTTGCCGTTAGAGCACAAACCATTTCCTAGAAGAATCTACACGCAGTGTTCTCGGGGTGGCGGGTGGGGAATGTGACCCGAAACCCGGATCCCACTGCAGAAAGGCGGCCTCCCAAGGGCATCTCTGAAGCGCATGTTGCTGACCAGGAGAGCGTAAAAGAAGGAAAACACACAAAGATAAAAGAAGGAAGAGGCGATGCGTCTGTTTCTACCGCAGGCCGCGGCCCTCGGGCAGGGAGCAGGCCAGCTCCGGGGGCTTCGGCGGCACATGGGAAAAGGAGAAGGTCGGAAAGTGGCTGTTTCCACATCAGGACAAAGCATCATCTTTGCAATCCCCCCGGCGCGGGGC
Source organism: Vulpes vulpes (assembly GCF_048418805.1). NCBI lineage: Eukaryota > Metazoa > Chordata > Mammalia > Carnivora > Canidae > Vulpes > Vulpes vulpes. The sequence goes on from NC_132780.1 coordinate 200,275,722, forward strand.
TCAGCGGCCCCTGTGCCTCCGTCAGCACCTCGCTGGCCCGGCAGCTCAGCCAGACGTCGCCTGTCCTTCCTGCGCCCCCGCAGTGACCTGCACCCACTGACACCATAGCAGCTAATTCGCCTTCACGACCCGTCAGCCTCCACTCGGGTCACTTTACCTCTGCCCCCTCGGTGACATGGATCTGCTTCTAAAGCGGGGAAGTCCAGGACGCATCCCTCCCGGGGTTCAGCCGGGATCATACAAGCTGTCCCAGACCCCGAGCACTTCTAGACACAGGAGGACACCGGGAGCTCGCGGGCACGAGCCCTGAAGCCCTGGTGAAGGACGGGCTCCTGGCCTCCCCTTCGAAGAAACCCTGGGATCTCATTCGCGGACAAGGGCCCCGACGAGGGCGGCGCAGTGGGCTAAAGGACCGCAGCTCCTCGCCACTGGCCAAACAGCACTTCCCACGTTGCCCTGAGACCTCGGGACATGCCGGCGTGAATGGTCACTGGAACACCAGGTGACCTCAGTGGCCGCGATGGTGTCCTTGCCCGATGGAAGGACGGGGAATCCCTAGACGGGGGTGGCTGTGCGTGCCTGTGACACATGCACACGCGGTCGTGCGGTACACGCAGAGGCACTCGCACTTACGCAACCGCACCTGCTCTTCATCCATAGGACGAGCTCGGCACTTCCCGAACCCTCTACCAAGGGCCACTGTCCTCATGGAATATTCAAAGCCGAAGAAATATCCCATGGACGAGGTTCCCCGGGCAGGTGCTGGGGAAGCCTGGGTAGCGTCCGTCCACCTCCTAGAATTCCTCGAGGCGCATCCACCAGTCTCCATTAAGGGAACACCCGTAAGTGAGTTTCATTCGCTATTTCCCCCGCGTGACTCGTTGTTTCCTGAAACGCCGAGCGTGCGAGGACAGCGCTAAGTCACGGGCTTTACAGCATCACACGTGGTGCCGAATGAGCAAGCGGAGCTAACGCAAAAGAGAAGAAAGGAATATGCTCCGGGCCGTCGGGGGGATGCGAAGCGCACACACAAACCCCAAGAGAGCAAAGTCATTTACTGGGAAATGGCGTTCGGTCTGTTCAAACCCCCTATTTAAATCAAACTACTTTAAACGCTGCTTATTTTTAATAACCTGACCCTATACCAGGAGCTCTGTGCCAGCTCGTTTCTGAAAAGTCTGGGACTAAGATTTATTGCAAAAAAATCTAAATTTCGGTGTACATGAACTGCAGTGACAGTCGGTCACACGCACGCGCACACGCAGAGTCCAGAGACTTTCTTCAAGAAGAAGAAGCAGGAGGAGGAGGAGGAGGGAGGAAAACTTGCAGTGACATTTTGAGACATCAAGTTCCATGGAAATGAAGTATCAGTTTGGTTTCTAGTTTCAACGGGGGGAAAATCCACAAAAAGTGGGTCTTAGAGGGAGTTTCGGGCAGAGGAGGAGCCCATCCTTCTCAGTCCCCTCGCTGTCCGCCTCGTGCGGCGGGAGAGGCCATGGAGGACACGGAGGACACTCAGGCCCCGGGCCACACGGACGCCCGCGGGTTCAGCAGGTGAGCAGCCCGGAAAGGGAAGAGCCCAACGCGTGTCCCCTTGAAGCCCTGAGTGGAGAAGAAGGCGCTGACCGCAGCACCTGCTCTCAGTGGCCGGCGGCAAGGCCTGCGTCATTTCTGAAGTCTGGCGATACTTCTGTTTTGGGGATATTTTAATAAAGGAGTCCGCTTTTTATCACAAGGGCTACAAACAGGACACGACGGAAAACCAGGTGAAACCGCCCCTTATCGGTGGCGCGGCCCAGGGCACCGGAGGGCACCTGCAGCCCCACGGCCCGGCCGTGCCTTGGTGCACTCGCACCCCGCGGTCACGGGAAAAGGTGGCGCGGTGGCCGCTGAGGCCTTCCTCCAGTTTCCGTGGGCAGCGTCTTGGTCAGGACCTGGGGCGCAGACCACGGGCCAGGGGCTGGCCCCCAGCACACGCGGAGCCACGAGGTCAGGCTGCCCGGCTGCAGCCTCGTGTCTCCCACGACCCACGGGATCGCCCGGCAACGGGGTCTCGGGCCTTTCCCCAGGCCGGCAAGGACGCATGAGGCCACCTCCGTATCTCCCCTTGGGCTTCAGCCCCAAAGTCCCTAATTCCAGGGGCAGCAGGAGACCCCCACCCCGTCCGTGACAGGGAGCGTAAAAGGAGGCAACAGGATCGCAGGGCACGTGGTATAAACGGGGATGGTCCTGGGCAAATGGAGACACAGGGCGACCCGAGAGGGGGCCCGGATCCCAGGTACCGGCCGGCCTGCCCCCCCCAAACCTCGCACACGGAGTCCAAGGCACTCGGAGAGACCCCCCTCGGGTAGGTGGGCCGTGTCCCGAATGTTCCTAGGCTTCCTACACGCGCCGGATCTCACAGGAAGACGCTATGTGTCATCCAAGTGAATCTTACAGGGTTTCGCTAAGTTTTAGGTAAACTATCCACAGAGTCAATCCAACGTTCAAAAGGAACATCATAAAAAAAAAATCCTGGTAACAAACATGTTTTCAAAAGATGTCACAAGGTCGAAGAACAGCTCTTTTCTTTTTTTTTTTTCAACTCAGGCTTTTTAAAAAACGGGAAGCCACCACGGTCCGTGTTTAGATCTATTCTGATTCCTAGTCTAAAAATAAAGAGTAAAAGGCGTCACATTGAGAACATGTGAAGGATGAAAGGAAAAAGTCAGGAGACTCACACCAAAGAAATGAAACGAAGGTTATGATCGTGACCCAAGGGACGACCCAAGGGACGCTCTGCAGAAGCATGAATAGAATCAGGACTGTGACTTAATGATTTCATTTATTGGCTCTTGTTCAGGGGTCAGGTACTTGAGTTCAAGGTCACGGACTTCAGATAATTTATTTTCAAAGCCCGGTCCTAAGTATAGGGCGATTGCCTTCATTGTGTGATTTGACATCTTCCGAAAACGTCCCCTGCCGGAAGAGACATCCCTGTAGTTTTTGACAGAACCCGGTGACCTGGCACTGTGAGGCCCAGCATCTTCTGTAACTGGTTATTACCTGTCGGGGCACAGATCTCTTTTGAGAATCCTGCAAAAGCAATGGATCCTCTCCTCCTCACGCTTACTATCAAAAAAAAAAAAAGGCACAGACTAAATACGGTGACTAACTTCAGGATTCTTCAGGGACTCTGCCCACCCCTCCTCACGTCCACCCATAGGCAGGCCGAGACTTCTGCTCCTGTAGGACTTCAGAAGAAATATGTCATTTAAAATGAACTAGGGATTTTGCCAACTTGAGGCCAATATGTTCACAGGTTAGTCCTTTTCTACAGTTTAGGTAACATATTTTCGAGTACTAAGGTGTAACTTCATCTGGGAATTAGTAGCACCTTCAAGAATTAAGACACTGAAAAAAAATTTTAAAAAAATAAAAATAAAATAAAATAATAAAAAATAAAGAATTAAGACACTGAAAATGCGAATGGCGATACAACTAGGAAAGTCTACATTTGTAGATAATTCAGGTCGAACTTTTCTTGATTAAGCCAATAATTATTGATCATCAGCTATGCTTTAGACGTCATGCTACACCCTGCGAGTAAAACAAAGACTTAAGTAAAATCTTGAGGGCTTTGGAAGGAGAATCGATTTTTTTTTAAAGCTATTAAGAACTTGCTATATGGGGATCCCGAGTGGCCCAGTGGGTCAAGCATCTGCCTTAGGCTCAGGCCATGATCCCGGTGTCTTGGGATCGAGCCCCAGAACCGCTCCCTGCTCAACGGGGAGCCTGTTCCTCCCTCTGCCTCTGCCCCTCCCCCGTTCATGCTCTTTCACTCTCTCTCAAATAAATAAAATCTTTTTAAAAAAGAGAACTTGCTACATGCCGGGCCAGTGATCCAACCATCCTTACAGCCAAATGTAGTAGTTTTATGCAAAAATTGTTTTACAAATGCTTTATTCTACCCCAGAGGGCCAAGGTCTTGTTTGCATTTTCTAGCTTTACTTTTGTTGAAGCTAAGTCTAGAAGGCATGTGGAGGGGGACGGGAGGGGCAGACCCGGAGTGGGGCATCCCAGCTCCAGGCAGCTGTGTGAGTCTCTCAAGGCTCCAGCTACCGCCATCTCCATAGGGTTGGGCGGGAAGCGTATTTGAGAAATTGGGCTCGGTGACTAATTAGCACAAAGAAGATAAAGGCAAATAAAGACCAAGGATGCTTCCTAGGTTTGGGGCGTAGGTGACTTGGAGAATGAAAGAGAAGCCGCTTGGAGGAAGGGGAGGGGATGTGGTCACCATCCAGTTAAGACTCTTGAGTTCACAGAGCCTACAGGATACCTAGTAGACCACTCAACATACGGGTCGAGGCCTCAAAAAAGGGTTTTGAATCCGTGCAAGCCTTCCCAAGGGGTGGTGCCCGGACCCAGGTGTTCTCTGAGACGCGTTCAGGAAGCTCACGAGGTCTGTCTAAATAACACCACGAAGGCGTGACGCTGCCTGCCTCCTGCCTTTTGCACTGTATGGGCATTTGCACGACGATGCCAACGCAGCGGTGGGCAAAAATGACACCTTAGCCGAGGACAACAGCTGACCTCTGCACTGGAACGTCCAGCAGCTCCCGAGCATCAAGAGGAAAATAACCCACCAGCATCTTGACCGTGAGCCATTTCAGATGGTGGTGCTGGTGACGGGCACCTCGGGGTCTCCCCGGACACTGCTGCTCGTCTGGACTGGAGCTGCCACGGTCAGAGCCGGTGAGGTGGGGCGACGGGAGCAGCACCGGGAGGCCCGGGCCAGCGCTGGGCTCCGTGGGTCTCCCCGGGAAAACGTGCACCAGGCCGCGCGTGACCCAAAGCAGCTCTTGAGGTCGTTAAGCTCCAGGGGAAGCGTTAGCTCTACCAAAACCAAGTATCTTTAGGTTTGGGTGACGTTTCGTCTTAGGGCGTGTGTCTCTGTGCATGTGCGTGTGTCTCTGTGTGTGTCTCTGTGCATGTGCGTGTGTCTCTGTGTGTGTGTCTGTGCGTGTGTCTGTGTGTGTGTGTGCTTGTTGGTAAACAGTGATTTATCTTCTGAGCTTGTGCATCAAATTTAAAATACATGCAAAACCTCCCCCCTTCTTTCCCGTTTTGGACACTTAGAAGCTTAGAAATATGTATGAAGCATCACTGCTTCCGCCCTCGTAAACCCCACTATCCCCGTCAGCCATTCCGGAGGCCAGAGGGCCCGGGAGCGGGTCCCCTCACGCATTACAGCTCAATGCCACCCTCTAGTGGGTGCTCTCCGGCCGTCGTTTTGAGGAGGGGGGAAATGTAGGTCTTGGTTTCTACTTCATCTTTAATTGTAATGCGTGGCATTCTGGAAATTTTGAAATTTCTTAAGAACAAAAAAGCTTCTTGAATGGCGAATACATTCTTAGTGGACGACCGAATAAAAAATAGAAATTGAGTGTCTAAAGGTGGACTTAGAATCCTATGAAATCTATTAAAAAGCAAACCGACTTCAGAATGGCAAAGGGAACTTCTTCCTCGGCTGTCATGACCCACTTAGAGCCCCTGGAGATCTTTTTTTTTTTTTTTTCAGTACCGCCTGACTGCAATGACCAGAAACATCCTTCCTGCAGAGATGTATTCAAAGCAAAAGCAAGGAAAAGTCTATTATAAGCACAACTAAGCCAAAAAGACTATGTGAAAAAGAGAGAGAAGAGAAGAAAGGAAGGTATTTTTGTATGTCAATACGTCTTTCCTAGGGCAAAAATCCCAGGTGAGCTTTCTTTGGTTAGGATATAAGAGAATACACAGGCCGAGAAGAGAAGAGGGTCTGCAAGCCATTCTGTCTTGGCTGAAGGGTTGAAGGACTTTTGTGAACCACACGATCCAGGGCACGATGGGGAACACGTGCACGTTGCCATCGTGCATGTCACCACTGGGGGAGGCCATTGATCAAGACCTAGTACTCAATGCTCTGGAGTTGGGTCCATTGCAAAGGCCAATACTGAAGCCTAGTCCAATGCCCTGGGGCAGTGCCAGCCACACTGCCAGGGGCGGGATGCCCTGGGGTTCACTGCGGGGGGCCCACAGGACCAGCGGCAGACAGATCTCGGCCGCGAGTCACAAATTATCAGTAACCCCTTTTTGAGCAAAATCTGAAGACTGATACCAGAACCTACGGCATGTTTGTTCATTTTACGTGTCTGTCGATTGTTCCCGTTTCTCCGTGGTGCGTGTAAGTCCGGACACTCACAAAGGACCCTTCTGTAAAGGACGTACATGTCGGCGTCACATGTCGGAATTGATCCGACTCTGCAGAGTTAAACTTCTGGTCTCCAGGTAAGAAACCATTTCTACACTCTTTTCACCGAGTTCTCCTTCAGTCTGGACGTGCCGTGTAACGGGTTTTATATTCCAGATTAGTGGACGGAAGGTCCTGTCGATGCAGCGTAGTGTATGAGAGGCAGCTGGTCAAAACACTTGGATTCTGATCCTGCAAATGACAAGCCGTGCGGCCTGAGTCAAGTCACTCAATGTCCCCAACGCTGTTTCCTTGACCAAAAACATTGAGGAAATTGTCCATGACCTTTATATCTAATGAGGTTTACTGAAGGATTAACAAGATCACGTACGCGGAAGCACCAAGTATAGGTGGTATTCTATTAGTGTTTGGTTTCCCAAATGATTTTTATGACTTTTTTTCTTTTTAATAGTATCTAGAGTTTTGTTCATAGTTGTTTTTTATTTGCCAAAGAGATATTAAAGTGGAGCGTCTTTTTCCCAGTTATAAATGGAAAACTATGAGCAAAGTTGGTTAAGTGCAGGGACATAAAATCTTAGAAATAAGTCTGTCTCCTGCTAGTGTGTGCCCACCACCTCTTTTCCCAACAAATTCCTGTCTTCCCAGAGGTAGGACCACACATCGGTTCATCATAGTAATACATCTACTGCATCTTACTCTGCAGATGCTCAGGGATGCCCGAGAATCAACGTAAATGCTTTGATTCCTTTTATCTTGAAACAGGAACTAATCTTCCTTTGCCATTCCTAAATAAAAATATGACGTAACAGCATGGCCACTATGGTTAATAATACCATATTGCATATTTCAAATTTGCTGAAAAAGTGAATCTTAAAAGTTCTCATCACAGGAAAAAGAACTTTGGGAACCATATAAAAGAATGTATTTTAGATGGCCTCAGAACCACGAAGTCGGACACGCTCTCACACTTGGAAATGTTTTGACTTAAAAAAAAAATGTTTAAGACTACGTGTACCTCATGCTTCCTTTCCAGCCAGGGCCGAGCAGAATGGCTCCCGCAAAGAAGGGTGGCAAGAAGAAGGGTCATTCTGCCACAGGCTAGTGACCAGAGACAAGCACATCCACTGGGACGTGGGTTTCGAGAAGCGTGTCCCTCGGGCACTCGGAGAGATCCGGAAATTTGCTGTGAAGGAAATGGGAACTCCAGACGTGTGCATTGACACCAGGGTCGGCAAAGCTGTCTGGGCCAAAGGAATAAGGAATGTTCCACACCGTGTCCGTGTGCGGTTGTCCAGAAAACATAATGAGGATGAATATTCACCAAACAAGCTCTATACGTTGGTTACCCATGTACCTGTCACCACCTTCAAAGACCTACAGGCAGTTAATGTGGAGGGGAACTAATCACTGATTGTCGAAAAAAAAGATACAGAACTGGAAAGCATAGCGAGAGAGAGATGTATTGCTTGGTTATTCTTAATTAGGAGTCTATCAATATCTATCAGGAAAAACTATAAGATAGAAAAAGAAAATAACTACGAGTGGGGGAAGATGTACCTTTTTATTAAAAAAATAATAATAAATAAATAAATAAACCAAATAAATAAGCCATAAATAAGCCAATCTTTTTTTTTTTTAAGGATTTTACTTACATATTTGAGATACAGAGACAAAACGCACAAGAGAAAGAGCAGGAGCAGGGGGGAGGGGTTGAGGACGAGGGAGAAGCAGGTCCCTGCTGAGTGGGGAGCCCTACAAGGGGCTCGATCCCAGGACCCCGGGATCAGGACCTGAGCCTAAGGCAGACGCTCAACCCACTGAGCCACCCCGGCGTCCCAAAAAAGACGTACTTTACGTTGTTGTTGACTTCTAGATCTCTATTACTAAGGGCTTCCAGAACCAAGGACCACAATCTGGGTGGCATTAACAGGACAGAACTTCACTCCCCCACAGTTCTGAGGCTGGAAATCTGAAATCAGGGCGTCAGCAAGTCTGGTTTCTCCTGGAGGCTCTGAGGGAGAATCTGTCCCAGATCCGGATAGTTACTGGCAATCCTTGATGTCTTCTGGCTGTAGACCCATCCATCTCATCTCTGCCCCCCTCTTCACCTTGCCTTCTCCCCTGGGTCTCTTTATGTGTCTGTGCCCAAATTTTCCTTTTCTAATACGAATAATCATCTTGGATCAGGGTCTGTCATAATCTAGCATGACCCCATCTTAATTTGAGTCCATGTGCAATAATGTCACATTCACAAGCACTAGGAGTCAGGACACGAACATATATTCTGAGATGACACAATTCAGCCCACTATCATATCTGACGCAAATATATTAGATAGACTCAAAATTCAAACTCTTCCATAATCTTTCTGAGGAAGTAATTTCCCATACATTTTTCAGAAGTCGTAGTAGATTGGAACAGCAGCTCATTTAAAAAGGATAATCTCGGGCAGCCCCGGTGGTGCAGCGGTTTAGCGCCGCCTTCAGCCCAGGGTGTGATCCTGGAGACCCAGGATCGAGTCCCACGTCAGGCTCCTGGCATGGAGCCTGCTTCTCCCTCTGCCTGTGTCTCTGCCTCTCTCTCTCTCTCTCTCTGTGTCTCATGAATAAATAAATAAAATTTAAAAATAAAAAAATAAAATAAAAAGGATAATCTCAACGTAAGTTGAAGCCTTTCTCTTCAGTAGTAAATATATGGAAGCAGCACCTGGTGGCTCAGTCAGTTAAGTATCTGCCTTTGGCTCAGGTCGTGACCCCAGGGCCTGGGATGGAGTCTCATGGGAGGGGATCCCTGCTTGGAGGAAAGCCTGTTTCTCCCTCTGTCTCTCTGCCTCTCCCCCTGCTCAAGTGTTCTCTCATTCTCATTCTCTCATAAGTAAATAAATTCTTTAAACAAAAAGATATGGAAGCAACCTGAGTGTTCATCGGTAGTTGAACAGATAAAGATGTAAGTATATGCACGTGCGTGTGCCTGTGTGTGATGAAATATTACTCAGCCATAAAAAAGAATAAAATCTTGCCATTCCTGACAACATGGATTGACCTAGAGGGTATTATACTAAGTAAAATAAGTCAGGCGGAAAGAAATACCATACAATTTCACTTACAAGTAAAATCTAAAACGCAAAACAAACAAAAAGACTCCTAAAGAGAGAGAACAAATGGGTGGTTTCCAGAGGAGAGGGGGTGCAGGAGATGGGCCAAATAGCTGAGGGGCATTGAGAGGTACGCACGTCCAGCTATGAAATGAATAAGCCACAGGAATGAAAAGCACGGCATGGGCAACAGCGTTGATTATATTTCAATGACTTTGTATAGTGACAAAGTGTAACTATACTCATTGTAGTGAGCGTTTCATGATGCATATTCTCGCAGAATCACCGCTCTACGCCTGAAACTAATATGTCGATTATACTTCAATTAAAACTAAAGGGAAATATATAAACTTTAATTAATAAATACCAAATTTTAAGTAATATCATTACAATTTAAAAAGTTAAAAAGCATTGCACCTTGAGCTAAGTGCTTTAAAATAATGTTTCAGACATCTCGTAATATCTGTAGCTGATAAAATAGTGTTGGTCACACTTCATGAGAGCACGAGGACTAATGGAAAACCTCCAGCCCCTCAAAATGTTGATTTCAAGTGCATAGGATTTTTTGGTTTTTTTTTTTAAGTGGCTCTTGCTTTTGAGTCACAATTTTGCAGATCAGAGGGGGAATTTTAAAAATCGAAATTACAGTTATTAACCACACTTCTAATTTCAGGCGTTTGTTTCAAATTCCTCATTAACAAAACTCTTCACAAAAGCCATACTAAGGGGGAAACACTGATAAATTTTATACTCTGCTTCGTTTCATTTCCCCCCGATCAAGTAACTAATAAGAAGCTGCAAGGATAATATCAAAAATACAAGAAATTCAAGCTCTAGATAATCAAGCATAGTAAAAATCCAAGCAAAATTGAGTCATGGCAAGGGGGGCATCCACTCAGAGAGCTGAGTGCAAATCCCCGCTCACACTTTCATTAACTACGGGACCACAGGTTCACTTCATTTCCACCCCTACAACCACGGGGAGACTGCAGAGAGATTACAGAGCAAGCAATGGACACAAATCAAGTGGCCGGTTGGTGCCTTCTGCTGATTTTCTAGTGTTAATTATCTCAGCCTGTTTGTGCTTGCCTCGGTTAATGAGAATTTTCATGTCTATCAGGGCTTTAAAAATGTTGCCCATGGAACAAATATTGCCGACGATGCAGTTTTGCTTCCAAAAAGCACCTTCTTTCATTTAACCAGCATAGTTCAGGGAATGGGTGTCATTGCAAAAAATGCAAGTGTCATATTCATTTTGTGCAAAAACGGGGAACAAAGTGATCATGCAGAGTGTAAGTGGGACCAAAAGAACCACAGGATCGGTCCTGGAGCTCCGTGGAGCAAAACGAATAAGACTTTCGTCAAAGAACATGCCAGCAAACCCGGATGTCCTCTCAGACTGCTTCCTTCCTTGCTTGCGTCGGAAGCAGGGGCCCGCAGGCCTCATCTGTGTTCTCAGGACTTGCCCTCGCCCTCCTTCAGATCTCTGCCTGGCCCAGCACCCTGTAACTCGGTGTAGCCAACTCCGCTCCTGCGACTGCCACATGGGCCGTGATTTGTTCCTCAGAGTCACAAGGCTGATCCCAGCGGCCGAACTGCCCCGTCCTAAGCCCCCTCAGCATCCATCTGAGTGGCCGCTCCTTGCGAAGCCATCTGTGCTCCCCGTCCGGGATGTTCGCATCTGTGTTCTGTGACCGTCCCCAGGCGAGGCCTCGGTTCTGCTACGGAGAGTGACAGGGTGACAGCGTGACAGCCACACTGTGCCAAGCTAGAGCGGCCACGCAGCCCTGTATGCAGCGGGGCAAGCCTTCCCCAAAACCCAACAAGCGAAATAGAAAATCCCATCTCCTGCTCCTCCCAGGCTCTCCTACAACCCCCTTGCACGGAGTCTCCTGGACCCCTCCTGCTGGCTCCTTCCCCGACTAGCGGCCCCCGCCCCCTGGGCCCAGGCACTCACCCCAGCTGCACCTGCAGCTGGCGGGCTGGGCGCACCCAGATGACCGTGGGGTGCCGCTCCCGGGCTGCCCCGGTGGACGTGTCTGCGCCCCCGGAACACAGGGCGGAAACGGGTTTAGATTCTGCAGACCCATACCTCTCCGGCCTGTATCTAACACATAATAATGCAGATTCCAGAGACCCGGCACCTCTTAGGCCGGTTGCTAACGCGCCCGGGTGACTACTGATGCCGGCCCCAGGACAAGTGGATCATCGAATGCGGCCGGATACGTTACGAACAATAGGCAGCTGTCAACCAAGTCATTACGTCTCAGTCACAAGGAGCGTGTTTCCTTGATCTGAAATAAATCCCTGGGAAGTAACCTCCAGCTGAAAGAACAGAGGAACATAATATTTCCCCATTTCATAGTTCTGAAAGCTGTGCACCGTCCTTCTTTCTGACTCGCCGCCCCACCACATTTGAGAAGAGTTGGCTGTCTCGGTGCGTGACTCCATTCATTTCCCTGACATCCTTTGACTCTGGGCCGGCTCCCCGGCCGCCATCCTTCCTTGTCACCGAGGCCCTGCCAGTGCAGCTCATTCAGTGGCCATCATCACAGTGAACGATGTCCCAGCAGCTCCAGATGGAAGATGGGGGTAAACAGCTCCCCTAAGAGTGCTCTCCGAGGCGGTGCCATCAATCACCTCGCAGCTGGGACCAAACCGCTCGGTGACGGAGCCAGCGACTTCCTGCCAAAAACAGCACATTTCTCAGTGCCCAGCTTCCTTCAGGAGGGAGATGTCACAACGACGGGTTTTAGCATTTCAAGAAGCCCTCGATACCTAATATTCGTGCCCCAGTGTGTGTGTGTGTGTGTGTGTGTGTGTGACCCTTAATATTCTTCATCTGGGCTTAGTTTTTAAAAATCATAACAGAGACCCGAATCGGTAACCATATCCCCTCTCCTTCGCTCTGGGAGGGCTGAGCCTCTTGTCTGCTCGCCTTTAATGAATCACAACATGGAAAATCAAGCAATAGGTTATTTTACGTGAGTTGAAATGGGAAATCACCGTCATGGATGGTGCCCAGGGAGGGGCGGTGGGAGCGTCTGCAGGCTGGTGACGGGCCGCAGAGGTAAGCGGCACATTCTCTCCTGCAAGGAGCGGACGGCGGCGGGTGGTCCTCTTTAGGCCAAGATCAGAATTGAGAGGGAGCAGTTGGGACTCTGCAGCACAGATTTGGCGTCCACGGCCCGCAAGATCGACGTCCTCGTGGCGACTGCCGGGGACGCGTCCCTGGCCACCGCGGTGCGAGCGGGAGGGCGCTGCGGGGGAGGCCACGCCGACTGCATGAGGGAAAATGACCAGCAGCGAGATACAATAAACCCGGTTATGATACACGTCCCATTAGGAGAATGTGAGACTCCCGTATGGCGCTTGCATCTCCTTAGTGACGCCCCTCAGGTTAGGCCGATGCAAGCCGTGTCCTCGGGATGAGGAATGAGACCTGCAGCTTTTGTTTCTAAGCAGGACCCGCCCCGCCTGCCCCGAACTGTAGGGTTGACCTCGTCTCTGTAACTGTCCCCTCCGGGATACGGGTCCCCCTCGCCTCAACGTCCCCATCTGCAGACGGTAGGGGAGCTCTTGGGACCTCTGCAAGTCAGCCTCTGCTGGTTCGAAGACCCATGTCCTTTCCCTCAGTCGGGCAAGACAAATCTGTCCACGTAACGTCTATTTTTACAAACATCTTTCCATTTCTGTACACACACACACACACTCCTGCTTCTGCCTAATTGCTACATCAAAGGAGCAAGGAAATTCTAGGGAGATGAGATGCGATCCAAGGAGGACAGCATATTGAGTGAAATAAGTCAATTGTAGAAGGACAAACATCATATGGTCTCATTCATTCGGGGAATATAAAAAATAGTGAAAGGGAATAAAGGGGAAAGGAGAAAAAAATGAGTGGGAAATATCAGAAAGGGAGACAGAACATGAGAGACTCCTAACTCTGGGAAACGAACTAGGGGTGGTGGAAGGGGAGGAGGGCAGGGGGGGGGGGTGACTGGGTGATGGGCACTGAGGGGGGCACTTAACGGGATGAGCACTGGGGGTTATGCTATATGTTGGCAAACTGAGCACCAATAAAAAATAAATTTATTTAAAAAAATAAAAAAATAAATAGAAAAAAATAAATAAATAGAAAAAAAAAAAAGGAGGACAGCGTATGATCTTCTGTGTGCACTAGAGGGTGCAGGTAGCAGGGAGGCAAAGAAATCTCAGCAGGTGCTGAGCCGAGTGACGAGAGAGACCAAGGGCTCCACCGATGGTACCTTGGGAATCGTCCGTGTCAGCATCTTCCCTTTCTGGGTAGGAAGCGAACCCCGCAGACGTGACATCCCCAGCCTCACGAACTCCCACTGGGCAGCCCTGGAGTTGAGATGGCTCTAAGCCGTGCCGTCCTATCGGCGGAAAGCAAGCTATCATGAAAATCATTTAGGAAAAATCATTCTGTCGAGACAGTACGAGGCACAGTTGCTCGTACAAGTATCTGTTGAGCAGCTCAGATGTTCAAGCCATTAGGAGGCTTATGAGAGCATGACTGGGTCTCTTGCATCAAAGGGGAGAGAAGCCCGGAAAGAGGCGAACACAGGGCAGACGGTACACGCGAGATGCACGGGGGTTAAACCCGGTGCTTCCCATCCACACCCCAAGGCACTAGCCATTTGGTGAGGGAGGTGATAGCAGAGGGGACCTAACCCTGGGAACCCCCGGAGACGCTGCTACAGCCAGACCGTGGAGGTTCAGCTCAATTAAACACACCCCAAGGGATCCCTGGGTGGCGAAGCAGTTTAGCGCCTGCCTTTGGCCCAGGGCGCGATCCTGGAGACCCGGGATCGAGTCCCACATCGGGCTCCTGGTGCCTGGAGCCTGCTTCTCCCTCTGCCTGTGTCTCTGCCTCTCTCTCTCTCTCTCTCTCTCTCTCTCTCTCTCTCTGTGACTAACATAAATAAATTTAAAAAATGAAAAAAAAATGAAAAAACACACCCCAAGATTCAAGGTGACGTGTCCGGGTTTATACAGCGCTTCCGTCACAGGGACTCGGCGCCTCCTACGCGAATGACCCTCAGGCAAAGCAAAACTCCAAATATACATCCTCCAAGTGGAAAATACGCCCCACCAGTGGATGCTAGATTTTTGTTTTATAAACTCCAAGGCTTTAAATTCTGCACAGAACTGAACCTGCCCTTGAAAACTGATCCCGAGAGAAAAGCATATGCCCCCGTTTTAGAAAGTCTTTACCAGAAGGCCTAAAAGTTTAGGATTGTTCGAAAGAACTCTGTGCCTTTCGGTGTCTCGGGATGAGAGTCTAGAAGGAGACGGCCGGGCCTTGGTGCGGGGCATCCCTCGACCGGCAGCGTCGGATATACAACAGGCAGCTGGCACACAGGGGGCACTGAGGGCGCCCAAGGGACTGTGTGAGCGTGAGCGCCCCTGCCTCGGGGCTGACGAGACAGAGATCCCTGACCCTGGCCCCGAGGAAGCTCAGGGACAAAGCTGGAAGCGGAGCCGAAGCCTCCTGGCTCCAAGCCTTGCTTCCCGCCGAGTCGTGTCTACACCAAAGGCCGAGTCTGCTCGCGGTGAGATTTTCGGGCGTTAAGAAGATGCCCGCGTCTCTATGGGCCAGACCTTATGTGACCATAGCACCCCCCCCCCCAGGAGGTGTGTGTCCTCTTCGGGGCCAAGACATTTCCGTCAGGGTAAGAAACCAAGATATTTAGGACCGGAATCGTCAGTGGCTTTGGGATGTCCCAGACGGTCTCAGATCCCTTAAACTACTCATGAGGAATCCACAATTATTTAACTTAGCGACCTCATGAGGAGTTACTCACATTTCATGTTTTCTCTTCTTTTCAAAACCGTAAACAACCAGTAAGAAACGAGTCCACACACAGCACGTTGCTTATTACGAAGTAGAGTCTGTAGGTCCAAGAGGCAGGAGCAAGTGTGCACGTCCAACCTCAGGACAGACTGGAAGCTCAGCCCTGCGTGGGGGCAGACTGGGGGTCCCCGCCTTTCCTGGAGGACGGAAATGGCTTGACGGCTCCACTTAAGGGGGGAAACAGGGTTAGAAGCGGACAAAGCTCTAGAGACGGGTGCGCTGCCCGGAAGCCCGTCTGCGGCCTCGGTGTCCCCGTGGGGACCTTACAGACACCAGGGAGAGGGGAGCGGAAGCGCCACGGGAGTTGAGGAAGGGGCCTCGCATGCCCGGAGCAGCAGGTGGTCTGGCCCCGACCCCAGCCTGAGCCTTCTGACTCCGACGTCGTTTGGGAGAGAAAGGGTGACAAGCACAGTCCCCTGGGCCAGGATGGGGACGGTCGCCCGGAGAAAAACAAACCAGCGCGGTGGCTGCTCCGCGCCAGCTTCCCCTGACAAACAGGAAGAAAACAGGAAAATGTAAAGCCCGACACCGGGATGGATTGAACTTGATTGGTTCGACATAATCTGAACTGGCGGGATTGGAGCTCCTGAGGCTTTTCGTTCCCCCCTTTGCTCTTCTCAAGAAAGAAAGATGCCCCCGCGGCCCCGACCGCGCCCCAGGAAATAATTGAGCTGCGTGTCCTCTGTGCACAGGGAATTAATGTGTCTCTCTATCGTGACCAGAGGGAGATAAGGGATAAAAAAAGTACTCGTTTCCTCAGCTGGCAAAAGGATCATTCCTTTTTCTAGTAAAAAAGGGCTGAAACGGGCACGGGTAGGGCCAGCCTTGCCTGCATGAAGCCATCAGAAAGGCCATCTCTGCCCGAGATCGTGTCCCCCCCCCATCAAATAATCGCCCCTCGGAACCAGAAGACGGGCACCCAGGTTGCCCAAAAATCCCCATCTTTAATGATAGTGTATTTATAACATCCTGCGAGGCTCTGAGTAGGAACTCATTGGTCCCGAGGCCCATTTCTGTATAAATACTCTATGCACATATACACACATCAATCGTGTTATGGTTTCGCAAAGGCAGGTTTCATTAAGGCCAAAACACCTTCCTCTAGAATACGGCCCGGGAAAAATGCAAAGTCAGGGTATTTATAGAGATAAACTTTAGGACATGTGGTGAAATTATTTTTTTTTATTTAAATTTATTTTTTATTGGGGTTCAATTTGCCAACATATAGAAGAACACCCAGTGCTCATCCCGTCAAGTGCCCCCTCAGTGCCTGTCACCCAGTCACCCCCAATTTTGCAGATAACTGTTTTGCCACGTTGGCATTAAAATGGGCCATAAGGCAAGTGACTCTTCCAAGTCTTCTTGCACAAATTTATTTTTTTATTTTTTTATAAATTTATTTTTTATTGTTCAATTTGCCAACATATAGAATAACACCCAGTGCTCATCCCATCAATTCTTGCACAAATTTAAAAAGTAAGTCAAAGGAGAAGCCAAATTACAAATGAGCAGGTTAGTGGTGGCTATGACACTAAATACTAACATTCTGTAGGGAAAAGTTTTATTTTCTTTCCTGTAGTTTCCTACAAGCTCACTTAATAACACCAATTGATAAACTCGATTAGATTCACGGTTTCTCCATTCCGGCGAGCTTTTCCGAGAGCGACACCGAAATAGATTCACAGGAGATGTGATCGCTCCACAGATATCAGCTCCAAAAATGGCTTTGGGACGTTCCAGACGGTCTCAGATCCCTTACATTGCTCATTAGGAATCCACAATTATTTAACTTATCGGCTTTATGAGGAGTTATTCATAGTTCATGTTTTCTCTTCTTTTCGAAACTGTAAATAACCAGAAATGCTCACGAATTACGGATGCAGATGCAGGCGGGTAATTTTTCATTCAGGATTATGCTTCCTCTGTCATCCCACACAGTTGGCTTCCTGCGCCGGGGGCACTCCAGAAGCACGTGGGGGCCGTGGGTACACGGGCACCCACACGTGCGGCCCTGCTCACGCCCTGGGAGGGTGAAAGCCCAGAGCAGGGACCACACGACCTGTGCACCAATATTCAGACCCTCAGCTAACCCCCTGCTCCTGGACAGCGCATTCTGGGCATTATGTACCCGACCTGTGTCCCAGCTGCAGGGGGGCCCCCCTGTGTCCTCTCCCTACCCAGCCCCCCATTCTCCCTGGAGCTTCACCCCGCCCCCTGCATCCTTGTTCTTAACTCCAGCTCTTATCACGCTCCCCACATCTCTTCTGCCACTAGCACCCTGGAGCTGCATGCAGCTCACCCAGCTGCAGTTTTACCCGGCACATCGTGGTGGACCTCACCCCCACCTCTGCCCTCTCCGACGGGAACCCTCAGGTGTCCACCTTCCAAGCGTCTTAGACTCAGCGCTGACACACACGTGCTAGTTAGGGCAGTGAATTCCACACGGACG
Source organism: Vulpes vulpes (assembly GCF_048418805.1). Taxonomy (NCBI): domain Eukaryota; kingdom Metazoa; phylum Chordata; class Mammalia; order Carnivora; family Canidae; genus Vulpes; species Vulpes vulpes. Next base: position 200,293,372 of record NC_132780.1, read on the forward strand.
TCGCTGACATCTTTGTGTTGTACCCTTACATTCATATGAAACTTCTCTCTATCAGGTCAGAATGGACAACCCCTTATACTTGACATTGGAATCTAATGAACGATTCCTCTTCACGTCCTTTAGGTTTTTTGGACGTTAGCTAATTGTCCTTTCGGGTTGGCTGACCACACTCAACAATCCTAACTCTCTCCAAGTCCACCTTCACATGTAGCCACCCTTCTATAGTCCTTATCCAAGCCCCTTATGCTTCCTTGAGTTTATTAATTAATTAACTAATTATTTATTTATTTATTTATTTATTTGAGAGAGAAAGAGCAGTGGGAGGGCTGGGGGTGGGGGGCAGTGGGGCAGATTCCCTGCTAAGCAGAGAGCCCAATGCTGGGCTCCATCCCAGGAACCAGAGATCATGACCTGAGCCAAAGGCAGACAATTAACCAGCTGAGCCACCCAGGCGTCCCTTTCTTGAGTGTTAATGACCAACATTATACATAAAATCCAAGGACAGACATCCCGTGGATACATGGAAGAGTTGTTCTCTGCTGCTTGCAGTGTATTCATAGGCGTTGTCAAGCATGTCGGTGGCCTTTTCTGCAAGTAGCAGCACATCCATTGACCCAATGACTATTTCCTAAGTGACTACTCTGCTCATTCTAAGCACTCAGGACACATCAGTGAGCAAAACAGACCGGGATCCCTGCCCCAGCAGAGCTGATATTTTAGCAAAAAGAGACACTAAATATAATAAAAAGGAACCATAGAGTAGCGAAAAAATGAAAAATGTACAGAAAAAAAGAGCAGTAGAGTGTGATTAAGAATGCTGAAGGAGGGGATCCCTGGGTGGCTCAGTGGTTTAGCACCTGCCTTTGGCCCAGGGCGCGATCCTGGAGTCCTGGGGTCAAGTCCCGCGTCGGGCCCCGGCCTGGAGCCTGCTTCTCCCTCCTCCTGTGTCTCTGCCTCTCTCTCTCTCTCTCTCTCTCTCTCTCTCTCTCATAAATAAATAAAGATTTTTTTAAAAAATAATGCTGAAGGATGGGGAAGAAATACTGAGGGAATCCACTAGATTGATTACACATAAATGATACATGGAATACACACATTACACAGACACACAGATGTAGAAGTGGGATGATCTCTCCGCTGTCACACGGATGAAGGCCTCAGTACGGGGCTGCGTGGAAGCTCGATGGTGTGAGCAATACCCGAGGCGCTTATCTCTTTCCAGTTGCCATTTTCGTGGTGCCAACTCTCAAAGCCACCTCACGGTCACAGATAGCCAGTGTCCTCCATTCGTCACGTCTACATTCCGAGTAAAAGTAAAAAGAAAGAGGCAACAAACAAGGCACCTCCGGCTGAGTAAGCCCCATGGGTAAAGGTCTGTGTTTGTATCTCACTACACCTGTAGCTAAAGGGAGGCTGGGAAACACGCTCCAGCTGGAGTGATAGGTACTCACTGATACGGAGGTTCTTTTAGTGGGAAAAAAAAAAGAAAGGACGAGTGGCTATTGGGTGGCAATTAACAATTTCTGCCATAATAATCTTAATATAAAGTCGTAATTACTGTTAGCCTCCCCTAGGAGAATCTTGAACCAATAATATAAATTTTAGTGTTAAGTACTTGGGGTTTCCCCCCCACCCTCTAATTACTGCCTTAAACATCCACACAAAAGAACTTGAGTAGTCATTTTCTGGCTCCCAAGGCCAACTGACTTCTTGCGGAAGTTTATTCTACTTATTTGACATTTGTTCCTGGTTTTTCCTAATTGCTTAACTATCACATTTTTTATATTTTCCTTTAGTAAAAAACATAGAAGGACCTGTCATATACTCCCTATTGGATTTATAACTGGTTTTAACCACAAATAGCACTATGCGTTATGGACATTTTCCATAAATTTCAACATAAAATTCATGAAAATAGGGCAAAGTTTCAAACTTAGTGACTACCAGATATCTGGACTTTTATAATTAAGGATCTCCAGAAATGCATTCTGTCTAATGGGAGTCAGGCATCTCTCAGCATCCCCAGCCCGTACGTAACGCTTCCTAATTTTCTTATTAAATGTTAATTTTTTTATGTTCACGTATTATTTGTAAGTGTCATCACATGACTCTTGTTTTCCAAGCCTTTAGGGAAAGTAGGAAAAGAAAATTGTTACTTAGATGTGTAAAGCCGAAGTAGAACTGACAGTTTTTCCCACTTTGGAGGAAGGAGAGAGAGAAAGCAAACAAGAGAGACGGAGAGAGGGAGAGGGAGAGAGAGGGAGAGAGAGGAATACGTAGATGAGGATAGAGATATAAAAATGGGGATGAAGGGAACGCAGGTGCGAGTGGGCCTGCCGATGGAGGCAGAGAGCGCCCGACTGCGCGGCCCACACGGCCCATCAACGCTGGTGAAAGAGGAGACCCCGCTGTTTGTGGTCCTTCGCGCAGCCGAGCACAACACGACACTGTGGCCACCGGGCTCCTGGCTTCTTGACCAAGACCCTTTGCTCCACCTGGAGCCGAGCACAGACCCCCCCCCCCCCAGTGCCTGGAGGGACCGACCGGGAAATGGCAGGGGCAGGAGGTTCACGGATCTGGCGAGGGGACACGTGTGGAGCTGAGGGAGAAGCGCAAGAGGACGAGGGTGGCGAAGGGAGCGGTGGAAGGGGAGGTGGGGAAGAGACCCGGGGCGTTCCGGGGATTCCAGTGTTCCTGTCACATCCCACTGCATCTAAGAGGTGAGTCGTTTGATGTTTCAGCCTCTGCAGCCCCTCCCGCGTCGTCTTGAGTAACCAGAACAGCCAGCCCTCGAGGTGCGAGGTGCGAGGTGCGAGGTGCGAGGTGCGAGGTGCGGCCCCTCCAACTGAGGACGGCGAGCAGGCAACGCTCCTGGGGGCAGAGACCAGCCAGGCTCCAGCCCGCCAGATCCTCAGCTACCCCCGCCCTCCTCTACAGTCCTTTGTTCCTCTTCTCCTTCTGGTCTCATTTTTTAAAAAAACATTTCATTTATTTATTCATGGGAGACACAGAGAGAGGCAGAGACACAGGCAGAGGGAGAAGCAGGCTCCATGCAGGGAGCCCAATGCAGGACTCGATCCCGGGACCCCGGGGTCACGGCCTGGGCCCAAGGCGGACGCTCCACCGCTGAGCCATGCAGGGGTCCCTTCTCCCTTTTGCTTTAAATAGCCGCACACCAAGCAGCTGTAAACAGAGGAAAGTGGTCCGCGCTGGTGCTCCCAGTAACTGAGATAAACGCCCCCCTGGGAAAGCAGGAGGCCCCCATGACGGCAGCTCCAGACAAATAAAATCAGGGGCCAGCTTCCATCCACCACCTGCCAACCTGCAAGGCGCTCAACTTCTCTGAGCAAAGATTACAGCCAGAAAATGAGACTAATTATTTTAATGAGCAAATAACTTATGTCTTAAAGCTCTTTTAAAACTATGTAATGTGATAGCAATTTGACGGTTTTTTTTTTTTTAAAAAAAGAAAGAAATGTCGAGTCAAACAGTTGTTTCCAGATGCGCTGCATTTAATCCCTCCGCAGTTGTAGAAGGTTTTTGAGGCTAGAAACGTGAGAAGAGAGAAAACTGAATGTCATCATAATTGCAATCTCAGAAAGAAAAAAAAAACTTAGAAGTTCTGGAGAAGTCATATTTTTGAGGCTTGATTTGTAGAAGGACGATGATAGCAGAGAATTCTAGCTGCGTGATGTGACACCGACGTCGTGGGGTCGTGGGGTCTGTATTTGCTTTGTCTTCTCATGTGTTTGAGAGAGAAGTTCAAGGGATGGTGGCCCGGGGGGTCACATCCCTGCGGAATTTGCAAACACGATCCCTCGGGTGCGTAGAGAGGAAATAGCATCCGTAAGAGGAAACCACCCAGTAGGGCTTAAATTATGTCCTTGGGTGCCCTGGCCTCTGGGTGACCTGTCGCAGGCTCCTGCCGCCTCGGGAAGCCGCTGTCCCCGCGGGCCGTGCCGCCCGCCTGCCCAGTTCGTGGGGCTGCAGGTCACGGGCCTGGGGCCCACGGGGCTCCCCTCGACGCCGCCGAGGCCTGTGCTCTGCTCGCAGGGGAAGCAGCCGCGCGTCCTTCCAGGAGCTGCTGAAGATAAAGTGTCCGACGGCGGCGGAGGCAGCACAGGGAATGAGGCAGGTCCAGGCACCCGCAGGCCACCGTGTCCCGGGCCTGAGCAGCCGGTGACCTCGGCCAGTCTCCTGGGACGGGTGCGCTGGAAGGTCCAGGGAGCCGCCTGCCCCGTGTGACACGTCGGGGCTCCTCTACGGATCCACGCGTTAGGAGGGTTCAGTCCACGTCACGCCGGGAGCAAGACCCTGTGTCCAGGCCTGGGGAGCAGAGGCCTGAGCCTTCCAGACTCTTCCTGTGGGAGCCACAGGCGGCTGCAGGGCCCCGCGGCCCGTCCTGACAACGGACCTTCCTGTCCCGGGACGCAGGGCGATGGTAACGCGCCACACAAGGCCTCTGGGTGCAAGCCCTGCTCAGCCCCTTCTCCCGGCCGCCTGTCCCTCCCTGTCCCTCCCCATCCCTCCCTCTCCCTCCCTGTCCTTCCCTGTCTGTCCCTGTCCCTCCCTCTCCCCCTCCCTCTTCATCCCTCCCCGTCCCTCCCCATCCCTCCCTCCCTCCCTCTCTCTCCCTGTCCCTCCCCATCCCTCCCTCTCCCTCCCTGTCCTTCCCTGTCTGTCCCTGTCCCTCCCTCTCCCCCTCCCTCTTCATCCCTCCCCCCCATCCCTCCCCGTCCCTTCCCATCCCTCCCTCCCTCCCTCTCCCTCCTTGTCCCTCCTTCTCCCTCCCCATCTCTCCCTGGCCCTCCCTCTCCCTCCCCGTCCTGCCCTCTCCCCCTCTCCTCCCCTCCCCCATCCCCCCTCCCCCCCTCCCCCCACCGACTCAGGCCCACGTCCCCAGGAAGCTAACCAGGTCACGCACACCCCGTGCAGGTGCGCCCAGCCTCCCGCCTCCTGTCTGTCCCCAGCCTTGGGACCTTCTGCTCCCACTGTCAGCACCGCCCGACCCCGCACCCCGATCCTGAGCCTGAACCCTGAGGACGCTCAAGCCGTTTCCCTGTCCACCTGCTAGTCCTGTGTCTGCTACAGGACAGTGTCCCCAAAACACTTCCTGAAACACCATCGGACGCCCCTGCTCCTGCCACGGGCCCGCGTTACTTCCCTGGACCTCGACCTCGCGGAACCGGGAGCAGGGCTGAGTCCTCTTTGAAACCAGCGTCGCCCCCACGTCCGAGGCGAGGTGCCACCCCCCGTCCTGCCCCTCGCGTATTTGCTCGCGTGGACGGGGGTGTGTAAGCGGCGGCCCCGCGCGGCAACACCGCGAAGCCACCTGCGGGAGGAAGCGAGACGCGGGCCACAGGCCTCCCCGACCCCCGACCACCCACCGAGCTGGTGGCCGAGACCCATGTCTCCGGGTCCGTTTCAACGAACCATCAGTCTCAGTCTTTGAAATAACGTGTAATTTGGCGATTCAGCCACATGGTCAAAGTAGAATGTCCAAGGCCACACGGAGCCCCCTGCCCCCGTCCTGTCCCCACTACTGCACTCCCGCCCTCCTGCCACGGGCAACCGCGGCTTTTTATTTCTTTTTTATTACTTTGGAAGGTTGTTTTGCGAGCGAAAACCAGTGCGATTGTATATTCTCACTTCCTCTGCTCGGGGACGGGAGGTGGCCTGCAGGCTGTGCTGTCACGCCCGCCTCGCCCCATCCCTTTGCTCACCAATACGTCCTCACGGTCTTTCCCGTGAGCACACTCGCGGCTTCCTCACTCTTTCCCGTTGTGCGTGACCACCAAGTGGCCCACGACGAGGCCGCGTCAGTCCACGGGCCTCAGGCGCTCCGGAGCCGCCCTGTGCCTCCAGACCCATTGCAGCAAGTGCGCGGTGGCTTCCGGGCACCCGCGACCCTCCTGGCAGCGTTAACATGAGCCTTTTCCCAATAAAATGCTAATCTTTTCCCCCACGAAGCGGCCTTCAGTCCTTTCTCCTCCATTCTGTACTTTAAATGATCTACTTTAGTACAAAGGGAAAAATCTTGCACTTATCGCCCCGAGACGTCAGTGTGTGTGCGTCAGTTCATCACCCCACGCTCCAGGCCGGCCGCGGGGCTCTTAACCCTCTGATGGGTCACATTAGCGGCTCCTCGCAGATCACAAATTCGGCAAGTGTGTTTTCTATTTTTATCCGAATAATTTCTCCGTCGCTCCAGCACAGGGAACCTCTTCCCCAGAGGACGAGACCTCCCTCCTGTCTCCGCAGCTTCCCCTGCTTCCTGGGCCGTTGGCGTCGTGCTTTCCAAGCTCCCTGGTTCCGCATCCCCTGCATCCCCTGCATCCCCGTCTCTAGAACACCCTCCCCGGCTCCTCTCTGCTCGCACGCTCCCATCCGACCCTCAGAACCCTTCCCTCCCCCTTACATCACCCTAAAGAAAATCCACTGGGCCTTGCTGGCATCCTGACTCAGGCTCTTCCCCTCGCTGGCAAGTCTCTCAAATGCACGAGCTGCGCTCCGGCCTCCGGCCCCTCCTCTGCTGTTCCAGCCGCCCCGCGACTGAAGTGTGACCACCAGCCGTACCAGCCCCCTCCGAGCCTGCAGGCTCCCTTGCACTCCACACAGATTTTTGAAATACCAGTCACCTGGCCACACAAGGCTCAGAAGCAACCCTGACCACGCCGGGCCCTTGCCGAGTAGCAGCCACCTGCCCCCGACAGCCTCCTCCCTAAGCCGACCTCGCTTCCTGCTGTCTTCCTCCCAAGCCGCGTCACTGTCACTCGATGGATGAGCTTATGACCCCTGCTTCCCGGAGCAAGACCGAGCTCTGAACAAATGCACCAAAATCCCCCGCTGCGGCCCCTTCACAGCAGCCGTGGCGCCAGGTATCCCAGTGATTTACCGATTGCTTCAAATATTTTAGCGACGTTCCCATGGCGCATGCTTCTATGTATTCATCTTTTTTGTTTTCTTGGAGGGCCTGATGAAATTAATCTCTTAACCAAAATTTATTTGAAAAGGCAAATATTTTAATTTGGCTGATCATGCCTTTGGCCAAAAACAAAGAGGAAGTAAATTAACATTATAGAAAATTTTCTCGTGAAATTGTTTCAGAAGGCAATTGTGAAAGAGGAAGAAAAAATGTTATTTGAAAAATGGTGGGATCCCCGGGTGGCTCCGCAGTTTAGCACCTGCCTTCGGACCAGGGTGTGACCCCGGGGTCCCGGGATCAAGTCCCGCGTCGGGCTCCCTGCATGGAGCCTGCTTCTCCCTCTGCCTGGGTCTCTGCCTCTCTCTCTCTCTCTCTCTCTGTCTCTCATGAATAAATAAATAAAATCTTTTTAAAAAGAAATGGCATCATCCTTATTAAAATAAGTGTAGTTTTATAAAGAGCTCAGCCTGAAGATCAATGACTTTTTAATGTATATGATTTGGTTTGTTCAAAATAGAGTCTCTTGGAAGATGAACCATGAGAGCCTCCTAACTCTGGGAAACTAGGGGTTGCAGGAGGGGAGGTGGGTGGGAGGGACGGGGTAACTGGGTGATGGCCATTAAGGAGGGCACTTGATGTAATGAGCACTGGATGTTATACTATATGTTGGCAAATTGAATTTAATAAAAAAAATGAAATTGAAAAAAAATCATAAAATGTGACCAACACACAGGCACAAAATAAAATAAGATAAAATTTAATTTAACTTAATTTAAGAGTCTCTTTACTTACCTAACTGGAATAATGAAACTACCATCCCGAGCTTCCCTAATGCCACCCGTAATGCAGACTTGTGAATTTAATACAACACATGAAGTGATGGCGCTGGCCTTCAGGCATGACACAGAGGACCTCATGCCATTGTGTTGTTTTATTTTGTTTAAGACAGAACTGAGAGAGAGGGGAGATGGAGACAGAGAGAGATTAAGAGGGAGAAAGAGGAATTGGCTGCTCCTGCAATTATGGAGACAAGCTGGCGGTCCACGGGAGCCAATGGGGTAGTCGTAGTCCAAATTGAAAGGCCAGAGAACCAGGAGAGCTGATGGCATGAGCTCCGGTCGGAAAGCCAGCAAGCAGGCTTGAGACCCCGGAGGAGCTCGTTTTTTAGCTTGAATTCTAAAGGCGTGGAGAGATCAATGTCCCAGCTCAACTGGTCAGGCAGGAAGAATTCCCTCTGACTCCGTGTTTTTGTTCTCTTCTTATTAGGGAGGGAACTCTGCCTTAGTCTGCTGATCCAAGTGTTCATCTCGTCCAAAAACACCCTCACGGAGCCCCCAGAGTAATGTTTGACCAAAGGTCTGGGCACCCCATGGCCCAGTCAAGTTGACACATAAAATCAACCATCACGATACTGAAGATTCATTTATTTTCATTATAAATATATGGATTTCTGGCTCCTCAGACATAATGCCAATGGTATGGCAACATGGGAGGCTGGTTCCCAGGTAGTAACAGAAGTGGAGATCTATAGAGGTTGTCCCCATCTCTCCCTGTGACACTGAGCCCCCACACTCACCTGGTTTTCCTGCCGGGCCTCAGCACACATTTGAATTTGGGACCCCCTAGATGAAGCTGTATTATCTACGAGGACTGGTGCTGGTCTTTGGAGGGGTGTGTGTGTCCCTTCAGGTATTATTTCAGACAATGAGAAAAACTAAGGGGTATACACACCTTACATTAATGGGGAGACCCCAAAAGAGAACAAAGTTGGGGTGTCTTTGGCCATGCCCATGACTTCTAAAGGATCTGAAACACCAAGATCCCTTCTTCCCCTGACCACCCTGAGATGCAGAGAGTGACAAAAGCCACCACAGACTGTCTTGCTAGAATTCCTGGGGCATTATTCTAGGCTGAATTACGTAGATGCAAGAACGTGTCATGTTGGGGAAAAGGGACTCGATCTTGAGGCGGGACAATACGTGTCCTAGGGCTTTTGCATTGATTGAAATAGAAGCGATACCGAAAGTGAATGAATAGCCTAGGAAACTGGCTACTATGCACTTTTTAAAAACATTGATTTCTCAATCCTTAATTTCAGACAAATATTGGCTGTTTCTTAATGCTAAGAGGCGTAAGTGGAGATTAAGCGCTGAGGCAGAGAACGGCTTTGGACTAAAGAGAAAGAAACTTGAACTGCGTGACAAAGTGGCGAAGCTAAGTGGTGAATCAACCAACGCGCGGTTTCCAGCTACCAGGACGCCTGGGTTCCTCGAACATCTCCTTCTACTGTTCACCAGGAGCCCCCCCAGGTCACCTGGGAGAGGCTTAATTTTGATCTCTAGTGGAGTCTAAGTTCCTTTAAGGGGGAAAGCGTATCAGATTTTTATATTCCCTTTGACTCTGAAAACAGGATTTTCACATAATAGTGGCTCAATAGATATTAAATGGATGGATTGACTGTCCTTAAATACATTCTTCATGAGTTCTTTTTTTTTTTAATAAAAACATTTATTAAAAAAAAAAAAAAAACACTATCCAGCATCAGTAGCTCCCACTTTGGTAGTAAGCATAAAGGGTGGGTTAATGTTTTTTAACTATATGAAATCAGATAAATATATATATATATTTATATTTATATTTATATTTATATATACACACTGAAAATGAAAAGTGAGTAGTAAGCTACTATGATAGAGACTTTAAGTAAAGAGAATGTCATTGCACGATGAAAAAGTCTCTTCTTCAAGTACTAAGAGGTTTGACTTACTTGCAGGATTGCCGGAGAGGTTCCTCATGGAACACTGGCCATGGCTATGGAGAGGTGGATGCAGAAAGAAGTGAGCAGACACCAGGAATAGGAAGAGGCACGGAGAAGTGACATTCAACTGAGCAAAGGGGCTGCTGTAAAGCAAATGAAATTGTGAGATAATCACACATGTGCACGCACACACCAGTCCCAACACTCTGCCCTGTTACTTAATCAGGAGGGCGGATGCGGATACAGGAAGTCGGTTCTCACATTTATAAATACGTTTCGGTCACATGCGCACGGTCCCTTTATAATACAGAGCAACTAAATCTTCTAAATACAGATTCCCGACCTAAGGCGTTTTTACCCCATAACTAACACGTTCACCTCATGTATCCTTGAGGGCAATGGTACACATGGAATTTCTGATTCCTCCATGTGCAGAAAATAGTAGAGAAATCGGAAAATCGGGCACAGGACACCCACATTGGAAAAAAAAAAAAAAGGTGAGGGATAAAGAGCACGAAGCTAGATTGCAAAGCGCTCCAATGCTGTGTCCTTTTCGTTGGAATTATAAGGACGAAAACAGGGTGAATCGGTTTTTTAGGAAGAACGAATCTGGCAGCTTCTTGAGACTCTCTCCTCCCAAGGCAGGGGGATGGTCAGAGGATGCTGCAGGGAGGTATTGATCCAGGTAGGAGAAGAGGGATGCATTCGGGCTCTCCTGAGAATGGGAAGACGACCCAAGTAAGGGTGTGTGACTGACAAGGATTCACGCCTGATAAAGGGAATGGGAGACGAGGGGGGAAATCCGTGCAGTATCAACGTTTCTGCCCCATGATTTTTAAGATTCTTAATGAAGATTAAGTGAGATAATATAAAGCCAGAGCCTGGCAAAGGGCTACGGTCCAGTCTTAGTTCAATATATAAAAATAGGGCAGCCCAGTGGCTCAGCGGTTTAGCACCGCCTTCGGCCCAGGGTGTGATCCTGGGGACCCAGGATCGAGTCCCACATCGGGCTCCCTGCATGGAGCCTACTTCTCCCTCTGCCTGTGTCTCTGCCTCTTTCTCTCTGTGTCTCTCATGAATAAACAAATAAAATCTTTAATATATATAATGGACCGAAGTCCACTGGAGTAAACTGGGAGCTGAAGTAGAGTGGCTTTTCCTTTTTATTTTTTTTTACTTTTTTTTTTTAAGATTTTATTTATTTATTCATGAGAGACCCAGGGAGAGAGGCAGAGACAGAGGGAGAGGGAGAAGCAGCCTCCCTGTGGGACTCGATCCTGGACCCCGGGGTCGCGCCCTGAGCCCAAGGCAGGTGCTCACCACCGAGACCCCCCCCCAGGTGCCCCAGAGTGGTTTTCGTTGGCTGAGTTGCAACTGCCTCTCACTGGCTGGGATGTGGCCCAACACTCTTCCCTCCACCTGCTGAGATATTAAAGTAGTTTCCAGAGCAAGGCCCTTCTCTTCCTGTTGGATCTGCAACTACAAGCAGGGGTAGGGGGCGCGAGCTCCCCCACTGACCTCCGGGCTCCCTTCTAAACCAGGTTTCTTTTTACTGATTTTCACAAAGGAGATGCTTCTCTGTTTGGACATGGAGTAGGCTCCAGCTGAGTGGTGCTGAGGGCTCCTACCCGCGGAGCACGGGTGTTATCCAGGGTACGCACAGAGTTCATGAGCACGTTTGCAGAGGCCTGAGGATGCACAGTCCAAGGTAGGATTGCAGTTTCTTGGCCACGAGAAGGCTCATTTGGCTTTTCCAAGCTCTGGTCTACTGATCAGGTGTTTAAAAGAACACAGGGATTGTGTGGCTGTTGTTGTTGTTACAGCTACAGAAACACTGCAGTTGACGAAACGCAGGGAATTAGCTCTTCACAGCAGAACTGAGTGAAATCTTTGTCCAGACACCAACGGGACGTGCACTGCCAGCGTCTCTCTAAAAAGATCTACCATCGCCAACGGTTGTAGCTCCCCTGGTGTGAACTGTGATCATCTAAGCTTGAACCATGACATTTTTTGCAAAAATATTTAAACATAGGCATTTAGATCACTTCATATAAAGGCTACCTAAAATGTCTCTAGAAATTTTCTAGAAAAAAAAAAAATCCAGGAGTTACCATTTAACGAAGAGATGGGATCGTTAATTCTCTGTTTCCCAGGCATTGGGCAGTTAAGACCGGTTTCAATCATCAAGCCTTTGGAACTTAGGTTGAAAAAGAGCTCAAGCGCATGGCGGCATAAGTAGACAATCGGAGTCTTCTGCAGCTTTGAGGATTAGCTACATAATTAGAGGCATTTTAGCTCCATTTCATCCCTTATATACCCGTAATACTGCCCCTCTGGTTATGGAAACCGCAGGATTCGGGCAGGAATACTGGGTCAGAATAAGGGTCAGAGTGAAATGAGACTTAGAATATGGGACAGAGACTTGTTCTGTTTGCCCCGTTATCCCCAGCGCCCGGAAAATACCTGACACATATGAAGTCTTTAGGAAATAGTTGCTGGATGAAAATGAATAAATGAATGAATGACCACTTTAACCTGATCTAAAACGTTTTATCTGTCTCCAGAATGGAGCAAGGCACTAACTGGGACCTTGAATGAAGACGCAGCCTGAGGGTAGCTCGGTTAGACCATAATATTAAAATTTTTTGGACCTGCAAATTCCCTTTCTGGCTCAGGTACTCTTCTTGTAGAACCAGCCCACAGAGTGGGAAGATTTGACAAAGCATTTCCTATCCTGCCGTTCAGTTCCCACGAATTATTAAGTCACAAGCCGACAAACTGATATCAACCATAGCAGCCCTCACATGTACTTCATTTTTGTCCTAGCACGGGTGAGAATTGAGACAACAAAAACTCTTCTTTTATCTGGTTTATTAAGCGAGATGATCCATCTTTATACTGAATTTGGTCTCTATTGATTCCCGACCACAGATAACTTCTTTGATTCGACGTGGAGAGAAGAAAACGGAGGTAGAGAATCCCTAAAACTTCAGTCCTGAAGGAAAGTAAATTCAATCCATTTGGTTTTGCCTATTCTGGAAGCAGGTGTTCTAACGAATCAATCGGGAACCCTACCTCGTGCTTCTCTGCGGAGAGCTTTCCGGGAAAGGCTCAGTACCATGTGATTTTTTTTTTTATTTTTTTATTTATTTTTTTTTTTTGTAGCAACAGTGTTGAAAGGAGACGACTAGTGGAGAACGTCTCTGGACTTGGCTTCTGGCTACAGTCTTCACATTCACCGTATGGCTCCAGCTGCATGAGGTCCTAACGGGAGGCAGACAGCTGCCCCACCCGACCACCGGGCACCAGCTGAGCTGGGTATAAGCAGACCACACAGTCTTCTACCCAGAAGCTGTCATCTTAATCGTGGGGGTTTGGGTTAGCCCATTCTTTTCTTTATTCGTGCACATAATATATTTTGATTGCCTGCTATGGACCAGCACGATGCTAACTTTAGGTATCTGCAACGTAGAAGCCTCTCCCACCCTCTGCCGGGACGAGGAAATCCTCGTAAACGACGGGGTGAGTCCTGTTCATGAGCATGAACTAGATTTAGCTTAGATTGTTCAGAATATTTTGTGTGCTGGCCATTTCCATATTCATTATTCCATGTGATACCCATATTTTAGGAAGTTTTTTAAATGAGTTAGAGTAATTAATTAGTCAGCTCAAGGTCACAGAGTTAAGGAACAAGCCTCCTCCTCCACATAAAGAGTTCTCTCTCCCAAACCTCATTATGCGCCGCAGTCACTACCCTGGAACCAGCTCTCCTAAATCACTGCTTTCTCTTCTATTATACGTGCCAGGCTTGAAGGGGGAAAAAAAAGCAAGGCAAATAAACATATTTTATAGGGGCCAAGAAGTTCCAAAATTCTTTAAAAAAGGAGATTAAATTTTTTTTAAATAGGAATAAAAATGCAAAGAATAAGTAGCAATTTGAGAAATGTGGCTAATGAAGGTAGATAAAAATAGGTTCAACGTAAAACTCATTTTTAAAATTTTGATAAGATAAAGAGGCCCCTAAGAACTAAGCCAAATCTCTGATGGATTAAAAGGGTCAAAAGCTAAAGATGGAAAACTAAGTTCTTTCATGTCTTCAGAGAGGGGTCACAGGTTGAAAAAAAAAAACCCCTAATTAGAGTTTCTTTAGACAAAGATCTCCTGAGTTTGAGCCTCAGACTAGAAGCCTCATTATATACCAATATTTTTTCAGACTCCACTCTAGGTCCTTGGCTTAGCACGCAATTCCCTCCGAAATCTGGGGTTGACATCCCGTTCCAACTGGGACCAACCCTCCAGACTGACTTCTTCGTGTCTCCTGAGGCCTCCTAAAGGCCCGTGCAAGTTGGGGTTACCACACTGTGTTACAGTGACTCGTTACTGACCCCCTGCCCCCGAGATGACTGTCCTGGAGGACAGAGACGGGACGTTCACAGACACCTGCACTTGAGCACACCGCCGTGTGCCACACACTGCTCACGTTCCTCTTCTCCCTTAATTTCCAAAACAATCCGTCACCCAAGTAACATCCCCATTCTGCAGATAAGAAAACGGATAAAAAGAGATCAAACAGCATGCTCCAGGCTGGCAACCACAGCCCAAATCCTGCCTTCAACTCCAGTAAGCCCAGCCCCAACGCCTCGGCACACAAAGACACAAGGTTTCCTCTATTACTTGTGTTTTTCTTCCCAAACTCTAACGTGACCCCCCGCACGGAGCAGACCCCCAGTAAGTGTTGAAACGGTGACTGAACGGAAACCCAAAGCGGTTCCTCCTCACTACCCACCCCACCTCCTTAGAGCTCAGCCTCCACAGCAGAAGATTTACTGCCCAGACTGAAATCAAATTAGATTTTGCTCTCCTTAGCTGCGCACCGACTACCTGTAAGAGCAGACAGCTCCCAAATACATGACGGGGCGAGAGCGTAGCGGTCCGGGGCTCGGTTCCCCACACGCGCCCGGCCAGCGGGATGTCAGAGTGGCTGGACGTGGTAGCCACACTCAGATCCAAATATCTCAAGGATCTTCACGAAATATTCATGGCTTTATGTTTCTGAAACCCTCCTTGCGATTCATAAATACTAACAATAATATCTTTAAAAGAGCAAAAAAGGCAGGGGGGGAGCTTCTGGAATTAAGTGATTTGATTTGGCAAAGATCTGTCAGCAAACCTCTGGCCAAGGCGGAAATAGACCATAAATCTGACCGCGTGGTCTCGGAGGGAAGGGCCAGCTTCTGGCCGTCGCTCACCCTCTCGATGCCCATGCACCATCTCTTCTTTCTGGCTCCCTTTTCTTTTCCCCGTCCCCTTATTTCATTTGTACCCTCTGCAGACATCAGGAGTGTGAAGTAGGGACAGAGAGGACAACCCCTGTGGAAGCACAAAGGAGATGCCTAAAGTTCTCAGAGAACATTTACCCTTTTCCTTCCTGCTAGCCCTGCCTTTTCCTGGAGCCACTTAGTATTTTATAAAGGTGGCACCGAAAATGTGCTCTGTAGGCAAACCAAGCGTCTCTCCGATGGCCCCAGAGGCGGATTCTCTGCTAGTGCAGCAGGCGCCAGGACCACGCTGCGGCGCTCGCATTCTACAGCTTTTTCATTCATCTGACCCCAGAAACAGTAAGACCCACAAGATATGAAGTCAACCTTCCGCTGGCATTTTTCCAGCACTAATCAGGTAATGCTCTCCTTTCTTAGAACCTTCTCGTGGTGTCAGAGACTGCCGGAGTCCAACCAAGTAATGTCAGAACGAAAAAGAAAATATAATCGTATCATTTATGCAGCAAAAGTGCACGAATCTAAGTCTCCTTCACAGAATGAGAAATCTGATTTTCATAACAGAATGAACCTGGAGCACTTCCTCAGTCAACAAATTAACTTAAAATCATAATATTGAGCAGATGCTAAAGTACATATCAACGGGTTTTCAGAGCCACCCAAAAGTACCAGTGTGATTTAGGTAGCCTTAAAAATGTTAACACGAAATCAATAGTTGGCATATTAATATATTTAAATTTTATGCTGAAAGTGCATTAAAGATTTAACGGAAGAAAATAAAATTATTCTAAGGTTCCAAATTAAGTGGAGCTAATGCCACAAACAACATATCATTTTCACTGTTTCCTAAACTAAAAGTTCTAAAGCACAGTGGGGAAAAAATGTGCAATTTTTCCACTGGTATAATAATAATTTTAGCCTCCTATGATTGAAAAAAAATGAACTATGATTAGTTGTCAGTTTTGCAAGGTAGTATTGGAAATGTTTTACTTTTTGTATTAATAACAATCAAAATGCCTGTAATTTTTTAAAATTAATTTCAAAGAAGTCTATTCATGCCTCTTTGTTATAAGAGTGAATAAGCCAAGAAAGCAAGCAACGCTAGATAAAGAGTATGTCGATGCTTTTGGAATATAATTGGGCATGTGGGAAGATACTCAGGGTACGTGATAAAAATACATGTAAAGATGAGAGCTAAAATATTAAAATCTATATATCACAAAAGGAACATTCATGAGGGCCGTGTGCCATTAAGTCTACTTCGGTGAGCGCTCGAAGTTCCTTGGATAATTAGAGTTTGGGGAGGCGTGACCTCGGCAATGGTGCATTTCTCAAAACTGTGGGCCACTGTGTCGTTATCCATAATCAGTGTCTTCGTTGTGGGTCTGAGCACAGGGACTTAGGACCACTTAGATTCACCTCCACTATTTTCTTTTTTACACAAACTAAATATTAGATGAGCACTTTGGGTTATCTTTGAGGTCCTTTCCTTTCCTCCCCTCAATCCCCAATCACAGCTCTTCCGCAGCGATCTGGGCCCCCATCTGCTGGTCGGCTTGAGAACTTGTGAACGTCATTTATCCTGTTTGCTTTCATTTCTGTTACTTGACCCTGGCACCCATTCCCATTTGCACAACTTTGCACATCTTTCATGCTTTCAAGTGTTTTTAATGTGCAGCCGCAAAATCGAATCCTGAACTTTATCTTTGGTTTTCTCCGAATCAAGTGCCGTAAGTTTCTCTAAGACACGGGAGAAAGATAATTAACTTGAGGCCACCTTATTTATGCCAAGTCTTTTCTTAAAGATTTGCAAATAATTCTGCAAGGATTTAAAGAGTTAGAAGCAGTTTCATTCGAAGAAAACTCTCTCTCAAAAGACTAAATACCCCTTACTTTTTATTATTTTTGCTTCTGAGTTTTCATTTCAAAAAAAGGAAAAGAAGTCCTGTGAGACCAACTAAATGATCTCCAGGGTCCCTACAGTTCTGCAGTTTTATGAAAATAGGTTGATGAAGATAACACCCGAGAAAGATTTTATTGTGAAATCATGTTTATCAGACTCAAGTCCAAAAACCAAGGGTTTGATCTAAGGGTATTTTAAAGCCAAATAAGGACATTTCTGCATTATTCATAAGCTGATTAAAAATATAAATGAAGAAACTTTTCTCCTAAGATTTTGATGATATGTTTTCTTAAAATAGCCTTGCTTTTTTTTTGCCTACTTTTCCTTTCATTTTCCCTTTTATTCTTTCTTATGATTATATTCTTTGGGGTGACTCAACTGTCTTCCCCCTGAAATATTAACACTCTAGCTTCTTATCACCTCCTTGACATTATTATAACGTGCTCTTAAATGGATTTCGTAATTCATCACAATGAGCCATAGCGTTTCCTTTTGAACAATTAGACCAGACATTCATATCCATGGGAAATGAATAGATATTTTACTTGGGATTACTTGAATTTTTTTCCTTTTGTTTTCTGTTTCTCTAACACAGCTATAACTTATATTTCTAAAGAAAAGCACTGAGGTGGGCACTTGATGGGATGAGCACTGGGTGTTATTCTGTATGTTGGCAAATTGAACACCAATAAAAAATAGATTTATTATTAAAAAAAAGCCATCTATAAAAAAAAAAAAAAGGAAAGAAAAGAAAAGCCGTCTATCTACTCCCAGAATATTAGCAAACTAAATCAAGCTTGGGAAACAGGTAAGAAAATTTCACCACGAAATTGTCATTAAAACAGAGGAGGTTCTGGAATAAGAAATGTATCCATTCGAATATGTTTTTAGTATATTCCAGACCTTAGTTCCCTTAGGGCAAAGATATTTAGCTCAACTGAATATCCATATTGTAGAATCCATACAAATTCAGCGAGCAAGGCAGCAGGTATTCTTTCAGATTTATTTTAGTTGCAAACTGTTCCTGCGCTACGTTCTCTGCTCCTGCAAAAGCCATCCTAACAGCATCCAAACACCATCTAGTCTCTCTGATTTTTAGAGAAGCACACACCCGCCTCCGAATCCTGCGTTCCCCACTCCTTGCTACCTGTGTCCCCTGCGGGCACAGCGCCCGTGGACAACCCTGTCCAGGCCGCAAGTGTCCTCCCACATCTCGTGCTTGTGCCTCCGCTCATGACAGTCTCACTTTTGATCCCCCTTCTCCGGTGAACTTGAACTTTCTAAGGACTTCTGGGTTTCTAAAAGCTCGTGGCAGCTTTCCCTTCCCTGGTCTTTGACCTCTCATTGCCGTTCGGTAGGACAGGCACTCACGCCTTAATCCCCGGCCTTCTGTAATAATAACACACTCCATTTCCTACCCGCATCTCTGGCTCCTTTTTCTCCACCCAGATTTCATGCCCCATCTTCTCAGAACTAATTCTCTTTGTTTCTCACTCTCCGCTATCTCTCTGATGGGTTCCCTTCCCTTATGTGGTTCCCTAATACCAAAGTCCTCCTATGTTTACATTTGGCTTCTTACCTCCCTTCTGGGCTCCAGCTAGGAGTATTCAACTCTAATTAACATCTCAAGTTGGATGTTAACCCAATCCAGGATGACCTGCTCTTTTCCACTGTTTCCTACCTAGTTGCTCCTAGAGTGTCATGAGGTCATCCTTGATACCTGACTATTCCTTGCCCACATAACCAGTTATCAACAGCTGCTTGTTCTATCTCCAAATGTCTCACATGTGTTCAGTTTTCTATATCTCCTGCCATCCACACACCTGACCCACTATCATCTTTCTCCCAATCAGACCTCCTAAATTGTCTCTCCATATCCATCCTCCACGTTAGTGAAATTAATATTTTAAAAATCTAAAATAGGTCTTGTTACCAATTTTAAGATTTCAGTGTCTGCCCATTAGGATTAAGAATAAGATTCCCAGGGACGCCCGGGTGGCTCAGTGGTTGAGCCTCTGCCTTTGGCCCAGGGCATGATCCTGGGGTCCTGGGATCGAGTCCCATGTTGGGGTCCCTGCAGGGAGCCTGCTTCTCCTCTCTCTGCCTGTTTCTCTGCCTTTCTCTCTGGGTCTCTCATGATCTTTAAAAAAAAAAAGAATAAGATTCCCAACTTGGACTACACAGCCCCCATTATTGGGACAGAACTTGCCTGGCCAGCCTTACCTGGTGAACCTTTCCCCCCTCACTCCACACACGCCAGGTGAACTGGATTTCTTCTAGTTCTTCAGTTGTCCCATGTTCTTCATCTTTGCTTTGCCTATCTCTTCCCTGGAGCCGGCTAACACCTTCTCATCCTTCAGACCACAGTAAAACATCATGTGTCCATTTCTCCCAAACACCCCAGACCTAGTCATGGGGACATATATTCACTGGCACAGAACCCCACATGTTCCTTTCAAGATACTCAGCACAACCACAATCAAGTAGTTATTTATGTATTTTTTGTTGAATTTCCATGTGTGGCAGGATACTGTTTTAAGATCGTAATTGATGCTTTTCCCAGGTATTTTCTATTATGCTTTAGTCCTTCCATATTAGGCAACTAGACTGTGAGACACCTATTATCTGAAAAAAAAAAATTATTACAGTGGAAAACAATAAAACAAGAGACAAATTCTTGTCTTTTAAAATCCAAGACTTCTAAAAAAATAAATAAATAAAATAAAATCCAAGACTTCTGAAATGCAATCATCAGCCTTCTGGTCCACCCCCACCCAACCCCACTATCCGAAAAGACTGAAGATTCCAAGGCTAGGGGAAGAATGGAGCCAGAAGGATGCATGTGAGATTTGTGTGGGACATGTGGGACCCTATTCTGATTTTTGAGGAGGATTTTTCAGGTGGTTTGGGGAATCTGAGAGCAATATTCCCAAGTAGTAGAGCCTGGAAAGGAGGAAAGCATTGGAGTACTTCCTGACACGTGTCCTGGTGAAGGAGAGAACAGCTCCTGGTGATGGGAGCATCAGGACAGATGGGTCAAGAGTTTCTTTTAGACCAAGGAAGAGCATGAAAATAGATGAGAAAGAGCTGAGACCAAGAGGTCACTTCAGATGGGAGAAAAGATATCTCGGAGGATGGCCACCTGGACAGGTGATGACCTGATATCAGCAATAAACAATTGCAACTCTTCCCAAACCTTATCGTATTGTGAGCACTCTACACTTGGGGGAAAATCCTAATAACTGAGAACTTATTTTCCAATACCTAGTGGAATGGAGGTTTTAAGTAGATAATGTGCCATTCAGAAATTGGCCGTTCCAATCTCCAGAGAGAGAAATTTGGAAAAAAGAGTTGCTCACATAGCATCATGGATTTCTCCCTCTTCTCTCTTTCTCTCCTATAGTAGAATTTCTGAGGCCAACCATCCAAGGCATTAGCAGCTGCCCTCTTCACAAAAACCCAGCCCCTACTGAGAAGTGACTTCCATCTCTAAGGTTTCTTCATGATCTAAGATGGTTATTGAATTTTAGGCCTAAAATGGTACAGAAGAGGAAAAGACAAGAAAAAGCCCATGCCAGCTCTCTGTCCCCCTCTTATGGATTCTTCCTGGAAGTCCCTCTGAGCAATTTTCTCTTACGTCTCCTTGGTAACCCCAGGCTGCAGAAAAGGCTGAGAAATGTGATCTTTTAGCTGGACTCCGAGAAAACAGTTTCTTCTATTAAGAAGCAAGAGAGAACAGGTACAGGATAGTAGCTTATAGACAGTAAGTTTATTCCTGGGGAGAAAATGGGAAGCTGCAGCGGTGCACATAGATTTGTGAGCTGAGAGTCACATACTCCCGTCCATCTCCCCCGATAGACTGTATCCTTTTCTCTCTTGTGCACAGCTTTATTCGAGTGTGTAGCCCAATGTCGGCTACTCGTGGGCAATCCATACATGCTCAATGATTGAATACAATGATTAAGGGAAAGAAATGGGTAAGTAAGTATACGTGGCCTTCCAACACTCAGCATCATGTAAAAATTACATGATGTTCTAATGTGCTGTGATAGTGTTTAGTGCTGTTCGCTGAGTAGTTCTGGTGCCCTCTCTCTGGGGACATGGTAGGATTACACATCCAGGGCTCCCTGTGTCCAGGTGAAACCGTGTGGTTATGGTCAATGAGTTAGTTGTGAGCAGAAGCAACGTATGTATCTTCTGGGCCCAGGGATTCAATCGCCAACATGAGACCCACTAGGGCTCTCACCCCCACTGATAGAGCTGGGATCTCTCCATCAGCCTGGGTCTCTGATAAAGGTGACATGAAGCAGGTGACATGTGGCATAAGCAAGGTCTGTTTCCTGGACTTCCTAGATTTACTTTCCCCATTATACACATGGAAGCCCTTTTAGCGTGGTCCACCGAGGAAATGTTTTAAATACTACAAAATACATCAGATTTACGTCATGGGCACACAACCAACTTGATCTCTGAAACAGTGAAGTCAACTTTTAAAAGGCAAGTTAAAAATAATCAGTTTGATACAACTAGCATAATGAAAATATCCTGCGTAAATAGTGATAGAACCCTTCGGGTAAAATGTATTTTCAAGAAAAGCCTTTGCCTTAGCATTTTAAAGAACCCAGGAAACAGAAATTTTTAAAATATGAGTTGCATTTAAACCAAGATAAGTGATAGCATTATAACAAGTGGTACAATTAAAAGACGTCTTCTCTTTTTCTTTTCTTTTCTAAGTGGGCTCCACACCCAATGTGGGGCTTGAACTCACGACCCTGAAATAGAGTCTCATGCTCTACCAACTGAGCCAGCCAGGCGCCCCTAAAAGAAGCCATTTTTATCCTTTTTTATGCATATGTATTAATCACAGGTAAATACATTCACATGTAATTCGACAATATAAGTATTATTAAAGCATATAACATAGAAATACTCATTGTTTTAGATATAAACATCTCATCGTGGCAACTTTAAAGTACAGAATCTGGCTAATCGGCTTTTTCCCACTTTCTGAATCATAATTAAATGCTTATTTTGAAAAATTATTAAGAGCTATAGTATCCTTTACCCTGAAATTGTGTGGGCCCTAAAATATAAATGCTATTTGGTTAATATCAAGCAACCTTATCCATCACATATGGTACAATCAAACCTCTATTCTAAAATCCCAGAGGATTACTACGACACAATGTTTGGCTTCTTCCAAACCTAGCAATTTTAGTTGCTTTTAACCCATTTTCCCCTAACATACAATTTCAGGGTTATTATGTTATATGACTTGAATCCCCTGCACAGAAATATACATAACTAGATACTTAACGCAGATTTGAGATTTGTTACTTTTCTGGAAGAGCTGATTATATTCCACGAGGATGAAAAATATGTTATATTGAAGCCTGTTACTTCCGATGACTAATGGATAAACTAGTCAGGCAAGAAGAGTAAATGGAAATAATTGGGTGTTTCTTGCCTTATAACTGAACCTTATAACTCCTAGGTAGATGTGCCATCCAAGTGCAGATCGCAGCTAAACTTGTACAGGCTCCGAAATCCAGGGTTTGCATGCTATTTTTATTCTCTAGTTTATGTCTAAATGTAATAAATAATTTAAGAGATTTACCATCACTTCCCTCATATAAAAAAGGAAAAATCTGAAGGAGTTTAATGATGTAGTGTAGGCAGTAAAAAGATGACACTATGAAAATTAAAATATTACTGGAGCCATGGATTTAAAAGACTTATAAGTATTCTTTCTCCACCAAACTACCCAGCTTTTTTTTTTAATACTACAACATTAAATTTTGGGATCATGTTGGAGACTATAGACCAAAACTTCTCCATAACGACGTCAAGGAAATACCAGAAAACTGAACATTTCCAGATGAGCTCGTAGGCAACTCCAATACCCAGGTATTCTAACCTCATTTACTTTTTTTTTTTTTTTTTTTGAGAGGGGGGGGGGCGTTTTCAGTGGGAGAACTCATTCACACAAGGTGAGTCCCCGTATCATCACCATTCCAGTTCACATAATGTATCGTCGCAAAAAGTCCTTAAAAGGCACTGAGGAGGGCACTTGATGGGATGAGCACTGGGTGTTATGCTATATGTTGGCAAATTGAACTCCAATTAAAAAAAATACATTAGGGGATCCCTGGGTGGCGCAGCGGTTTGGCGCCTGCCTTTGGCCCAGGGCGCGATCCTGGAGACCCAGGATCGAATCCCATGTCGGGCTCCCGGTGCATGGAGCCTGCTTCTCCCTCTGCCTGCCTGGTCTCTGCCTCTCTCTCTCTCTCTCTCTCTCTCTCTCTCTCTATCATAAATAAATAAAAATTTTTAAAAAAATACATTAAAAAAAGAAGTAAAAAAAGAAAAAAGTCACACAGACACGCTATCAGACAGGCTTTTTGGTCCAGAAACCATATGCTCAACTAGACTATGGAAACCCTCACTGCAGACGGGGCCTCTGCTGGGCAAAGCCATGGGCCGCCGGCTGGGCGCTGCATCCTCAGGGAGCTCCAGCTGGGGGACGTATGACATCCTTCCAAGGGCAATGGTTCCCCGTGGGCAGTGGGAGAATCAAGAGAATCAAGAACCCCTTGCGGTTCAGTTGATCCAAGTAGTCACACGCGTTGTGAGTGGTGTCGCCAAGGGGCCCCGCCTCATACTTGCCCGCTCTTGCTCTCTGGTGTCCGTTAAGAGCCCCCCGTCCCCCTACACATGCCCCACAGCCCCATTTGCAGATGGCTGGTCGCTTCGACTTTACTTCGTTTTGATGATATGATATTCAGGCTCCACAGCTATTAGGAATCCACCCTGTGCCTCTTTTGACCTTAGGTAATGTAAACCTATTTCCTTCCTAACCTTCTTAAAAGAGGCTTAATGGAATTTTGAAGTTTTCCTATTGCAAAAATTCTTAGGTTTTTGTCAAAAGAGATTTGAAATACCACATGAAATGATGTACTCACATCCCTCACCACCTCCTCCAAATAACTGAATTACATAAATAAAACATTACATAGAAAGTGCTTTGCTGCAATTTATGGGAGGTAAATCTAACAAGAACCGGCTCATTGTAGGAAAATTCGACTTATCTTTTCCCAATCCTTTTATTCTATATAGGGAAAGAAATTTATGTCAGCTTAAAAAAAAAAATCTATTACTGCTTCTCATAACTGAATCCATTATTTTTCTCTGTGATCCATCAGGCAAAAAACAAGAATAATAGATTGCTTTGACAGAACCTTGAACATAAATGTCTCCAAGAACCAAACATAGTAAGTTGAAGCTGTTTCAGGTGTTATGAAAACCAGAAGGATCACCTTCTCTATACATTTCAAAATCAGATCCTGCTAAGAAATGTATTGTTATTAGCTGCTCCAAAAAGACAGATTACACGGCAGGTGAGTTTTCACAGTTAGACTCTGACTTTAAATAAACATGGTTGTCCTACACCCAGTCGACTGGTTTATATGATGAGTGTTGACCTTATCTTACAAATCTTTCCTGTTTTATATTATTAGTGTTGACCTTATCTGACTAGTCTTTCATATATATATATGTATAGTCAAGGGGCTCGATTATCAATAGGGGCCCATATGGCCCATCTGGAGCCAGAGAAGTGTGAGAGACACGCCCACGGCGGTGCTCCGAGTGGCACCTGTCCAGCGCCCGCAGGAAGGCAGGCCGCACGCCGGCCTCAGCTGAGTCGACTGCCCGCCGGCACCTACCCCCTCTGCCTGAAGAGGAAAACAACGACCTTCTCTAAAGATTCATTTATGTATTTATTCGAGAGAAAGAAAGCACGGGGGAGAGGAGCAGAAGGGGACGACTCCCCGGGCCAGAGCCCGGCGTGGGGCTCAATCTCCCGACCCCGAGAGCACCACGGGGCTGAACGCAGGAGTCGGGGAGGCCTGCCCCACTGCACCGCCCAGGGGCCCCAAGACCGGTGGTGCCCCTGCAAGGAGGACAGGAGAGGCTTCCCACGGTGACAGCGGGGACGGCCGTGGGGGGGGGGGGGAACAGGTGCAGGGCAGTGGCACCGTCCGGTGTCGCTCGAGGGCCACCGGCCCGCTGCCCAGAGCCCCGTGTCCCCCAGGCCACGGGGAGCACAGGGGGGCCCGGGCGTCGCCCGCCCTGAGCGTGGCCCCGCCACTGTTCCCGTGGGCCCTTCTGCTCCAAAGGTGACGGAACAGACTCCAAAGCCGGTTTCGTGGGGGCCTGTTCGGTGCATGTGGCTCCACAGCGCAGACCTCCGAATAGCACTTGATCTTCAGGACCCGTCCTCGGCGTCTAATGGGGCACAAAGCTCGCACAGTAACATCCTTACAAAGGTCCGTGCCCACTTGAGAGGAGCAAAACCCTCTTGTCCTACCAGACAGAAAATACGGCTCCATCACCGGGGTCGGATCTATTCCCAGCCTCTGGATCTAAAACTGGGCTTGACCCGGACTGTAACCCATTTAAAGCTCCGTCCCCCACGCCGAAGGTCCACCGTCTTAGGATTACTCAGAAACCCGAGCCACAGCGGTCCTACTGCTCGCCTTTCATTTTTCCCAAACTATTTTATCCTTATTTCTCAGGTTTTGCCGGCTATTAAACGTTTCCCACATATTTCCATAGATAATAACTCCTCCGCCTTGCAATCCGATTCTTAACATTAGGAGATTAAAACTAATGTGGATGATTCTCAGATCACACATACTGAGGTATAGAGAACTCCCATCATTTCCTTCTACAAAATGAGAGAAATTTTAATTCTTTTTGGCAACAGCTGCTTCATTTTTTTATGCATAGGGAAAAAAATATGTGCAATTACTCCAAGTACAATCAAGTCATTTAACATGGCTTTACCATCATTGTAGTCACAGGATATTTTAAAAGGGGGGAAAAAATCTCAAAGCACAGGTCCTGCTGTGCAGCAGAGCAATCAGATTCCTTCATAATAACAGGCTGATGGGATGCAGCAACCCGAGGAATAATGAATAACCACTTTAATCAGTAAACAGGAAAATGCTACAACAGTCACTGAGTAAAAATTGACTATCATCTGTTGATCCTCTTGATCGGTATTTCAAACAATAAATAGAAATGTAAGTATTTTTTAAAAGGAAAAGAGCTGTGCTGATGTGTTTGATTTTGACGCCATCGGAGACTGTCCTGCGGTGTTGCCCAGTCAATAAAACGCACATCGAATCTTCTTCATGGTACGTGGCCCGGTTGACCCCATCCCTTGCGCGTGTCGAGGTTAGCTCTCCTGGCAGTTGATTAATCAGGTTGCACTTCGGGACTGATTATTGCACTCCTTTGTTACTTCATTATTAAATGTTCTTCTTCGGTGTTCATTTTCCGAAGTTATTTGTGATCCAAAAATGAAACGTCTGTTTCAAAATAGTCTTC
The DNA here is from genome assembly GCF_048418805.1 of Vulpes vulpes. NCBI lineage: Eukaryota > Metazoa > Chordata > Mammalia > Carnivora > Canidae > Vulpes > Vulpes vulpes. Next base: position 200,319,627 of record NC_132780.1, read on the forward strand.
AAATTTCCAAAGCAGGGTCTCAAACGTGGGCCGGTTCTTCGGCTCTGCATTCCAGCACTCCCACATGATGTTGTAGAACTGGGACGGACAGTTAGGAGGTTGAGGGAGTCTATAGTTTTGACCCAACATCTGGATTACCTGAGCACCTGTCAGGCCTAAATAATCATAGAATAGGACCAACAAAAAACAAGTTAAAGGTCAGGGCCGTCAACTCATAGATGACTATATTCAAGATTACAAAGCAAGCGGATTTCCTTGGTGAAGCTAGGAGGTCGACCATCCCCTGCCCAGGCTGCAGAGATTAAACCAAATCTTGCAGCCAGTGGTGTCTATAAGGCCGCAATTCCAGAGCAAAGGAGAAAGAGGCAATAAACCACCTCATTAATGCAAATCATCGTCATCAAATTTTATCTCTTAGGCTCCCACAGGCACGTGGTGTGTGGTCAGCCCCATAACTCTGCCCTCCAAGTCTGGGCAAAGCAGTTAAAGTCACACCTAAGTAAGTGACCTGCAGCAGAAAGGCCCACTTCAGAATTAATTACTCACCACTGTAAGGCACTTTGCCATAAGTAATGATTTCATAAAGAAGGATTCCGAATGACCACACATCGGACTTAATGCTGAATTTATTAGTACGAATGGCTTCAGGCGCAGTCCACTTCACTGGCAGCTTTATATCGTGTTTGGATTCATAGATGTCTTCATTATCTACCTGTTAATGCATTAAGGAATCAAGCCAAGTTCAATTGATATATTTTTTTTTCCTGCCCTCATTCATCTGTAACCTGCTTCACGTTAAAATTCAGAGGAAAAGAGGTTCAAAATGAGCTCAGTTCAACGGATAATTACAGTAGCAAATTCCAAACCCGGCTTCTAAGTCTGAGGAATCTATGAGAAGTCAATAAAATATTATTTAAGGGCCTACTATGTGCTAAAAATACCACTGACAGGTGCACCCTACTACCTAGGGGAGAACTCATGTGTGATGGTCTTTAGCATTTGGTCCTTAGTGAATAAAAAAAAAAAAAAATGAAAGCAAAGTCTGTCTGATTTCAGACTTACTGCTGGTATTGAAGAGCCACTGCCTTTAATAATGACCGTGTTACCACTTCCTAATACTGAAAAGTAGGATCCAAATGATTTAAATTAATATATCAAGTCACTGGGGTTCTAATTAACTTATTTTAAAAAGAGATGATGACTTCATGAAGATCAAAAGAGAATCACTTATATGCTGTGCTTCACGTTCCACACCCATGTTCGTAGGGCACAGTGTCGAAATGAAAAACTACGTTCAGACCAAAACACCTACTAGCGTATCTCCCGTATCTCTGTCTTTCGGCCTGACGTCATGACGCAGGGAGAGGGGCAGGATTCAAAAGTCAGCGACTGCTGAAGACTTCTGGCAGCACAAATATTCGTTTGGCATTAAGTGGGCAGAGGCGGATCTAGGGGTAACTTGGCAAAATGCGCTGCTTTTTGTCAGGAACGTCGAGGCCCATCAACAGAGCCTACCGGTACTGAAAAGCAGATCGTTCACTCAACCACAAACTTAATCACATACTTTCCCATCGGGTTAGGCATCGTTCTCTCTGTTTCTCTCTCCTTGGTGAAGAAATGGAAACAGCAGGGGGCGGGGTACCTGGGTGATGGCAAGAAGGAGGGCACCTGATGTGATGAGCACTGGGCGCTATAGAAGACTGATGAGTCCCTGACCTCTACCTCTGAAAGCGATAACGGATCACGTGCTCATTAATTGAACTTAAATAAAATTTTAAAAAAGAAAACAACAACAATAACAGAAATAGAAACAGGAGATGGCTTATCTATAAGGCCTTGGGCTACTGAAGTGGGACCACAGAACTGGGGGAAACACTGTGTTGAAGAACAACAGTAAAACCATGAGTCTGCTGCTGGTATGTTAAGGCTTTTGACCCGGGCCAACACCTAATTGAAACAAAACGAAATTCACCTTAAAAACTCTTGCCAGTCCAAAATCTGCCACTTTGTAGATATTGTGCTCCCCAACCAGGACATTCCTGGCAGCCAGGTCCCTGTGAATGTAGTTCTGGGACTCCAGATAAGCCATCCCGCAGGCAACCTGTGTGGCCATGTCTACCTGCTGGTTCAGGTGGATCTTTGCTCCGGCGTCATCTGAGCAATAAGAGAAAGTGAGACATTTATCTTGGGGAACATGTGAATTATTGAAGTCAGTTCTGAGAAGTGCGATGAATGAGCTACCAGGGGGATGAAGCGCCGTGGCACTGATCTGTTGAGTGAAGAAATAGAATGAATATAGACCATCCATTTCCTGGGAAGCTTAACGAGGCAACAATTTTCAGAGTCCAAATACACCCCAAGGCTGTGGCCCTCTCTCCCCGTACACACAGAAAGAAACAACGGTATCCCATGATTCGAACCCAGCTCTCAACATCTGAAAGAGTCCAACTATGGCCGTTTTCCACAGCACACATGGCTGAGTCCTCGCTTCACGGAAGAGTTTGCGTGGTTGCCTCTAGAGCTCCCTCAAACATTTCATAGTTTGTTTTAGTCTTTGAAGCTATAAAATAATGCTATTTTGCATGGCTGAGCCGATGAAAAGTTCTCATTCTTCCATCATTTTTTTTCCTATCATATTGTTCTTAAAAACTAGCCCACTAACAAAAATGGTCTATCGGTAGTTATAAAACGCATATATCTGTGCTCCATTAAGCTTGATACGCTTTTTTTTTTATTTCCCTTTTTAAGCCTGTTATTTTTTAGAAATAGTTTGCTCATCTCTCCAGGCATGATCATGCCTTTAGTAGACATAGTTTCTCCCACTACGCACCCTATATAATTAAGTGTAGGAAAGTCAAGCAGCAGAGTCTGTGTGATCGTTAGTAGAGAGGTCAAAGTGCCTCTGCGCTGCTTTGTGCGGTGTCAGCCGTCCCTGGGTACTGTTTAGCTGCTATCCTGTTAGTAGATGTTTTCAGATCTTTGGAGAATTAAAAAGGTCTCATGTAAATCCAAACCATCATCACCCCTGACTCAATAAGGCAAATATTACCAAAAGCGCGTTGAATTTCACGGTCAAGAGTCTCAGACACAATTTCTAACATGAGAGGCAACAATCGCTCGGGGGTTAGAAAACTGGCCTGAAGCTGGAGCGCCAGGGTCTGGATCTGAGCTTTGCCTCTTCCTGACCTCAGGCGAGGCGCTTGACGCCCTTGTGCCAAGCGTGTTCGCCTGCAGAGTGGCGGCTGCAATTACCGTCCGGTATTAGCTGTTAGAACGAGAAGTGCAATGCGTCGGTACGTGTAAAGCACTTGAAGCAGAGCCTGGCGCCTAGAAAGAACTCGGTAGCCCCTACCTGGTTTTATTACCTCTGCTGCTGCCTAAACAGGATTGAACAGCTTAGGAATTGCTAAGGTAGAGATGCATGTGGATCGCCCAGATGGAAACGCCTAAAGGAAGACGGGCACACGGGTCTGGAGCCCAAGAGAGGGCGGGCAGCTAACAACCATAGCTTATGGGTACGACTCAACCATTAGAGGCAGGTGAGACTCTCTTAGGCAGTGATAGAATCATGAGGAACACGGACATTTAGGGACGACAGAGGAAGATGAACCTCCAAGAAAACCGAGAAGACTCAGCCGGAAGAGTAGAAGGAAAACCAGAAGGGAGCATCCCGACAAAGGTCTTGAGAAAGTCCCCACCACTGTCCAATTCCACAGTCCAGCCAGACAAGGTCGGAAAGGCGCCTACCAAATGCTACTGGGGAGGCGCTGGTGACCTTAGTGGCAGGGAGAGCAATGTCACTGGAGATGGGGGATAAGGGTTGAGGGCAGAACAGGAGCTGAGGACACGGAGGCAAGAGGAGAAGCCGACTCCCAAACCCCAGTCAAGAAGGGAAGACGACGGGGCGCTGGAGAGGAACGTGCAAGTTAAGGGAAAGAAATAACCAGGCCCCTCGGAACGGTGAGGAGCTGCCAAGGAGGTGGCACTGGGGGGTTCTCATTCTTGATTCGTTCAGTGGCTGTGCTGCTGTCAACTCGCTCACTTTTAATTAATGCTCAATTATACCACATAATGTGTGCTTCTTATGGATGCCATTTTTTTTTTTCAGTAAAAGATGATCCCTCAGCTTCTTCCACCACCAGATGGAAATGATGGTGACCATAAGTATTCTCACTTCACCAGGTTGTCAGAAGAATGAATTTGGTCAATACTTGTACGACACTCGTACAAAGGCCTGGCAGGGGCACCTGGGTGGTTAAGCAGGCAAGCGACCTTAATCGGTCAGTTATGATCTCAGGGTCGTGGGATCGAGCCCCACCTCTGGCTCTGCACTCAGCGCGGAGTCCGCGTCTCCCCCTCCTCACTCCTTCCCTCTCTCCTGTTCCTCTCCCCTCACCCCTGCCACTCATGCGCACTCGCTCTCTCAAATAAATAATAAATAAACAAACAAACAGATCTTTAAAAGGAAAGACAAATGCCTGGCACATGGTAAATACTATACAGTGGGGTTTTTTTTTTAAAGAAAAAAATTGAATATACAAGCACTTCTCCTACCACTAACCCATATGGTTGATTTTCACTACATCGCCTCATGTTATACTCAGAACTATATGAAGTATTGTTATTGTTTGCCCCTTTCATAGGAGTTTCTGCCTCTCAGAAGAATGGGGAGGAAGGTGTGGAGCAGAGATTCAAGTTCAGACATGTTTGAGATTGAAATCTCATGCTCAAAAAAAAAAAAAAGAAATCTCATGCTCTTAAAAACATTTCTATATTCCTCCCTAAAACTTGCCTCCCACATGATTGCTGAGCACCTGAATCTTGGGGCTACAGTTGGATTTGGCTATAGAGCATCTCGATGAAAACACTCCTGGCCTACTTCAGTCCACTTAGGTGTGAACTTATGACCAATCATGTCCAAGCTCATGGACAATGATGAACAACATGCTGACTTTCGTTTTTAAAAATATGTATGAATGCACAAAAGAGGCAGATATTTATTCTCTTTAAATTTCAGTGAGAAATACCTGACATCCATTGCCCTCAATACTAAAGTTTTTGACAAGCCTCTTCCATTTTGGAGAAATTTATTACAAAAAAAAAATATATTTAGCCAAGCTTAGGGACTACAAAGATGGTTCTATAGAAAAATACGTATGTCATCTCAACTATCAAATACGACATCTAATCCTATTACAGTGGATATAAAAAGTTTTCACTGACAGGCACAATAGAGAAGAAAATTGAGTAATAACACATTTTCTACCCTGAAAGAATGCAGTGGCCTAGGAACTGGCTAAGTAAACCTCAGAACCCGCTTCTGATACAACAGCCAGTTGTCAAAACTGATATAAAGGTTCGCCGGCCTGTGACAACTTACATCTGCAACAAGAAAATATTTTCAATTATGTTCCACTACTCGAGAGTCTTTCACCGTACAACAGTTAACGCGATGGGCTGCTAAGAGTGGCAGATTCACCCTAAGATCACTCAATTGAATGTAAGCCCTCTTGATTGGGAAGGGATCGTCCGAAATGAGCATCTCTTCATTATTCCTCGTGGCTACTAAGTTTCTTGGCAGATGAAGGCCTTGGTAAACTTGACCCTGAAAGGCCCAACCCAGAATAGGACAAGATATGTGCTCGCCCATGAATAAGACATCAACAGACCTCAAAAATCCTCAATGCCAAAGGAGTCCATAATTCCTAAGTGGATCCTATCAAGCTGACCCAAGAGTCTCAAAACAGGCTCAAACCCTGAATCCTGATCGTTCTAGGTTCAGAATAGCCCCACTCAATTTCTCCTTTAGTTTTTTCATTCATTCACTCAACACACAATTAATTAGCGCACACCTATGTGCCTGACACTGTACTATCATGAAAACAAAGAAAAATCTGTCTTCAAAGAGTTGTATTTTAGAGGATACTTACAATAAGGCCACATAACAAAGTCCCACATTATAAGATGATCAACAGCTAAGAAAACACAAAAGCAAGAAAGAAGGCTACAAAGAGGTAGAAGAAGGAGGTTAAATTTCAGAATTCAGAGGGTGCCCAGTGAAGGACTCACCACAATAGGAAGCTCTGAGGAAAGACTTTTCAGGGAAGTGAGGAGGTGAGCTCATGGATGTTAATGGAAGGAAAGTTCAGAGGGAGGGAGGAGCAAGTGCGAAGCACACGTGGAAGACAGGAAGAGCGGGAAAGGGAGGGGCACACGGTGAACACGGGAGACGTTGGGGGAGAAGTGGTCGGAGAGACAATGGAGAGCGGCCATGCAGGACCTGAGACCTTGTACGGAGAGAACCAGCGTCACTCAGGCTTTGGGCTGAGGTGGGCCACGGTCTGATTTACATTTTAGCAGGATCTCTCTAACTCCTGTGTTGAGGAGAGACTGGGAGGAGCAAGAACCAAGGGAGGGAGACCACTTAGGAGGCTGCGGCACCTGCAGGAGAGAGCTCATGACAGCGTGAACCAGCGTGGGCGTGCTGAGAGGTGGCAACGTCCTCGGCATATTTTGAAGTAAGTCAGTTGGATTTGCTGATTGGTTAGATGGAAGCTGCGAGAAGTAGAGACGATCCAAGACATTAGGCTGAGTGTTGACATCGTCAAAGAAGGAAAGACCACAGGGGTAGCAGGTTACTGGGGATGATAGAAGGTCAGTTCTGGGCACGTTGTTTTGAGATTTTCAACGGACACATGTAGTAGAAATTCTGGCTCTTCACAAACCTTTATTTTTTTTTTCTCCTCTTCAACTATGTTAGAGGATTGTACTTCCCTATTCCCGCTGACTTGATTTGACCAAATGAAAAAGGGCACAGAAGTCATCTCTCATCTCCTGGTTTGGAGCTCTAAGAGCCAGAACGAGATTGGTCCCATCCCATTCCCCCGCCGAGGTGATCAAAACACCTGAGCCACCAACGCATCTATTTTGCACACGTAGCATGAGCGAGGAATAAGTGCCTCTGGGATTTGGGGGAAGGGGTGTTGCTGCATCACACCTGCGCTGTCCAGGGAAGCATTCAAGTAGAGTGGTCAAGAAGGGAGCTGGATTTATGATTCTGAAGTAATGGAGGGATGTAATTTGAGAAATATTTGATACATAAATAAATATGTCCGATGGCTGAGGTTAGTCTTTCTCTGGTCGCTAACACATTCTGACACTGTTAAATTCGATACCTTTATGCAAAGGAGCTAGGCATATTTTTTTAACAGCACTTAACAGGCCCATGTTCTTTGTTCTTCTCCAGTTTTGCAATTTAATACCACCAGCTTCATAAGTCACCCTGAAATCAGAGAATACTCTTATCCTTCTAATATCTTTGTTCTATTATTCTCACCTCCCTTTACCTATACACGTTCTATCAATCCCACTCTGACACTTCGGGAAAGCATAGGAAAAAGTCTCTTTTTTAAGCATGAATTATTCTCTCAGTACTTGATCTCCACTACTTTGAACATCTCATTTTAATACTCATTATATTTTTGCGTATTAAATTATTCATTTGTAATAAACATCAAAATTTCACAGTGCCCTTAAGTCTTCTCTGACTACAGGAAGCAGATGCAGAAATAAAGCAATTGGATATTTCTGCTCTTCAGTCTGAAAATTCTAATGTTGCCTAGCAGTGGAAGTATTTTAAACCCCAACCAGTACGAGGTTGCCAAACACTGGCGACGGGAAAAGAATGAGGGTACCTCTCTTTCCCCAAAAGTATTCCACGTCCCCTAATTCTGGGCCATAGAATAAACAGGTTCATGGCTGATGTTCCATTAGTTATTGTAGGAAACAAAGCATCATGTAGAAAAACATCCATTCTTCAGGTTCGTGCTCCAATATGCCTACTGTGAACAATTTGTTCTTCACTACATGAATATTTTCCCTCTTTTTGGTACACGGTGTGTATCCTATGAAAATGTCGTTGAGCCACTCAATGCTAAGCCGTTCATTCTCATAGATACACACACAGCAAATATCCTTTGGGTTATAGAAGGCTTGCTAAATTGACATTTATAGGACTAGCTAAACTAAATTCCTCTTTTTTTTTTTTTCCTTTTATTAAGTCTTTAGCTTACTTTGGAGATATTCTTGCAGACTTCCATGTCTCATCAACTCCGTAATAATATAAATTGGATCTTCTAAAGTGCAAACAGCATAAAGCTGGATAAGCTTCGGATGTCTTAGGTTCTTCATTATCTGTGCCTCCCTCAGGAAGTCATTTGGATCCATTGAACCTGAAACAAGAAAAGGAGGAAATCACTTTATGTTATCGAGGCATTCCTATCCTCACAGCAGTCTGGTGGGAATCACCAAGATTGCTTCCTGCTTCTCAGTAAAGGAAGAGCATTGGTGTCACAAATCTTCAGGTTTATCAAAGAAGAGACTCAGTCTGGCCCGGGCAACCTAATAACCGATGTTGGGTGCACCAAGGGTGTGTAATTTATGTGTTATGACCCGCAGGTGCAAAGAGGTTGTTTCAGGTCCATATGAAAAACGAGGGGAAAAGGAGTGAACTGACAGTCTAATTGATAAAACAAGGCCAGCAAATTGAGAACACAACGAGAAGACATTCTCTTGCCATGAAGGCTGGAGGACACTGAATGTTTAATTACTGCGGCCAGAGCTTTCCGGCCCAGGATCCAGGGAACTGATCGCTGCCCTGTCCTTGGTCCCCACTGTGGGGACAGCTGGAGAACCATCCTGAGGCCATGACTGTCTGCCATATTTATGTCCTTACTTCTACAGGGACAGATGGTATTGACCACGTAGAAAACATTCGAGGGTTACCCAAAACTCAGCGTTTTTCCCCCCAGCCTTATATGTCTAACTTGAAATGGATCTTCAACTTTTTCTCCTACATTAATGCATCTGTGATCAGACTCTTAGTAGCTTAACAAAATGATAAGGGAGACAGTCCTGGGACCTATTTTGAAGGCTCACTTACAATTAAATTCTATTTTAATGGCTCAGCCCTTACCATGCAAAGCGTCAAGTAGCTAACAACAAATAAAATCTGAGAGGAGGAAGGATACCTGGAGTTTACATTTCATCAGTAATTTTTTAAGATCTTTCATTATTTTTTAGGATATGATGTTTCCGAGACATTCCTGTAATTGAAGGAACGAGGAACGCTGTCATTCCGCATCTCAGCATTTGCTGTGGAAAGTGCAAATAGCATTTCCCCTGATGCTCAAAGAGGCTGCTCCATTCACCTGTCTCTCATGAAATACCTTCATGATTGACATTTGAACCCAGGCATGGAAAAGCTTTGACATTCTGAGATAAGGCTCCAACTTGTTTATTAATATGAAGTCAGGAAGAGTTGCATGGGACTTGCAGATCATTGCACGTGAAGCGTCTGGGCAGTCTATCCTTTGGTATTCCCTTGAGAGCATCGACGCCCAGAACACAGCCTTAGTCAAATTCCAGATTCTGATCAAATCCTAGCTCACTGTGTGACCTTCGGCAAGTCACCAAGGGTCTCTGAACTTCCATCTCTTCGTCTGCAAAACGTGGCCAGTAACTCTACCGATATTGCAATATCATCACCAGGAAACAGCAATACTGGGCATGTATATATTCAATGACTATTGGCCGTTATTTGTATTATTATTAATATGCAAACTCTAGGAAAAAACCAAAAGGATCAATTATAAGTATTTTCTCAGACTGCAGAGGGGAGGGGCAAGGACTCAAAGAGGGAGAGTAGAGAAAAATGACCTAGTCTCATTTCCATCATGATTTTCTGTGCTTCCTCAATTCCATCCCTATCGTGGGTTTGCTCCACATAATCAAATAGGATTAAAGTTTTGAATCACAGTGGCAAAAGGGGGCTGAGAAGACAGGAGGCGCCTAAAACATAATAAGGGACTTTCTTCTTATTTCAATTAGTTTGGCCTATGGCCGACTAGGGTTATCATGGGAGTCTCCCCACCTTGCCCTCAAAATAACCTGACTCATGAAGCTTCCAGAGGTAACAGCAATTGTTACCTCACCACTCAGGCAATGTGTAGATACCGAATGTTTCTACCCTAATGCTTCGGTGGCCATCAGATTCGTGAAATGCAGGACACTCGAATCATTGCCAAATCAGACCATGCACAAGAGCCAGGCCCCGGGACACCAGGAGCCTCTGCGGGTGACGGCTGCTCCGAGCACTCCCGGCCGTGCTGGTTACGGCTGACCAGCCGCACAGCAGAGACCCAATTTCAACCCAGCTAGTAATGCAACATTAAATATTAATTTTTGCCTGTCAAAGCTACTGTGGGAGTTGATTTCAGGCTCGTCTTTATTGCGTGGTAGTCTGCTAAGCAATAAATAGCTGCTAAGATTGATTAATGGCCCCAGTGAAGTGAAGACATTTAACCAATCACCAAAGCTGTTTGCTGCTATTGCACTGTAAATCAATAATAATTATTCCTGTTGGAGAGAAAACTATCGTGGCTTTTTTTTTTTTTAATATAAGAAATGTGATGTTTTGTTGTTGTTGTTGTTCTCTTTTGACCTCCAGAAAGCCTTCCCTAGAGAACAAAGTTAGGGTGGAGAGCTAGCTGCTTCGTTTTTGGAAAAGAAGGATTGGATCGGGAAGTGAAACTTAGGCTCAATTGTGAACAAGATCAGGATTCAAAATACTATGTACACAGTGATCGAGAAGATCCCAGGTGCTGGAATAGGTCGTCCTCGCCTGGAGTGCTTCACGTGACATCTGGTCACTCAAAAGTGCTTCCCCGTCACTTTACAAGGCAGGTGTGAATGCTGAGACGGAACTCCTGACCAGCGAACCCGCCCTCCAGAGGACCGTCGGTGCCCGCTGAGGCTAACGTGCTGAGAAGTCGCATTGAAGCACATGGTGGGGATTTGTCGTTTCTAATGGCTGAGGAATATCCCACTGTCCACATAGACCACAGCTTCTTGATCCATCATCTGTCGGGGACACCGAGGCTCCTTCCACAGTTTGGCTACTGTGGACATTGCTGCTAGAAACATCGGGGTGCAGGTGTCCCGACGTTTCATTGCATCTGAATCTTTGGGGTAAATCCCCAGCAGTGCAATTGCTGGGTCATAGGGCAGGGCTATTTTTAACTCTTTGAGGAACCTCCACACAGTTTTCCAGAGTGGTGACACCAGTTCACATTCCCACCAACAGTGCAGGAGGGTTCCCCTTTCTCCGCATCCTCTCCAACATGTGTTGTTTCCTGCCTTGTTAATTTTCCCCATTCTCACTGGGGTGAGGTGGGATCTCATGGTGGTTTTGATTGTATTTCCCTGATGGCAAGTGACGCAGAGCATTTTCTCATGTGCTTGTTGGCCATGTCCATGTCTTCCTCTGTGAGATTTCTCTTCATGTCTTTTGCCCATTTCATGATTGGATTGTTTGTTTCTTTGGTGTTGAGTTTAATAAGTTCTTTATAGATCTTGGACACTAGCCCTTTATCTGATACGTCGTTTGCAAATCTCTTCTCCCATTCTGTAGGGTGTCTTCGACGTGGATGGACCTGGAGGGTATGATGCTGCGTGAAGTGAGTCAATCGGAGAAGGACAAACATTATATGGTCTCACTCATTTGTGCAATATAAAAAATAGTAAAAGGGAATAAAGGGGAAAGGAGAAAAAATGAGTGGGAAATATCAGAAAGGGAGACAGAACAAGAAAGACTCCTGACTCTGGGAAACGAACTAGGGGTGGTGGAAGGGGAGGAGGGCGGGGGGACGGGGTGACAGGCACTGAGGGGGGCACTTGACAGGATGAGCACTGGGTGTTATGCTATATGTGGGCAAACTGAACACCAATAAAAAATAAATTTATAATTAAAGAACTCACATTGACTCAATTTGTCCTCACAGAACCCTGTGAAGTAGGAACTACTAAAATTCCCACTTCCAGATGACAAGATTCGAAAGATTAATAGATTGTCCAATGTCACAGAGGCCAGAGCCACGGCTGAACTCAGGTCTATCTTATGCCAGACCCTCGGCTCCTACTGTGACACCACAGGGGCCCAGACCTTCGCACTTCAGGGCCCCTTCGCTGTCTCAGTAACTTTCTCCATGATGCCCCTAAGCCAACATCTAACAGTCCTATTGATTCCTTGGTTAAACCAAAGCTACTTTAAAAGTACTTGTGTCCTAACAACTTAATATCCATTTTAAAACGTAATCTAGATAAATCAAGAGAAAAAATAATTTTTATTTCATCCTTTACCGCAATTACTAAGAGATACATGCATCTATGGGGCCCAGGACAATCTCTCAAGTCTTGGGAACAGATAGAACGTTGCCACCCTCAGCTCCTGTTCCAGGCTGATTTTTGCGTGGGTCTTGGCGTGTGATCCCAGTCAGCACCCAAAACCCATTTTCGCGAAGATGGGACGGCAGCCAAAGGAATGTAACACGATCTAATACCGAACTGTGTGCTATTCAAGCTGTTGACCCCAAAACTTTTAAATATACTGAGGCATCCCCGTAAATTCCCCGTGCGGCCCCAACGTGCCTCGGCACACAGTTTGGGAACCATGGTGCTACCCCAGCCGCCACCCGGCGATACCCGGACGCTCGCTTCCTGCCACTGGGAGAACTTCTAAACCTTAGGAATTCCGGGTTAGGGAAAGCGTGAAGGTCCCCGAGAGAACCATATTCTAGCCTCCGGGTATTACTCCCGCCTGTGTTATCAGACGAAGATGTGAGGCGGCTACAGTAGTGTCGCACTTTCATAAAACGTCACTTCCCTGGGGTGATGCCACAGTGCTGGATGGGAGTTCAAATGCCGGCTCTGCCACCGACCGACCTTACGACAATAATAACAGCAATAAGAATAATGAAAGTAAGAACAATTTTTCCTGGTCACTTACTATGAACCAGACGTTATTCAAAGCATTTGCACTAATGACCTGATTTAATCTTCATAATAAACCAGTTAGGTTGGCCTTGTTTCTACCCTCTTTTTTGCAAATGATAAAACTGAGGCATAGAGTAGTTTAAAACTTTGTTCCAAAAAAAAAAACACTTTGTTCCAGCTCATATTACTAGTAAGTCTTAGGAAAGTCACTTGATTTTTTTCTAAATTTTCTTATCCTGCTTTTAAATTAGAAGGGCTAATGACGAGCTGAATAAATATGATTTTAGCGTCTTTTTAATTTCCACGATAGGAAAAGGGAAGATGGAAGAAAAAAAATCGTTCCTACATTTCCAAACATGAGGGCTTTTAGGTGGACCATTTTACCTTTCAGCCATAAACAGTTAGTACTTAACAAAATTGTTTCTCCCTGAAGATCTCCAAGGTTCCATTGATTTAAGTATTTTCAGTAAAGTCGGTATTTTTAACAAAGGTAGGAAAAAATGGGAAGAGGGATAATTCTAACTCTAGAGAAGAGATGCTTGGTGGAAATCTTGCACTGGGGATACTTTAAGCCTTCGCTGATGGCAGGCTCATGCTCTTGCCCTTACGATCTAAAGCATGTTATGTGGACGCCTGCGTGGCTCGGTGGCTGAGTATCGGCCTTTGGCTCAGGTCATCATCCCATGGTCCTCGATTCGAGTCCCACATCGGGCTCCTCGCAGGGAGCCTGCTTCTCCCTCTGCCTATGTCTCTGCCTCTCTCTGTGTCTCTCATGAATAAATAAATAAAATCTTTAAAAAATAAATAAATAAAGCATATTATGCTTTATTGTCTCCTGGCCCAGAGAAAGTGACCGCAACATCTGCTTGGTGCGGCATTGACTGTCCTGCGACCCCTTGGACATTTGCCGTGGCAAGGGGAGCTTCTAAACATCAACATCTGACATTTAGCCCTTGACATCCTCATCCTCATACCTGGTTTTAATGTTTTTACTGCTACTGAAGTGGTGTTGTTCCACAGGCCTTCCCACACTTCACCAAACTGGCCAGATCCCAACCGCTTCAGGAGCTGCACGGAGCTGCGGTCTATCTCCCACTGGTCCGCGGTTTTATACGACAAATCAAAAGTCACTGGCACTTGTATCTGTTTCACGGAATAATTAGAATAATTATAAGAAAAAAAGATTTGACAATTTTTTTTGGTTGAAAATAATAGTCTGGGCACTTTTTAAAAAGATGCCATTTTTAAAAACCAAAACCTTGTACATTCTATTCTAATTGCTTTAAAATGGGAAGCAACGATGTCCATCTGGCCCACCCTACACCCAATGCCACCCTCCCACGGGCCTGGCACGATTTTCCTGTCTTCCTGCCTAGCTAAATCCTCCCAGTTTTAAGGCCCATTTGAAGTTCCACCTCCTTCGCAATGACTTCCCAAATCCTTTGGCCTACAGCATTTACCATATGTAGCATATATTTTTGCACATTTAAATTTTTCATCTTGTTTCAAATTCATTTATTCATTTGTCCATTCATTCGTGTACTTGTTCATTTAGTGAGTACCATGTTTTTCAAACACGAGCAAGATGCCATTCTGTAAACAAAACGAGACCCCGGCCCTCCTAGAGTTCATAGTCTAGTTCACTATCTACCGTCAGGGATTATCTTAGCTCCTCCGCCAAATCATCAGCATGTTGAGTACACAGAGGGTGAACGCTTCTTTGTGAACACGTTGCCCCCCCACCAGAATTCAACAGTATTGGCTAAACTGAGTATTTTTTAAGCCACATCTTTGCATCAGGTAAGCTATTCTTAGCATGAGCTTACATATTCTTGTGGGGTCATGCCCATACCACCCAACACGCACATACTCATACCAAAACTTGCAGGCTCACTCGGCAAGACTTAAGTCAGTGAATTCCCTACATACTGGACAAAATTCTTCAGCTTCTACTTGTCCATAAAATTTTGGTCAGACGTTACCAGGAGCCCTTCGCTCATCATCCAGACATAAAGCACAGGGTACGGGAGGCCCGAACCCTGATGAGGAGCTGAGGTTTTGCCCCACGACAGTGTAAGGCCATCACCTAACTTTAAATAAGTCTGGGTAAAACAAGCAACAACCGAATAATGATAGATGTGGATAAATCCTATAAATGTTTTTTGACCTGGTCAAACGATTAGAACAGGCAGTTAAGTGGTACCTCTACGCATGCAACTCAACCAGGTAGAGTCTAATAATTTCACATTAATATTCTTGAATACAGATCTACATGAGAATTATCTGTGGGCACTTTTTTCTCCCTCCACCCATCTCAGTTAGTGCTCCAGGGGCAGGATACCAGACTAACCCTGTCTCTAGTGAGTGCCTTGGGGCAAAGGTTGGCAAATTGTTTCTGAAAAGAATGAGATAGTAAATATTTCAGTTTCTTTGTGGGCCATGAGGTTTCTGATGCAACTGTGACACTCTGCTTGTACGGAGAAAAATCGAAGATAATTTGTAAATGAACAAGCACTAAGCTTATGTTCCAATAAATAAAATTAAAATTAAAAAATTTTAAAAATTTAAAAATTAAGTGTGCGGCCGTATCGGCTCGTAGGCCACAGTTTGCCTATCTGTGCCTCAGGTGATCGAATGACCTTTTTTTCCCTGAACAGAAAGATCTCATGACTCCAGTATCTGAAGGAAAGAAGTTAACTTCAAAAGGGACACAGCTTGAAAGCATTTCACCTTTAAACATGGTTTTCCCAGCTGGACACACAGGCCGTCGCTCGTCTTGGTGTAGTGGCTCACAAACTCATTCAGCGTTGGAAACGTTCTTTTCTGGCTAAGGAAAAACTCCCCTTCGTCCAGTCTTCTGATTCTGTAGTGCTTCACAACCCTTTCGTCTAAAACTGGAACCCAAAATAAGTCCTGTTAATAATACACTTCTTGCCAAAGCCAAGCAGATTTACTTATTTTGTGGTCATGGTTTTAATGCATGAAACGAAATTTTCCTAAGTCCCACTTGTTTCGCAAATTGGTTTCAGAGAAGACTTCAGGAAGCTTAAATAGCAGAATCAAAAGGGAAAAGAATTGGGAAATCACATTTTATTTTTAATTTAGTTTTTAATTTTATCTATTTATTCCTGAGAGACACAGAGAGAGGCAGAGACGCAGGCAGAGGGAGAAGCAGGCTCCATGCAGGGAGCCCGACGCGGGACTCGATCCCGGGACTCCAGGATCACGCCCTGGGCCGAAGGCGGCGCTAAACCGCTGAGCCCCCCGGGCTGCCCTGGGAAATCACATTTTAAAGGAAATATAAAAATAAAGGAGTGAGGTCATCACTAAAAAAAAAGCGAGGCTTGGAGGCCTATTGGACTTGATTAAAACAAGCCATTAAACTGACTCTCACTCTAGGGGCGCCTGGTTGGCTCAGGCGACTCTTGATCTTAGGGTTGTGAGTTCCAGCCCCACAGTGGGCATTGAGCTCACTTAAAAAAAAATTTTTTTTTTTGACTCTATGCTACTAGCAATGCAAAGAAGGAAACATTATCCGTCTCAGGAACACCGTAGGATGAGATGACACAGGTTGTTTGGAAACCGTTCAGCTGTACCCGGGACAGAGACCACGGAGAACGGTGTCCCAGGAGATGCCCCAGCGCGGACGCTGAGCTGGGCGGCGGCAGTGCCCTCAGGACTCCGGGCAACACTGAGCGCCTCTGCGGGCGGCGAGACGCGGGCTAACACCGTCCCAGCGCGACGCCAGCAGCGAGCCCCAGGGCCCGCACGGTGCAGCCACAGCGAACGGCATAGACGCCCACCCGGCTTCAGACCCCCTGACGCGGGCTGGACGTTGGCCGCGGTTGCCTGGCACCAGCCTCCCCCCTCGGGCAGCAGCTCCCGAACGCTGCTCCCTTAAGAGCGCGTGGCCCAGAGGTGCGGGGCCAGCCCTGAGCCAAGCTACGGCGCCCAGAGCACGAGGACTCGATCCCGGGGCTCGTGCCACGAGGCTCTGGGAGGACAGGAAGGCGCCTGCTGTTCCGGTGGCCGTTTTGTCTCCGTGTCCGCCACGGCTGGGAGCTGGGGCCACCGGCGAAACCTCGCTGCCGGGCAGGGAGACGCTTTGCCGAGCAGCCGTCTCCTCGGCGTGGAAGGTGAAGCCTGGCCCCGGAGCCCCCAGCTTCGCTTCTCGGCTACAAGAATCACCGAGTCACCTTTTTCACTTAAGCTAGTGTGAAGGGCGTGGGAGGTGGTGTTAAAAGCACTTGCAGGGATCCCTGGGGGGCTCGGCGGTGTGGCGCCCGCCTTCGGCCCAGGTCATGACCCCGGGGTCCCGGGATCGAGTCCCGCATCAGCTCCCCATGTGGAGCCTGCTTCTCCCTCTGCCTCTCTCTCTCTCTCTCTCTCTCTCTCTCTCTTTCTGCGTGTGTGTCTCTCATGAATGAATAAATAAATAAAATCTTCAAAAAAAGGCACTTGCATTTGAATACTGACTAATGCACTTCATAAGCTGCTCTTTCATTTAGCGAAGTTACTGGTGAGAACTGAGCGGCATTTACCAGGCGTACAGATTATTCTGAATTCCTGCTGACTACAGAAACTTGGGCTCCAATAACCCCTCAACCTGGAGCGGTGTCCTCAAGAAGGAAAGAAGACTGAGTAGAGGACAGCTCAGCCCCGGCCTGGAGGTCTACTGAGGGCGCGCTGATGGCTGGGACAAGGTTTTCCTTACAAAATAATCTGCGTGTGTCACAACAGCTAAAGTAAAAAAAAAAAAAAAAGCAGACGATACCAAGTGCTGCCAGGGAAGCAGAGTAACTGGAACCCTCATACACAGACGACGGAAGTGTGATTTTCACGGTCATTTTAGAAAACTGTCATGATCGAAAGCTGAACATGATCATTCCTATAGTACAGCAATTCCACTCCAGCGCATATAACCAACAAAATGTGTGATATGTGCACCAAAACACATGGACAAGAACGCTTTTAGCAGCAGCGTCTGTAAGGGTCTAAATCGGGGAACGATCCAAATGTCCATCAACTTGTAGGAGAGACTAAGAAACTGTTGTGTGCTTGTCCAGGGAATACCATACAGGTTTGTAAATAAACAAACTATAAATGCATCGACATGAATGAATCTCACAAACATTACTTAAAACTATTGTTTAAAAACTAGCAGAACGACTGATATTCGGAGTCAGACTGGCAGGTCAGTAGGATTCTTTTTCCTGACTGGATGCTGGTTTAGGTGGGTACATCCACCTTCCGAATGTTCATCAAACCAAACCCTTACAAATCGTATACTTTTATTACATATGTCACACATCAGTTTAAAAGAATTTTTTTAGGGGCTCCTGGGTGGCTCAGTAGGTTAGGCACCTGCCTTCAGCTCAGGTCATGACCCTGGGGTCAAGCCCCACATTGGGCTCCCTGCTCAGCAGGGAGCCTGCTTCTCCATCTCCCAGTGCCCCTCCCCCTGTATGTGCTCTTTCTCTCAAATAAATAAATAAAATATTTTTTAAGAAAACAGAGAACTTCATGAGAGACCCCTAACTCTGGTGTGGAAAGGGAGGTGGGCAGGGGGTGGGGGTGACTGGGTGACGGGCACTGAGGGGGGCACTTGGCAGGATGAGCACTGGGTGTTTTGCTCTATGTTGCAAATTGAACTCCAATAATAAATAAATAAATAAATAAATAAATAAATAAATAAATAAATAAAATAAGAAAAAACAGAGAACTTCAAAAAAAACTTTAATGTTCTCTAAATTACAAAAAAAGGTAAATATGTGAGGTGATGACTATGTTAATTAACTCAGTGGGAGTAATCCTTTCACAAAGTATACGCATATCAAATCGTCACATTGTACCCTTTAAATATCTTATAATGCTCTCCTTGTTTCTCAATAAAACTGAAAAAGAGTCACATCATCTGCATACAGAAAAACATTTTAGTTTTTTATAGTACAGAGGGTGGGAGTATATATGGATTCTCTAAAAGCCATATAAGCTTTTAAATAAATTAATTAAATAAATAAATATAATATAATAAATAAATAAAAATTTTATTTATTTATTCATGAGAGACACAGAGAGGCAGAGACACAGGCGGAGGGAGAAGCAGGCTCCCTGCAGGGAGCCTGACACGGTCTCGATCCCAGGACCCTGGGGTCATGACCTGAGCCCGAGGCACATGCTCCACCCCTAAGCCACCCAGGCGTCCCACCATATAAGTTACTTAAATTACAATTTTTGAAGTATCTGCAACACACTCTTGGACTCCCTGGTCTGTCAAGTTATCATTCCCACTGCCCTTGACTCCTGGAACAATGTTAGTTGCCCTGTATGATCATCACCAAATGGAAGGGTTTTACCAGGATGTAGAGCTAAGCTCATAACAACTCCTATATATGGATTAAAAGTCTAGCAAAAAGATCAAGGAGGACTGTCAACAATATTAGCCCAATTCATTTCTCCACAAAGTAATAAAAATATTAGAAGTAGAAACATAGCTAAATAGAACGTATACCTGCAATTTATATGTATATGATTGGCCTGGGAATTCAAGCTTTGCCATTTATCAAACAGAAAAGTGCGTAGGTTATAGCTGAGATGTCCAGCAAACCAATAGGGTCAT
Source organism: Vulpes vulpes (assembly GCF_048418805.1). Classification (NCBI taxonomy): domain Eukaryota; kingdom Metazoa; phylum Chordata; class Mammalia; order Carnivora; family Canidae; genus Vulpes; species Vulpes vulpes. The sequence continues at coordinate 200,339,077 of NC_132780.1, forward strand.
AATTAGAAATGACTGGAAGCAAAAAAAAAAAATTCCCCTCTTTTAAACAAGATGAACAATACCTGGTTTCAACCTGAAGTGGACTGTGTGGAAATTAGACATAAGCAGGAATTCCTTTTTTGATGTGCCACAAAAGATCTAAAGATTTCCAAGCTAGAGACTAAAATCAATAAACGACTGAAGGGTTAAAGTACTCCCTGTGATTTTCTTAATAAGGGATGCAAATCACAATGATTGATATGGCTTTGGCAATTGTTATTGATTATAAAGAAAGCCTAAATAAATGTTTGCCAACTCTGGCAAGGTTTCAAGTCTCAACTGTAAAAACCAATACTTTGCAATACATTTAGAGCTCTCAGGCACAATAAAAGTAATTCTGTTTAATAGAAAAAGCAATAGATCGGGACCCCTGGGTGGCTCAGCGGTAGAGCGTCTGCCTTTGGCCCAGGGCGTGACCCTGGGGTCCCGGAATCGAGTCCCATGTCGGGCTCCCCGCAGGGAGCCTGCTTCTCCCTCTGCCTGTGTCTCTGCCTCTCTCTCTGGGTCTCTCATGAATAAATAAATAAAATCTTTAAAAAAGAAAAAGCAATAGATCAGGAAATGCAAGACCCAGGTTACAATTTAACTTGTATATGACCAAAAACACATCAATCTCACCTGGCCTCAGTTTCCCCATCCTTAAAATAAAAGAGCAGGCTTTAAGAAATCTGCAAATTTCCAATCATTTCCACCTTAGTAACCAACCATTTCTGATGGCTGTTGCTTTCTCTCCCTGAATTCCCTTTACTCGTTGCAGTCCTTTCAAAAACTTAATTCTTACCTCGGAGCCTTGAACGCACCACTTGGATGCTCTTCCTACAAATCTCGTCGTCGTCGCCCTAGCCAGGCCCCTTCCTTCGGGTCTCAGTTTAAATTCCAAGAACCACCCTTCTCCACCCACCCTATGGAACGCACCTCTCCCCACCCAGCTCCCTCCTATCACCCCATTTAATTGTGAAAGTCGGGCAGCCCCAGGGGCCCAGCGGTTTAGTGCCACCTTCAGCCAGGGGTGTGATCCTGGAGACCCGGGATCGAGTCCCATGTGGGGCTCCCTGCATGGAGCCTGCTTCTCCCTCTGCCTGTGTCTCTGCCTGTCTCTCTCTCTCTGTCATGAATAAATAAAATCTTAAAATAATAATAATAATAATAATAATAATAATAGTGAATGTAGTGATCTCAGTAGAGGTAGCTCCCTGATGGCAGGGGCTCTGCTATTTTGAGCCAATATCTAATCGGAGCTCGGCACAGAGTTAACAAATAACATCAGCATTTGCTAAATGCATGGACGACGATTCACCAGCTCTTGAATTTGAAGTGAAATATAAGCTTCTGATGTCTGCTGCACAATTAAATAGGTAATTATGCAAATATTTCAAGATAAACTTCCCTGGAATTTTACTTTTAAAGGTGGAATTTTACTTTTAAAGGGAGGAAAACACTCTTCGCCCCAGAATATAAATACTATTAGAGGAACAGTCATTCAAATTTGTATCTATTTTTTATGTTTCTGCAGCATACCTAACCCAGATATAACTATTCCATCTCTGACAGCCCAGATATTTATCTGACTGGAAGACTGTACGTATGTGTCCATCCATCCATCCATCCATCTATAACGTACAAATTAGACCACAGAAGCTACATCGAGGAAATTCAATACCTTTTAATCAGGGTGAAGGCACTTTTAATATTATATCCTTGAGTAATCAAGTCCAAAATATATGATTGTCTTTTAAAAGTGGTTTTAATCCGTTAGTAGTGAGTCCAGACATTTGCGAGTGGTCATTCCTGATAAAGATTGAAATCCGGGGGTCTCAGAATTAGGGAGAGATGAATTTTTCTCTATTCCTTTTCTGGCTCACTGTGATCTTTGTGATTGAGCCAAACCTATTGCAAATTCTACGGACTATCGGTGAATGATCATGTTTGTGCCATTGTCACCGTCAGTGACGGAGCTCAGACTAGTTAAGCATTCTAGTAGTTCATCTGCAAAAACCATAAGGCTAACTATAAAATATAATGGGACCATTCATCAACAAACTCAGGAGCGTCATGATTGAATGGATTTAGCTAGAAGGCCAGGCATCCCGAGCTTACATCTTGACTCTCATTTATGCCGTTTGACCTGGGGGAAAATGTTTCACCCGTCAACAGATTAATCTACCAGAACATGTCCAAGAATTAGGATGTATTGCAGAGGTGTAGGTGAGCATGAAGGAGGAGGACGACGTGGGTTTGTTGAACGTTGAAAGAATTCAACTGCGTCTTCTCACGAACTTCTGTGAGGGCCGAGGCACAGGGCGCGTGGTGACGCGGCCACCTTCACACCCAGGGCAACTAATTCGGGGGGAATCTGTGCCATGGGGATGGCATGTCCCACTTGCAGCCCTCTTTGCCAGGCTCCAGTGCTTCCCTAAGTGGCTGATGGCAGATCGAGAAGTCCCGCTTTCTTACTCAGCTTTCTCCTAACTTTATATTCTCCTCACCTGGGATTGTCCCTGACGGTAGGAGAGGGTGTGCCTGACGCTACACAACGCAGTGCTGTGAGTTTTGGCCTAAAAGCGCTTCCCAGGAGCTCTGTCCCCCTTGCACCACACCGCTAACGTCTTAGTTACCTGCTAAATAAATCAGTACGAACTCCAAGATATCCCAAAATTAGATCTGTACAAGACAGAACCTCCAGAAGTGGACTTCAGGATACAACAAGAGCATTGAAGCTAGAGACTGTGTCTGCAAGACACGGAGACAAGCTGGTAGCTCCAGTGAAAAATATCGGCGAAAAGAGCAGTCTGGCGTTTTATAGATAAACAAATGGTTGATTGAGCGGATTTTCATTTTTCAGCTCATCTTCTGGCATCATCTGGGCAGAGCCTCATTCCTCCTGACTGATAATAATCTGTTCCCCTCCTGAGTAAAACACTACGGCTTAGATGATCGAACAACGGATTGAAAATCAAGAACTCGCTGCCCTAATCTTATTCCACCAGTGATTTGTTCTTTGACCTTAGGCAAGGAATTTCATTTCAGTTTCCTTATCTAGAAAATGAGAATAATGATCTTATCTCTATACCCCCACAGGGATAGTTTGAGTGTCATTATTCACAAAGGATGATAGATACACCTAAATGTGCAATGTCTGAGTGCTGTGTCAGAACATCAGCATTATCGAATAGCTTTGTCAACCAAAAGGAGCCACTTTCAAAGTAAAATTTCCCACTCTTTGCACAACAATGGCCACCAAAGGCACTAAGTGACGAAATTGCTATTAATTTGGTGCGAGAGAGCTCTTGGGCTTGGAAACTCCCGTTTATTAGTAGTCTTCATTCAAAACTATTATGAATGGGATCCCTGGGTGGCGCAGCGGTTTGGCGCCTGCCTTTGGCCCAGGGCGCGATCCTGGAGACCCGATGCCTTTGGCCCAGGGCGCGATCCTGGAGACCCGGGATCAAATCTCACGTCAGGCTCCCGGTGCATGGAGCCTGCTTCTCCCTCTGCCTGTGTCTGCCTCTCTCTCTCTCTCTGTGACTATCATAAATAAATAAAAATTTAAAAAAAAAAGAAAAAAAAAACAAAAACAAAACTATTACGAAGACAGCCGTGGCTATCAGAAATCATGCTACGGCTGCTCTATACCAATAAGCAAATAACACTTAATTGAGCTATTATATTGTATCTCCACTAAAACAGAATTCAAGGGGATCCCGGGGTGGCTCAGCGGTTTAGCACCTGCTGTCGGCCCAGGGCGTGATCCTGGAGTCCCGGGATCAAGTCCCACGTGGGGCTCCTGGCATGGAGCCTGCTTCTCCCTCTGCCTGTGTCTCTGCCTCTCTCTATGTCTATCATGAATAAATAAAAAATCTTTAAAAATATATATATGTAGAATAAAACAGAATTCAAGGCACACACTCACTTTACACTCTATATTGTTCTACAGCAGATAGAGTAGGATCCCAACATGAATAGTTTGGAAAGGAGAAAGTACATCTGTCTTAAAATATTAAAGCAGTATCATGGGGAAAAGTTGTTACCTCCTTATCTGGGAAAAAAAAAAACCGCACACAACACAACCAAAGGGAACGAGCAACTATTTTTATGCATCCACCTCAACTAGTGGATCCTTAAGGACATACGCCTTGGACGTTGGTCAGTACCTCTATTAAACTGAAAGGCTAAGTTAAGTGAAGAGCAATTAAGAGAGAATGTTCTCATTTGTTGACGTAAGAAAACTTACTAAAAATACTGTTTGAGGACATATGCAATCACTAGTGACCTTTATAAGTTAAAGATGGCACCATCAGTCACCCTGACACACAAAAATCGATGGTCTCTTCCGTATCACGTAGCCCAGAAATCATGAGCCTGAACCATATACTAAGTACTTATGACGTTTTTGAGAACCACGTTGGTCTTACCCTCAAGACCCCTACGGCCTGACTCTTTCCAAAAGTAAGCAACGCTCCTTCAAAGCTGGCTCTTACAGCCTCAGAACAGCATGTCAATTGTATTGTTTACACATAAGTTAAATCTTAAGAAGATGAATATCTCAGGGCACCTGGCTGGCTCAGTCGGTGGAACATGCGGCTCTTGATCTCAGGGCAGTGAGTTCGAGCCCTTCACTGGGTGTAGAGCCCACACTCACACACACACACTAAAAAGAAAAGAAAATGAGCATCTCTTTAATTAATAATGCGTAATTGTCACACTGAATATTTTTCCAGATAACTGGGAAGTATCTCCCGCAGTTTCCCATGAAAACGGCATTTGCATCATCTAATATTGCAGAGAAAGTCTCCAGGAAACAAGCTGACTCTTTATTCCTCTCGGGACTCTAACATCTCACTCAGTATTATATCTGCAATAAATCACCAGGAATTTACATGCTTGGATTATATTATCTCAGTTTCCTACAGAAAATCTTTCACCGGGCTGAGATTTAATGTGACATGAGAGTCAGTGCTTCCACTTTTCAGAAGTTACCCTAAGGAAATAACCCAAATACTGACATGCATTTATTCTGCTACATGCATGCTTTGTTCCAGAAAGACTCAAAGGCTTGCATAAATTATCAAAATGGAAGAAAACCTAGAGTAAGTGACTAAAGGAAGGAGGACAAAAGGATGCTACTCCAGGAGCAAGGCCGGCAGGCTTTGCATTCGGATCCAGGGTTGCTGGTTGCTCGCGGAAGACGGGGCTCTCTGCATTCCTGGCAGCTCGGGCCTTGAGGGAAATCCAGCCAGTCACCTGATTCCCTGAAGAGTCAGAACATCAGCTGTGACTCAAAACCAAAACCAGACAAAAAAAAAAAACTATTTCTGGAATTGAAATGAGAGAGAAATTTCTCACGTACATAGGTCCTCGTCCAGAAAACACAGAACATGGAAAAAAGAAAGAAAACACGGAAAACGTAACGGGTGCCACAGCAGCAGCCTTCTGAACACAAACACACCGACGCGTCGCGAAAGGCTGGTCCTCATCGCGTCCACTACTGGAGGCCCCTTCCCAGCATGACGTTCAGTAGCAGCATTTACGTGGGAAACTCAATGCAGCTCATCATCCAGAATAGGAAAAGCCATACGCAAAAAGGACGGCACCGCAGCGGGTTTATGGCGCCAGGTGACTGCTAAATCGCGGCACATCTCAAAGTGGAGAGTTAGAAGTATGATCGTGAAATCATGGAGCACAAGAAGAGACATCAGGTGCGAAGGAAATGAGAGGGACACAAAATTAAGAGAACAGTGTAACTGGGGTCACGAGGCTGCACCGGGCGGCTCCCCCACCCCGGGGCCCGCGGCCGCGCGGGGAGCCCAGCTGAGCTTCCCCGGGAAAACCGCGCTGGCACAGGGGCGAAGAGGACCCCATCGGCCGACACGAAGAGATCGAAGAGATCGGCAGGTCTGTGGGCATTTTCCTCCCTCTGTTTTCCAGCCCCGCGGCGATAAAGGTAGAGGGACTTTAAAGCAAGAACAAATACGTAATGTTCAGGCTTTTTTAGAGAAGCAGTGCACGCCTGGGGTCCACACGTTCCTCGCAAGGCTGTCTATGCCGATACTGGGTATTCTTTTTTTAAAGATTTTTTTATTTATTTGTTCCTGAGAGCCACAGAGAGAGGCAGAGACGCAGGCAGAGGGAGAAGCAGGCTCCATGCAGGGAGCCCAATGTGGGACTCGATCCTGGGACCCCGGGGTCATGCCCCGGGCCAAAGAGCCCCCCCCGGGGGGGGCTGCCCCCGATACTTGGCATTTTCTTTGTACAAAGACCCCCAGGAACTCATTTCTTTTTGAACTTGATGCTTAAAATCAGAACAGAAGCATCTCCTCCCGCGTAAGCCAGTGACAGGCCGCACGAGCCTCCCCGCTTGCCTTACCCGCCCGGGAATCCGCGGCGAAACTGATTTCTAAACTGCGGTAATTATCTCCCATTAGAAGCTCAGCAAAATCTATTTCTCTGTTCTTTTTCATTGATTTTTGTCCTTCTTTATGTCCCGTCGTAGTTGACACCGTGTCTCAGCGCCGCAAGCCAACCTAAAACCTCCTGAGTGAGCAAACACATGCACACGTGAGATGATGAGGAAAAGGTGCACCCGCTGCCCGTCAGGCCCTGGGGACGAGCTGCCCATCAAGGGGAGAGGCTGGCCCGGGGGCCTGTCCGTGGAAGGGCTGACGCTGCTTTTCAGACTGTAGAAGGCGCCTCGGGAAGAACAACACGAGAGCAGACAGTCTGCACGCGCTCCCCGTCTTATCAGCAAAAAGAGGCCGCGACGTGTGAACAAGAAGAAATTTTAAGGGTGACTTAGTCTCAATCCCTCCCCTTTACTGGTGGGGGAAGAAAAAACCCAAAACCCCGAGTTCTGGAGCCCTGAGCCGTCTGCAGGGCTGGGAGCCAAGTGTAGCCACCTGCGGGGACAGCGAGCGACGGCGGGAACTGCGAAACCTCCCACCGCTGATTTCGCGATTCCTGGTCTGTTTGTTTTAACCAAGTAGTTATTTACTGATTCCTCAGGAGAATGTTTCAGATCTCGAAGCTTTCCGGACAGCATCTTTCTTTTCCCTCCTTGCAAAAAAAAAAAAAAAAAAAAAAAAAAACTCCGTTGAAAGTGCCAGGAAGCTTTCCGCGTGCTGGGGGCTCCGGACCCGGCTCCTCGCCGTCCCCACCCGGGGACCAGCGGACACGTTACACGGAGCCAGCTCGGAAGTCGCTGCCGAGAGTAACGAATGAGAATTAAAATACCTTGAAATCAATCTTTATCTTCTTGCGAAACACAAAGGAGCTTCTCGTGTCTTAGCAAATTGGTTTTCATCGCAGGCTATCGTGTCCTTCCACTTGTTCCCTTGTTCTTACACACGCGTGACGGCGATTGGTGATTTGCTCACGATTCACGCACATTTCCAAGAGGCGGAAGCTCTCGTTCCTGGAAACTTCTTCGAGTTGAATGAGGACACGTGCCAGGAGCCACGTCCTGCTGTTTGCTTCAGAGAAGCGCTTGCTGACGACCGCCGAGGCTCTGGCGCTGGCACGTCGCCCGTCGCTGCTCAGCGCACACCTCACCGAAGACACGGGCCGCACCGGGAGGCGGCCGAGCACCCTCCTGAGGGCTCACCGGCTCCGGGGCGCAGAGGTGAACCGCGTGAGCACTCAGTGTCATCCGTTCCCCCGAAAAAGTTCAAAGCTCGTGCTCCAGTGCAAGGTGGCCCAACTGCAAGGTGCTCCGGCCTTCGGTGCAAAAGGCCGCCGTCCCCGAGCACAACGACAGCACACGGGTGGACCGTCCCGGGCGCCTCCGTGGGCTGCGCCCTCAGTGCTTCTCCAGGTAACGGCTCCTTTAATCCCGCCAGCACCCGGGGACAGATGCCATCTTCCGGATGTCACAGGGGAGAAACCCAAGTGTACGGGGAGATCAAGTAACTGGGCCGTGGGGCAAAGCAGGGAAACCCGTGCGGCGATTGGAACGCAGGTGACGACACTCGGAAGGGCTCGCTCTTGTGCCAAGTGGCCCCCGCGCCAGCTGTCCCCGCGGGCCGGCCAGGAAGCGTCCAGGCCGCCGGAGAAGGCGCTCCCAGCCCTGGAAGCAGACGAACCTGTGCACTCTGGCGACGAGGACGGTGCCGGCGAGCCGGGAAGGGTCCCCCGCGGGCGGCTCGGGCCCGGCCTCCTGGAAACGCCGCCTCAGTCCCCCTGTGACCTGCTGCTCCCGGGCCGCTGTGACCCGGGCCATCGCCCCACCGTCACGACCACCGTGAGCCCGGCCCTCTGCAGCGCTGCCCCCGCTCTTGCCTTCCAGGAGCCCAGGCCCTCGACGGGCCAAGGCCAAATCTCAACCCACATCGGGCCGGGGGACTGTACCTCGGGGACCGGCACTGCCGTCCTGAAGCCCCGGCCCGCTGGACCAGAGGTTGGCTGGGGTCCCCGGCTTCCTCCCACCTCTGGCCTCTCCCCCTCGGGCTGGGCAGCAGGCCCGCCCCGAGTCCTCGCCGCCGCCTGGGAGGAGCCCCTGGCTGCCGTCTCCTGGCCCCGTCGCGGCCCCCGTGCCGGTCACCCGAGGCCTCTCGCCAACCTAAATCTGCACCAGCTTTCTCCTTCTGAGAGCTCCCCGGTGTCCCCTTGCCTCGGTTCAGAAGCCTCGAGACCGTTCTCCACTGCCCCTACCCGCGAGGCTTAGGCGCTCAGGTGTAGGGCCCCGAACGCACTCGCTGCGTCCCGTCCTGCGGGCCCTCCAGGCAGCCCCGCCGCGCCCTTCCCCTTACCTGTTAGAGACAAGCTCATTACAAGGCCCGGCCCAGGCACCTCCTCCCCCGTGCGGCCCCCGCCCAAGCGAGCAGCCCACGGCGTCCTCCGGGCCTCGGGCACCCCGACCCGAGCTACCGAACTCCTTCCACGGTGCCGCCCCCATAAAGGGTGGGGAGCAAGTTCCCACCCCCTCAGAGGCCCTTCTAGCTGGACCAAGAATCCAACTGACATGAGACACATTAACAGGAGAAAAATCAACGTGAACGGAGCCCCCGTGCGGGGAATTCACAGGGACGTGGGAACTCCAAAGGCAGCCAAGCTACGTGAGGTCTCTATGTCGTCCCGACTACAGAGAAGCGGGGCCGGGGGCCGGCGGGGGGGGGGGGGGGGTCTGGGATTTCAGAGGAAGGAAATGTACGTCACGGGGTGATGGGAAGAGCAGGTGTTTAGTACTTCGGCGTTTGCCCTGCCGTACAGGTGGGTCACTCCGATAGAAAGCATTTTGCTAATGACTCGTATTCTGGAAAAGCCCTAATTTAGATTCTTCTTTGGGCTTAAGAGTTTCTCCTGAGCCCCCAAGGCCTCAAGTGCCTCCAGCTCAAAGTAATCCATACGCCAACGTGGCACACGGTTGGGGGGGGGGGGGGGACCCTGTCCCGAACCCTTTCAATATTCACTGTGTGCCTCCTGCACTGGATTTTGAGCCCTCTGATTGCCTTCGTTTATATAAGGCGTGTCCATGAATCATTCTTTCTTGGTCTTTGCCGTGGCTTCCAACAGGTGTAACACCCTTGCCCACCTCACTGACTCGGGATGTGGGGGGGTGGGAAGTGGGGTCAAACACAGCCTATGGCACCTCCCAGCGGAAGCTTTGAGCCTGGCTGCACCCCCCCCCCCGCTCTTCACCCCGAGAGCACCTTACCCCGGACAGCCACTGCGGCTCCCTCGGCCCCAGGCCCGGAGAGGAAGAGACGAGGAGCTAGGCCCAGGCCGGCCGCATGGACAGAGCCTCGCCAAGCACCACCAACCAACACCCTCGTGCGGAGGACTAAACCACTCAATTTTAGGGGCAAAAACTGACTACCACTGGGCATGTTAAAGAAAGCAGCGTGATTTCTGAGTAATATTTAAAAGACGTCAAAAGACCCAATTCAGACGGTAGCTGCCCCTTGCTCATAGCTCCGTGTGTCACCCTGGGTGAGTGACTTACCCCACGGGACCTCCAATCCCCTCCGTCGTAAAATAAGTGTTGTGGCCAGATGACCCAAAAGTCCTTTTCGGTTCAAATTCTTTAATTCCACTATGCTAGCCAGGCGCCGTGCGGAAATAAACGCAGTCGTCGCAACGTTTGAATGCGGCGGAGAAAAACTATGATTTCCACTTTCGGAGAGAGCAAACTGAGAGGCAACCTCAACAGATGAAACCTGAAGACTCTGGGGGATCCGGGGAGCCACGGCGGGTCGTACCCGTTTGCACGCGATGATGATACGTGGGCTTGATAGCTGAGAGTCTGCTCTGGGCTCTGGGGCTCCCTCCCACCCCGACGGCAACTCCACCACCGGACCTAACCCGTGGTTTTTACCACCTGAAATACCAAAGCGAACAAAACAAAATGCCAAAAATACACCACAAATTTCCCAGAGAAAAGAACAAAACCAGCAGCGTCTTAGGTCCATCCCACCCGGCAAATAGCACGTTCCACGCCCCCCCCCCCGCCCCCCGTCAGGCCACGACCACAAGCTGCCACGATGGGCCCAATGGTCTGAAGGCTCATTACTGCTCGGGTTTGATGCTAATGACAACAAATATATCAAATATCACTTGCTTTTTGCCAGGCAATGCCCTAAGTCCCTTCTCTGTATTATAGAAACTCATCTAATCCAAAGATCACCACTCAGGGGTGGACATTATATATTTTTTTAGGATTTCAATTTATTTATTTATTTGAGAGAGAGAGAGAGCATAGAGGAGGGGGTGGAAGGAGAAGCAGGCTCCCCGCTAGGCAGGGGGCCCAACGCGGGACTCGAACCCAGGACCTCAGGATCACAGCCCGAGCCAAAGGCCGATTCTTCACTGACCAAGCCACCCAGGGGCCCCCAGTAGATACCATTTTTTTAAGATTTATTTATTTATTCATGATAGACAGGGAGAGAGAGAGAGAGACAGAGAGAGAGGCCGAGGGAGAAGCAGGCTCCATGCAGGCAGCCCGACGCAGGACTCGATCCCGGGACTCCAGGATCACGCCCTGGGCCGAAGGCAGGTGCCAAACCGCTGCGCCACCCAGGGACCCCCTATACCATTTTTAATTTTCATTTTGCTGAAGAGGGAACCGAGGCACAGAGAGGCTGAGTGATTTGCCCCAAGCCACACCATGAAAGGGGAAGAATCCAAACCCAATCAGGCTACAAGGCTCACAGTCATAGACCATGGCACCTGCAAGGCGAGCGTCCAGCCGGAGCACGGAGGCCCTCGCCCTCCCAGCCTAGATATTTGTAGCATTAAATTCAGCTCCCAGACTTCTTTCAAATTGCCGGCATAAGAAAGAAATTCTCATTTCTACTCCAACCCATCGTTACCCTGCATCGTCCAGCGACATGTTTTCCTTGATTTCAGCTATTTGCTTACTCTCGTAGAAACCAGAGTAACAGGGTAAATATATTGATGTCTTTCCTGTGTGAGTGTGTCTTCACACATAAGAGATACACCAAAAATGATGCTTTACTAAAATCATACAAAAATAGGAATATGATGTCTGTTTTTCTCCTTTTATGCTTTCTGCCTCCTCCATAGTTTACTTCTGGCAAAACATTTGTAAACGCTTCTGAAGGTGACAAGGGGCTAGCCCTGCAAAGAGAAGGGATTTAAAGAAAGTTCCTGTCCTGCTAACACAGATAGGAAAATAAATTTAGTGCCTGCCGTGCACGGGCTCTGGAGACTACAGTACTTTCTCAGATCGCAGCTCCTGTGCCGAGGTTTCTAATGACTTAATGCAAAGCATGTTTCTGAAATGCATTAGGAATGACTTCATGATGGATGTGAAGCCGATAAATAGTCACAAAGCAGCTAATATGCATGTATCATTTTAAAGACACAGTTTAAAATCAGAGCTACTAATTTATTACGTTGGACTGTATTTATTCCGTTCGCTCCTCACACCATGAACACACTCTGTGTAGCTCCCACCACATAGTATGTAGATACCTGAATCGTTAAAAAAATTAAATGATTTTTTTTAATATATTTACTTGACAAAAGAGAGAGAGAGAGCATCAGCGGGGGGCGGGGGGGGGAGAGGAAGGAGGGAGAGAAGCAGATCCCCCTGAGCAGGGAGCCCAACGTGGGGCTCGAACCCGGGACCCCGGGGTCACGACCTGAGCCCAAGGCAGACGCTTCACCGACTGAGTCCCCCGGGCACCCCAAGGAAATCTGTACCTCCGTCAATTCTTTGACACTAATAAAGTAAAATTACTGCCAGTCGGATGTGTTTTCATTTACAGCACAGGCGCTCTCTTAAGGTTGAAACGTGCTTTCACCCAAAACCTGATGTTCTACGTTCTTCCCCTTCCTGTAAGTTACTGGGTCGTGACCCCTAGAAACAGAAACTCCCTGGATTGTCGCCGTCACGGCTTGTTGTTTCCTGTGGCGCCGCGAGAGGGAGCAAAGCCCCGGAGCAGGGGCCCTGCACCTGCACCTGCACCTGTGCCTGCACCTGTGCCTGCACCTGCTGCGGCTGCGGGAGCCCTGCTCCAGGAGCCAGCAGAGCCTTAGGGCTAAAATAAGGCAGACTGACATCCGGCATCAGAGATGACATCACTGTGTATAAATACCACGTGGACTCTGCTGAAAGCTTAATTCTACGGGGTTTTTTCAATTTTTTTTCAATTTTTTTCGATTTTTTGTCAATTTTTTTTTTTTGCCATTCAAAAGTAACTAAAAGAAATTGAGGGACCCCCTAGGTAGCTCAGGGGTTGAGCATCTACCTTCGCCCAGGGCGTGACCCCGGGGTCCCGGGATCGAGTCCCACTTCGGGCTCCCTGCATGGAGCCTGCTTCTCCCTCTGCCTGTGTCTCTGCCTCTCTCTCTCTCTCTCTGTCTCTCATGAATAAATAAATAAAATCTTTTTTAAAAAGAAATTGATTAGATGCTTAAGACTCAGGCAGCCTTGAAATGCAAACATCTAATTAGTCATTATGTCCCTGAAGTATAAACTGGACGAGAATGCCCAAGACCAGTGGAAAAGAGGAAGAATTAGAAGGCCTGTGGGTCACTGACTCATTTCCAGAGCCAAGATTAATTTCCTGTTCGATCCATGCCTTCTCAGATGTTCTTCCCTTTTGCCTCCTCTGTCTTCCACTGCTCAACTTTTCTTTTAATCTTTCTCCTTTCTCCCAGTTTGAGATAATTAAGTTTATATGTTACCTGGGCTCAAGGTCTAGAGAGACCCGAGTTCAAATCTCAGCTCTGGCACTGTCCTGCTATTCAAAAATAAAACTCATGTTGGATTTCTCATGATCACATTAATCATAGCTAGTACTGCCTTGATAGCCATTCAAGCACCGGTAGTAATGGGTGAATAATTTACAGATCTCTACTTTGTCCAGGTATTCAAAATAATTCCCATTTTTTTTTAAGATTTTATTTATTTGAGAGAGAGAGTGCAAGTGGGTGGAGGAACAGAGGGAGACGGAGAAGCAGACTCCCCATTGAGCATGGAGCCTGATGTAGGACTCGATCCAGGACCCTGAACTGAGTCCCCACGTGCCCCATAATTCCCATTTTTTAAAACATATTTTATTTATTTATTCATGAGAGATACAGAGAGAGAGAGAGAGAGAGAGAGAGAGACAGGCAGAGGAAGAAGCAGGCTCCATGCAGGGACCCCAACACAGGACTCGATCCCGGGACTTGAGGATCACACCCTGAGCCGAAGGCAGACGCTAAACCACTGAGCCACCCAGATGTCCCCATAATTCCCATTTTAATCTAAGGAGCATCATCTGATTTTTGTCAAAGTAAGAAAGGTTCTTAACAATGGCCATTATCTGAACAAAAACAAATTAATTTTGTGCCCACTATTTTCCATTTACTTCCACTTACTATTAGGTAGTATTGACTGTTGTCTCATTTCCCTGTAATGTCCTCCCTTATTAATCCAGGAAATCATTGTTCTCTTCTGGGGATCCCTGGGTGGCTCAGTGGTGGAGCATCTGCCTTCGGTCCAGGTCGTGACCCCGCTGTCCCGGGATCGAGTCCCGCATTGGGCTCCCTACATGGAGCCTGCTTCTCCCTCTGCCTGTGTCTCTGCCTGTCTGTCTCTGTTTCTCATGAATAGATAAATAAAATCTTTAAAAATAATAATAATAATTGCTCTCTGGGCTCTAAAAGCAATTTGCATATAAGAGATTTATATGCATAATAATCAAATGCTTGTTACGGGTGAGCCAGTAGTTTACACAGTTGTGCCATGTAGCCTACAGAAAAGGAAACTTCATGATGAATGGGTGAATGAATGAATGAATGAATGACTCAATGATTAAAAAATAGTTCAAAATATTCCTCCAATTTTTCAAGATTGCTTTTTTTTTTCATTTTCATTTTCCAAGTCAATGGCTTTGGGGAAATTTTCTGTCTTTCTTTCTTTCTTTTTTATTTTATAAATTTATTTTTTATTGCTTTTCTATACAAAGGAAAGTAAAGGTGCCTGGGTGGCTTGGTTGGTCAGAGCGTCAGACTCTGGACTGTGGCTCAGGACATGATCTCACAGTCCTAGGATGTAGCCGCTGGGCAGGGAGGCTGTTCGTCCTCCCTCTCCCCCTGCCCCTCCTCCTTTCACTCTCTCTCTCTCCATTAAGTAAATAAATCTTTATGGGAAAAAAGAAGAAAAGCGAGTCAAGGAAAAAACAATCGGTAGCAAACTATTAAAACAATTCAACCGCAAAAAATAAAAAAATAAAAAATAAAAATAAATAAAACAATTCAACCCTTAGTAGACAGATATTTATCAAAAAAAATTTTTCTACATGCAAGACACTGTGCTAAGTCCTGAGTAGCTTGCTCACAGAAAGGAAGAAAAAAGGGTTAGGAAGAGGGGGAGCAATACGAGGCATGGGCACGCAGTAGCTGGGGTCGTCCAGCCGGAAGCACAGTAGGACTCCAGAGAAGCAAGGACTAGGCTAGGAGGCGGCCTTGCGCGGTCCTCTGAAGGGCTGAACGTCGAGGCTGAGAGGACTTTACGGGGTATGCAAAGGACAGTCCTCAAAGGCTTTGACTCTTGCGGATAAAAGAGACTAACGAGGTTCAATAACCAAATGCAATGCATAATCCTTTATGGCATCAAAACACAAATAAAGAAACAAGGGGCCAGCAAGGACACCCGGAGGGACTGGAGTCCCCTCGCCATAATAGTCACACTGTTCCATGGGTGTGAAATTTCCTGAGATTGATACTGGTGTTGTGATAACGTGAAAGTGGGTCCTTACCCCCGGGGACACACATACTAACATCAAAGTGTTTAAAGGCAAAGTAACATGGTATCTGGGACCTCTGTGTCAACGTCTACGTGATCAATATATGAATGTCGGAGAGAAAATAAACATCACAAAGTATTAAAACTGGTGAAAGTACACAGTTACCTTTTTAACTTTATCAATAAGATTGAGGGAGAAAGAAAGACTATCTTGTGGGTTCTTTAGGTCTTTCTCGTTTTTGTTTTTTGTTTTTTGTTTTTTTGCCTTTCATCACTGGTGAATTTTTCTTTCATTTTTTTAAAATGTTTATACTGAATTTGGGTATGGGGGGAAAAGGGTATGGAAAAGAATTCTGGGGATGCCCGGGTGGCTCAGCAGTTGGTCTGCCTTCAGCTCAGGTCATGATCCCAGGATCCTAGGATCAAGTCCCGCATCGGGCTCCCTGCATGGAGCCTGCTTCTCCCTCTGCCTGTGTCTCTGCCTCTCTCTGTGTGTGTGTGTGTGTCTCTCATGGATAAATAAATACTTTTTTAAAAATTCTGAAGCCAACTTAATTTTCATTCTTTTGAAATCATTTTTTCCCTGGATGCTCACAGAATTCTTTTTTTTTTTATAATTTTTATTTATTTATGATAGTCACAGAGAAAGAGAGAGAGGCAGAGACACAGGCGGAGAGAGAAGCAGGCTCCATGCACCGGGAGCCTGATGTGGGATTCGATCCCGGGTCTCCAGGATCGCGCCCTGGGCCAAAGGCAGGCGCCAAACCACTGCGCCACCCAGGGATCCCGCTCACAGAATTCTTTGTTCACCCTGACAGCAAATTATTTTGGAAAAGACACACTAGGTATGGATCTTTTTGCATACAACAATGTGAGTCCTCTTAATGCACAAGCACAGATTTGTTTTTTAACTCAGAAGAGTTTTCTTCTACCACATATTTAATTGTCACTTGCATTTAATTATTCTTACAAATTTCAAGAAATGTCTCCTGTGTGCACATTTTCTGCCCTCACAAACTTTCACGTTTTTCTTCTCTCTCCAAGAGCATCTCAAGTCTTTCTCTTCTCAGCCCTCAAGTGACAATTTTGCTGTTTAATATCTCCCATCTTTGCCTTTCTTGTGCTGCTTTTTACGCTTAATTTCTTAGGACTTGTATTTTCTCAAATTTCATAATTGCAAATCAAATGCTTTCAAAAATTTTCTTCTGTTCCTTTTAGGGAATATGCCTCCAAAGGAGAGTTTTCTCTACATCTTCAGATGATGATTTTTCATCTCTTATACTATTATTTTTTTTTCCCAGACCACATTTTATAGAAAAATAAATGGTTCTCTAATCAAGCGGTTTGGGAAACTGGGTTGAAAAGTTAAGTTCTTTGCTGTAGGACTTCTAAGACTTTTTAGTTTGCTGAGTCAGGGCAGAGGGAATGTAACTACCACGAGGTCTTCTTCAAATGCATTTAAACCACTGAACCAGGCAGCCCCGGTGGCGCAGTGATTTAGCGCCGCCTGCAGCACAGGGCGTGATCCTGAAGACCCTGGATCGAGTCCCACATCAGGCTCCCTGCATGGAGCCTGCTTCTCCCTCTGCCTGTGTCTCTCTCTCTCTCTCTGACTCTATGAATAAATAAATAAAATCTTAAAAAAAAATTTTTTTTTTAATAAATAAATAAATAAATAAACCACCGAACCTGTTCTATGGGCCACTTTCAGCTTATCAAAGACTTCATGTTCTGGAACATTATGTTGGGAAAGTTAATACGTACACAGAATCTCATCACTTCTATTTTTTTTTCCCCATTATACTCAATGAAAAGAAACTTGGCATTTGGGGGAAACAAAGCAAACCCTGCACCAGTCCTCCTGTCCATCCAGTTGAATGAGTGCACACGTAGCAGGGCCGCTAATGCTCCAAGCCTCTGGACATGTGACCAATGTCTAGTGATTGTTCAGCCCTCACCCCTTCGCTGCAAGGAGAGTGGATCGCCCCCTCCTCCCCCGGCATGCCTGCGGGCCCCGAGGCACGGAACTCAGCCCTTGCTCTGGGCTGATGCTGGTCTGCCCCTCAAATTCATATGCTGAAGCCCTAATCCCCGGGGTGACCGTATTAGGAAGTGGGCCTCTGGGAGGTGCGTAGGTACAGATGAGGCCATGAAGGTGGACTCCGCAGGAAGGAAAGGGCCCCGTAAGCAGAGGAAGAGAGCAGGGCTCACATGCGGGGCTGGATCCCGGGACCCTGAGATCACGACCTGAGCCCAAGTTGGCTGCCTCGCTGACTGAGCCCCCAAGTAGAGAACAGGGGGATGCTAACTCAAATAATTCCTAGCTGGCCACCCTCTCCATGTAGAAGTACCAAACGGGACAAAATATAAAGAATCCATTTAGGGCAGCCTGGGGAGCTCAGCGGTTGAGCATCTGCCTTTGGCCCAGGGCGTGACCCCGGGGTCCCGGGATCCCTGCATGGAGCCTGCTTCTCCCTCTGCCTGGGTCTCTGCCTCTCTCTCTCTTTCTCCCTCTCTCTCTGCATCTCTCATGAATGGATAGATAAAATCTTTAAAAAAAAATCAGATTAATTTGGCAACTAACAGAATGAAAAAAATAACAGAATGGACCGCATCATGAATTACAAACGAGTTAGCAAGTTCACCGGCCTCCACATGACTTTTCAACTTCCCACTTATTTATTTAATATCTGGAACTTACTATTGAAACGTCATATTCAAAAATGAACAATAATATCATGCATCATTTTTTTATGTTTTCCTGCAAATAGCTCAAAATCTTCATACAGAAAGATTTTTTTTTTTAATAAATAAAACAAGGTAAACAAAACCAGAAACGAAAATTGAGGTGAATTGGTATGCGGTGCTCAGAGACAAGTGAACGAAGAAGGAGAAAAATAGAATGCAAGCCCCCTAAAGAATCCTGTGGCTTCTAGAAATGCTAGTTGTACATTTTCAGGAAGACAGAAGAGTTTTCCATGAGCCAGAGCCCTAGAGAAAAGGTTCACTGCCGTGCATCTCTGTGTGTATGTGTATGGACGGACATAAACATAGATACTCGAGCTACATAATAAAATGTTAATTTAACTTTATAGAGTATTTAAAAACATTTGAAATATAATTTATCAGTAGTAATGGTAAGAAAAGGAAATGTTAAGAAATGCCATAACTCACAGAAAAGCCACTTGCTATTACGGGCAATGATATTTGCAATTAAGCTGAATACAACTAAATTACGACTTTAATTAAAAGGCATTTCCTAAGATGGCACCAACATGTTTAAAATTTAATACATTTTATACGCGATACTGGAATTATTAACATAAAAATTTCTTTCTGCAGCATGTGCACTTTTTGAAGAGCAAAACATCTTTAACCAATATCAAAATGCTCCCAGAGGGGGGATCCCTGGGTGGCTCAGCGGTTTGGTGCCTGCCTTTGGCCCAGGGCGTGACCCGGAGGTCCCGGGATCGAGTCCCGCGTCGGGCTCCCTGCATGGAGCCTGCTTCTCCCTCTGCCTGGGTCTCTGCCTCTCTCTGTGTGTCTCTCATGAATAAATAAGTAAAATCTTAAAAAAAAAAAAAAAAAAAAAACGCTCCCAGAATCCGTGGAAGTGTCCTGGCATAATAAATTCAGGGAGCAATTTTTCCCGACCCTTTCCACTACAGCTGTTTCCGTCCGTGGTTCACAGTAACGGAACCATGGGCGCGCCCTGGGGGCCCCATGTCCACAAGCATCTTAAACGAAGAGCGAATGGACAGCTCGGGGGTCCCGCAAGCACGGCCTGGGCCGGGGAGGGTCAGAGCAGGGGGGTGCTGCACCTGTGCCAGCCAGCGGGGTGGCGGCCGCAGCCCAGGCGACATCCTTTGCCCATCTTGTCCCGTCTACAAAAGGCTCAGTCCCTGGAGACAACCAGCCGGCCACGGCAGAATCGCTGGGTCGAACAAGCCAGCAGCAGGCGGGGTCACTGCGAGGTTGCCAGGTCCGGGCTGGGGTAAGAACGGGGGGGGGGGGGGGGGGGCCTCGCGGCCCTCTGCTCCGGGGGGCTGCGGGGAGAGCAGGGGTCGAGCACCTGCTGCCCCGAGTGCCCCGGCGGCCGCGGCTGCAGAGCAACGGCCCAGAAGCAAAGAGCACCGTGGTCCCCCGCTAAGACACCAGCGCGTGACCCTGCGCCCCTACAGGGCACCTTACCTACAGGGAAGGAGGGGCTCACCAGGAACCCCGGGATAGAGGGCTCAGGACGAAGGACAGACGCAGGGCGTCCTCCCCGACGCACCCAGCCCCGGGCCTCCCCGCCCGGCCCACGGCCCCACTGGAGACACTGGGGCCCGTGAGCACAGCCTCGCCAGGGTCTCCGCGATCTGAAGGGCGAGAGCTTGATCCGCTCCAGTCACCTCGGCGTAGTCACTTCGAAGCTGGGGGCTCGGTGGGTCCCGTGTCTGCATCCTGCCAGGTCACAACCCCGGGGCCCGGGTCAGCCTCAGGGGGGGCCCTCCTCAGCGGGGGGCCCGCCTCGCCCACACCCTGCCCGCGGCCCCCTGTGCTCTCTCATCCATACCAAGTAAATAAAATCTTTTTAAATAAATTAAAGTCTGTGGCTACAGAGGCCTGTCCCACCGCCTTAGGGCGGGGTTCACAGCGGGCCCAGAGCACCCTGAAAGTCGCCTCGCCCCCTGGACCCAGGTCCTCGGCGGCCGGAGTCGCCCACGGGAAGTGCTCCGCTCCGAGGCCGCAAACAGGTCCCACAGGAGGCAACGGCGGCCCCGGGGCCCCGACGGCCAGTGGCGCTTGTCCTCCTCTCCCCCACTGCAAGCCGCCCTCCAGGGCCCAGCTCGGAGACTGCACACGGCGGCCCCGTCGCCCAGCCCGGGGTCTGAGGTCACCCTAGACTCCGCATCCGGACGCCCCCCTCCGACCGGCCATCACCGCCTGTCGCCCCCGCCCCCAGGTCCTCACCCCCTCCCCTCCAGCCGGATCCCAGGACCCCTCAGGCTGGCATGGGTGAGGCGGGCAGGGCTCCGGGGGGGCTGGTCCTAGATTCGGCACCCAGCACAGGGGCTGCACCTGCCGTCCGCCTCCCGCAGGCCCGGCCTTAGGGCGCCGGAGTTGCTGCACCTCCCGTGCCCGGAGCCCGCAGGTGCCGAGCCCAGCGGCCCCGCGGAAGGGGAGCACCAGAGGGGCCTCCTGGGGGGCCGGGCCCGGGCAGAGCCCGCCTTGGGCCGCCGCCTCTGAGGGGATGCTGAGCGGCTGCGCCCGGGACTTCTCGCGGCCGCCCACCCCGCGGTCGCTGAACCCTCTGCTGCCGGCCCAGGCCCGGCTCCTCACGGGCGCCCCGGGTCCGCAGAGCGTGGCCGCGGCTTCCCTTCCAGGCCCACCCGTGCTCCGTCCCCCCTGGACACACGCACGCACACCCGTGCCCTTGCCTCCCGCCGTCCCACCACATAAACCGGCCCAGAACACCTGCTTCCTCCTCCAGGAAGCCCTCCAGGTCCCCCCACTGTATTGTCCGCTCCCCGAAGGAAGGTGGCCTCCCGGGGCTGCACCTGCCCCCGCTGCCGTCCTGCAGCAAAGGCCCCGGGCCGGGTTCGGGGTGCAGGTGTGGGTGGGCCGAGGAGGGGAGCCAGCGCAGGAAGCCCCGAGCAGGCTCCCCGGGTGCTGCCCTGGGCTCGTCCGCCAGGCCTTGCGGGGCCCTTCTGGCTGCGGGGGCCTCAGGCACCTCTGCAGCAGCCGTCCCTGAGGCAGGCTGCAGTGGCCCCAGCACTCCGGAGGTCTCCGCACGACTTGCCCCCGCGCCGGGGAGCCCAGGACAACCTCCTCTGCAGCCCCCGCCGCCCACTTCCAGCGCCCCCTCCCCGGACCCCCTCAAGCGGGCTGTAAACACCGACGGAAGCACCTAAACCCCCGACACCGACCTGACATGAAGGGTAGTAACCCTAACAGCTGCCCTCAAAGGCCTTGATCGAAGGCAAAAAGTAGCCAAGCAAGTCGACGTGCCATCGAAATTCTGTATTTTTCAACAGAAAACCAACTGGCTGTCAAGGACCAGCGCGGGCGGGCCCTCAAGCCTCCTGCCGCGCACCTGACCACCTCCCGCACACCTGATCCCCTCCCGTGCACCTGACTACCTCCCGCGTGTCAGACCACCTGCACCTGACCACCTGCCATGCACCTGACCACCTGCCGCACATCAAACCACCTGCTGCACACCTGACCACCTCCCGTGCACCTGACTACCTCCCCACACATCAGACCACCTGCACCTGACCACCTGCCATGCACCTGACCACCTCCCACGCACCTGACCACCTCCTGCACATCAAACCACCTGCTGCCTGAAGCCGCTGGAGGATGGAGTCCTGCGGTCCTGGGAAGCACCACCACCCTGGGTGTCCATCCAGGCCCCGTGGACCCCTGGAGCCACGGCCACCAGGGACCACGGCCAGGCCCCCGCAGCCTCCCCGACCTGGGCCGAGGCCTCACCGCCCGCACCGGCAAATCACACGCTTGGGACGTGCCCTGGGACACCTGCAGGCCGCCGCGCCCAAGGAACAAAGACCATAGGTCGAAGGAAAACTCGCGTGGGACGGACAGAGATAGAAAAGGAGTGGTTATTTGCCTTCCTCCGGCAGCACAGCCGCCAGCGAAATCAGAGACCATCAATTCCGACCGATTAAGGGGACCACCGCCCCCGAAACGCATCCGTGGGGCGAGCCTGGGGATCCAGGGCGGTAACCAGCACTCAGCACCGGGGTGTGTGTTGGTTTGGCTGTTTGCTTTAATGTGCACATACTGGAGACCTTTTTCCTTCCCTTTGTCCCTTGGGCAGCCCTCCTCCTGGCTAATAGGAAAATGTTCCTTTCAGTAGCATCGAATGGTCTGCATTGACTTTGTCCCCCAGTGAATACGCGGCAATCAGATAACTTGTTTGAAAGACTCTAAATTGTTTGACTTCGTTCAAAAAGAATCTATAATCATGTGCTGGTTCCAAGCAAGGCCTACAAAGCTTCCTCAATCCATAAGCAAGCGCGAGGGTATTCTCGGCACATAAAAGCCAATATCCTTGTAATTTTGTTCTAAGCCTGTCAAGCTGTTTTGTTCCATAATATTCTACTTAGAAAGTGTTCAGGATCGTCGCTGCAGCCCGGGCGTTATTCAAAGATATGACTCAAGCAATTCTTTTCATTTGTTTTCCTCATGGAGATATTCTTCTTCTATACGTTTAATGCTGATCTAAAGCATTTAATCTAGCTCCTAGCTAAATAATGATTACCTAATTTTACATATAGATACTGGGAAAGCCAAATAAACAAACATGGGTGCATTTAAACAAGGAATTCTCTTCTTTCTCTTATCATTAAGCATAGAGATTTCCAAGAGACTCGTTTTTCTTCCTCTGAGCGTAATATTCTCATGGAAATCTTCATTTATCTATAAGGATGTTCACTGCATCACACTTTAGAGCAGCAAAACAGCTAAAAATAATGAAAGCACACAAAACAGGAAATGGGTGGAATGATGAAATACCCACGCAATGGATATTTCTAAAAATATTATACCCACGCAAATTTTTAAAAATAAAAAAAATTTTAAAATATTTATTAAAAATAAATACCCACGCAATGGATATTTCTAAAAATATTTCTAAAAATGTTAATGGGAAGAATACGAAAGGACACTCAAAGCTGTTCACGGAGTATTGAGATGGAATAAGAAAGATGAAGCCCAGATCTGTTACGCGTGTGCACACACAAATGTGTATAAACCTATAAATATAGATGCATATATACCCACACATCTATATTTTTTTCTTTTCAAGATAATCTCAATTTATTTTCTGAATATGAGTGTGTTTATTTAAATAAATATACTTAGGAAATTGAACACCAATAAAAAATAAATTTATTAAAATAAATAAATAAATAAATGTACTTAGGGGTTTAGCACAGAAAAAAGCTTCTCAGGAGAAGTATTTTGATATTAAATCAAAATACTTAATATCAAATTTTAAATTTTTTTGATATTTTTTATTCTTTGAGCTTTTCTGTTTATCTAAAAATGTTGATATTGCTTTCATAGTAAGGAAAAAGTTATATCTAATAAAATACATATGTCACCTGGGTGTATACAGGTGTGCACTGGCATGAAGCCACAGGCGGACGGGGCATTAATTCTAAGTGGCTAATGCTCATCCTGTATCAGTCGTTGTATTTTTTTTTTTATCACCGTGGGTATAAGCAAGATTAGAAAGGTCGGTGGCACATCATACTTGAGCACATTTCAAAAACGCTCATCAGAACAGCGTCCTCTAACTACGCAGGGGCGGAGCTGAGGCCGAGCAAGGGGAGAGCACCACACTGACTTTGTGCCCGCAGAGGCCGGGGCGAGGGATGGAGCCTCTGAAAACAACCGCCTGAGCACCCCCGCCCCGAGTCCCTTCCAGCTCCAGTCCATCCGCCCTGATAGTTGGGACGGCCTTGGTGTGAGTAAGGAAAGTGGGCACCGGACACACGCAGCCTGGCCTGGGTCGGCGCCAGTCAGAGCTCCCAGGACACGCGAGCTGCGGGGCTGCCTCACTGGTGCCCCATGAGAGCTGTCCTGCCTGCCAGCGCAGTGACCCAGGTGGGCCCCGGGGCCTCGGGCCTCGCGGTTAACAGACACTTAGGGCAGGGCCGCAGGGATAAAGGAAGGCAAAATGCCTCCCCTCAAAAGGTTGCCATCTAGACAGAGAACACGCTTTAAAGGGGGCCGTAACACATGACGGGCCTGGGCAATACAGAGGTCAGCGCAGAGCAAGGACAGAAAGTCTCTCGTGACACATGGTCTGGGGGCCTCTGGGGGGCTCTGTGGTTGACCCTCCCTTCGGCTCAGGTTGTGACCCCAAGGTCCCAGGATCGAGTCCCACATTGAGCTCCCCACAGGGAGCCTGCTTCTCCCTCTGCCTGGGTCTCTGCCTCTCTTTGTGTCTCTCATGAGCAAGTAAATAGAAAGAAAAGAAAGAAAAAGAAAAAGAAAAAAAAAAGAAAAAGAAAGAAAGAGAAAGAGAAAAAGAAAGAAAAAGAAAAGAAAGAAAGAAAGAAAAAAGAACATTCTGTATCCTTGCAACATAAACCAAGAAACAAATTTTTTAAATTTTATTTATTTATTTTAGAGAAAGAAAGAAAGTTCATGTGAGTGGGGGGAGGAGCAGAGGGAGAGAAAGAGAATCTCACGCAGAGGCGGCCCGGAGCGTGGAGCCTGACGGGGGAGGACGGGGGGGGGCTCCATCTCATGACCCCGAGGTCGTGACCCGAGCCGAAACCAAGAGTCTGACGCTTAACCCACTGGGCCACCCAGGCGCCCCGAGAAACCAAGAATCTCAAAGGTAGGGGCAGGCATGGAAGCACCTGTAACTATTTAAGACCATTCTCAGGTCCTCCTTCCTAATACAATGTAAACATGTAGTTGACTCCTAGTTGGAAAACCACATTTGGCTGAATTTTGCATGTCATGGGGTTAACTAAATGCAACTGCACTAAGCATTTCAATTCATTTTCTTTTTTTTTTTTTTTATAAATTTTATTTATTTATTTGACAGAGAGAGTGAGCAAGCGAGCAGGGGAGGAGGTGGGCAGAGAGGGAGAGAGAAGCAGGCTCCCTGCGGGAGGGGCTCGCCCCGATGTGGGGCCCCATCCCAGGGTCATGTCCTGAGCCAAAGGCAGACGCCCAACCGCTGCGCCACCCAGGGGCCCCTTCAACTGCCTTCCTGGCAGCCCGGCAAAGACGAATGAAATGCAGCAACTGGAAGTGCACCGTGGAAAGATCCATTCGGACACACGTGTAGCTTGTGCTTCGGCTTCTCAGTTCCCTGGGAGGATAGACCCCTACACGCCGCAAACGTGAGAAAACGCAGCCAGACCCACGACTGCGTGTCCCAGCCAGGGCGCGCGGACTTGCAGCGACGCCTGCTCGGAGACGGCCACTGTCTGCCAACTTCCGTGTCACTCTCGGGCAGCTCAGCGTTAACCTGGTGCTTGTCACGGAAGCAAGAGACACGGCGGCTCCAATAACCTCCAGCTCACTCCCCACAGGCTCGTTCCTACAGACGCCCAGAGCCACGCTCACACCACGTGAGGCCATGCCCGTACCTGAAAGGGCGAAGTCTCCTTTCCGGCTTTCGCTCTCCCTGATTAGGAAGGCGCCCGGCTCATTTCCCGAATGCAAGAGCTGTTTCTCCGCTTCCGTTCTCTTGATCGCGCCGAAGAACCACCTGGAAGGAATCAGATGTAAACGCTCATTAACCAGACCACGGTCATTCTTTCAGGGGCGGGAGGGCTGCGAGCAGGTAGTCCACGCGGGAGGGCTGGCTCCTCGCCACTGGAACTATCACAGGGACAAGCGGCAGCTCTCGACGGTTGCAGCGATTTCTGGGGACGTCTGTGACCCTCAGAAAACAGGACCCTGACCCTGACCAGAAAACAGGAATTTGGCCGATGCCGCTAGCTCGTCCCTTCTCCCACCTGCGTCCTGTTCTGTCTGGAGGTAACGCGTCCTCCTCGGGCAGACGCCAAGCCTCCGGGTGGGCCGCCGTGCTGGGCTGCGGGGCTCCGTGCTCCGCGATTGCTCATCATCAGCCCCACACCGTCCGCTGCCCCCTGACGCCTTCTGGGTGTTAGGAGGCAAACATTCCAATCGAAGGACTCATACGCTTCCCATTAAAGTGTCAACGATTAAAACTGTCGTGCTCTGGGCATGAATTCCACACACACACACACACACACAGGCACACCCCATCCAATACTGCCCAATCCGCCATAACATGAGATGACTTTGCGTCTTTTAGAGGAACTTATCAAGCATAAGGGAAATTTTTCTTGGGACGCCTGGGTGGCCCAGCGGTGGAGTGTCTGCCTGCCTTCAGGGCGTGATCCCGGGGTCCTGCGCTCGACCCCTGCATCGGGACTTACCTTGAGAACATAAAGACTCTGAACTCTGGAAAACGAAGTAGGGGCGGTGGAAGGGGAGGAGGGCGGGGGGTGGGGTGAATGGGTGACGGGCACTGAGGGGGGCACTTGACGGGATGAGCACTGGGTGTTTTTCTGTATGTTGGCAAATTGAACACCAATAAAAAATAAATATTATTAAAAAAATAATAAGAAAAAAAAAGGACTTATCTTGACCCTCCTACCCTGAACATTCCAGAAATATAAAAGTCAGACACCGAACACACAAGCTTGTGAATGTGATCAACCCCAACAGAGAATTATGGCTTTTGCCATGAGAGCCAGTCTAAGACGTGTATCAGGTCAACGGACATCAATGCGATAATAAGAGGAAGCTGCGACAACCTGCTTTGCACTGATGACCCCCCTCTCTAGAGTCACGCGGTTGATCTTCATCATCTCAGATTTTGGGTAAAAACATTTATCTTTGCAGGCATCATCGTTAAAAGTGTAGACAAAGAGAGGATGTGTGGGATCCCTGGGTGGCGCAGCGGTTTGGCGCCTGCCTTTGGCCCAGGGCGCGATCCTGGAGACCCGGGATTGAATCCCACGTCGGGCTCCCGGTGCATGGAGCCTGCTTCTCCCTCTGCCTCTCTCTCTCTCTCTCTCTGTGACTATCATAAAAAAATGAAAATTAAAAAAAAAAAAAAAAGAGGACGCCTAGGCTGGAGGGGAAGACAGGCCGTGTGAGGAGCTGAGGGCTGGGGGAGGACTTACAGGCCATCAAAACTGGCTCCCGCTGGTGAGACAACTGGAAGGAAGCGGGGAAAGGAAGCGAAAAGAGAGACATTAAAATATAGTCATCACCTTCTAACAAGAGCAAGGCGTCTGTGCGCCCTTTTGCCCATCCTCGAGTTGCCAACTTCACGTTAACGAGCAGTTAGGATGCGCCAAGGGGCATCCGCGTGATGCACGATGCCGAAGGCCCCGAGGTTTAAGACAACAAGGATTCGTTTTTCACTCAACTGCGTGTCCACCAAAGGTCACGCGGGGCTTGCTCCGCGTCTACCCCTGAGTGTAGCGGGGCTCGGCTGCCCCCAAGCTCCCGCGGGGCACAGCACAGGCCGGCTCCCCCAGCTTCCCTGCAAGACCGGGACCACCGCAAACGAGTCGCACGCTCGTGCCCGAATGCAAAGGGAGCAGGAAACGCAATCCCGCCTTTCCCCAGGAGGCACAGACCTGGAATGCACCAGCGACCACCCACGGACTCCACACCTGGGACACGCACGTCCGCAGACTCCTGCTTATCTCGCTGAAATCACGGCAGGCCCGGAAGCGTTCCAGGGGGCTATGAAGTGGACTCACGGGAAAAGGGAAATGCGTGTTTTCCACAACGACAGGAATAAGTCAATACAGTAATGGAACAAGAATTAAGAAAACCCTCAAACAGACCCCCCCACACACACACGTTAGAGATGAAGGTACAGATTATTCAACGACCAAAGCCACCACCGTGAAGGATCCACACGGAAAAGGCAGTGGATGCTACTTGCAACATACGGCGTAGTTCTACGTGGAGGAAAGGCCTGACGTAAAAGGCAAACTTTCAGGCTTGCTGAGGTGCCAAACCAGAGAGGGTTTCTGGGATAAAAGGGAAGGGGCGGGGAGAGACATAAAAACCTGAGAGAAAAGGACCGAAAATATTTCTTACACCATAATTTCAAATCTCTGCAACAGCAAGATTACTGTGAAATAAAATTAAAATACAAGCCACCGACCTGGAGAAAATATTTGCAAAGTAGGTGACCAAGAATAGGCACAGTGTTCAGATTACACGGAGACCTTTAATCAATTTTAAAAAGAGAGACGGGGGGGGGGGGGCGGGGGGGATCCCTGGGTGGCCCCGCGGTTTAGGGCCGCCTTCGGCCCAGGGCGTGATCCTGGAGACCGGGATCGAGTCCCACGTCGGGCTCCCAGCATGGAGCCTGCTTCTCCCTCTGCCTGTGTCTCTGCCTCTCTCTCTCTCTCTCTCTCTCTCTCTCTCTCTCATAAATAAATAAATAAATAAATAAATAAATAAATAAATCTTTTAAAAAAACCTACCCTCTCTCAAAAATATTTTAAAAATTAATTAATTAATTAATTAATTTAAAATAAATTAAAAAGAGAAACGGGGCACCTGGGTGGCTCGGTTAGGCGCCCGACTTGTGATTTCGACTCGGGTCACGGTCTTGGGTCTTGGGCTCTGCGCTCAGGGGCTAGGCTGTGCTTGGGACCCTATCCCTCTCTCTCTCTGTACTCCTCCTCCACCCTGGAGCCCACTCTCTCTCTTGCTCTCTAAAAATAAACAAATCTTTAAAAAGAAAAGATAGGTTTTTTTTTAAAGAAACAACACAGCCGAAAAATTGGCCTAGCACGTAAGTGTAAAATGAAAGACGAATAACTAATAAAATAAGAAGCACAGTATCTGCACCAGCATTATTATCTATACCAGTAAATATTAAAACCATGGAATTTCACACTTCAGGCTAGACAAATTTTAAGACGTTCACATTCAAATATTAGGGAGAATGTGAAACAAGAGCCTTTGTACAAAAGTAGAGGCAGCCTCACAGGGCACAGCTATTTCAGAGAGCGATTTGGCAACATCTAATAAGGCTGCATATGTGTCTGCCATTCAATTTCACTTCTAGACTCTAGACCATATGTGTTCAAGAACATTCACTGAAGAATTCTAGCAACGGAAAACTGGAAACAATCTAAATGCCAACTAAATGTAAGGCAAGAGATAAACTTCGTGATAGATGTGGATAGAATACTACACAGCAGTTAAGACGAATAAATTGAGGGACAGAAGGGAGCTGAACAACGATGCACACGATTATGATGCCATTGACGTGAAGTTCAAGTGAACACATAAAAAATACTATATATTTTTACGGGTAGTCGCACGCTTACTGAAAGCCTATAGTTAATAGCTAATAACATTTTTTTTGCTCCATTTCCAGAAGTGGCAAAGTTTCTTTGCACAAATATTTCAAGCGCGTTAGCAACCTGGATCAAATATACTGATCGAGCCCATGCGCTTTCTTGATTCCGAGGGTATTGGTTGTGCATCAACATTAAAAAGTGTCTGCTCCAAATGTGAATATTTAAGCCTTTACAAGAATTACAATTCATCTAGCAGATCAAACTCTTAGAAGGATGAATATACCTCATACACCTCATCATTCTCAAGAATAAACTCCATTCTGTGTTTCATATACATACATTACATTTGTATTTCGTATAATCCAGGCCGTAAATGACTATTTTCTCTGCCCAATATACGCACAAGCAGGCAGTTTTTGTAAATCAAAGATGCGGTGATTCTACTACATTTGGAGACAGGAACTCTATGGCAATTTATTTTTAAGTCCTTCTTTGTCTCACCAATTTTAGATTCTTGGACAACAGTTTCCTGCACTCACTTTTACAAGGCGAATCGCACCAGTATTGACTCGGCCGTAACCATGAAATGGAGAAGACACCTGGCTGGATGCCTCAGCTCACTTAATACCTGGAGTGTCACCTGGCCCAGCTAGCACCAGGAAGGGAATATAAATGCATCTTGGTTTCTGCAAGTCGAGGCACTCTCATGCCACCGTTCAGACTCCAGGATGAGGCAACCGCTGGAGGTCGGAGCACGTACCACAGAGCCCCGGAGAGGCCACCCGGAGAGCGACAGTCCCTTCCAGCCTCTGCTCGCACCAGATGGTTCCAGGCCCGCGGCCCGCCGAGGCCTCTCTCCACGCTCCCCGTGGGCTCTGCTCCTTGCGGGCACCTACAGCAGGGGCCGGGAAGCGAGCCCGTGGCGGGTCCAGGGAGAGTCTTACCGACCGGTGCCCCTGAGGGTACGGCCCCTGGACCAGGAGCACTGGCACCACGTGCAGACGGGTTGGAAAGGACGTTTTCAGCCACTCCCCACACGTCCCGAGCCAGAGACTGTGCGCCGGTGCCCAACAACCTGGGTCGCAAGGAGCCCCCAGGTGCATCTGACGCCCAGTAAAACTTGAGAACTACTGAGTTATAAAAATAGTAAAAAATGATAAATAAATAAATAAAAATTTATATGAGACAGCTGAGAATAAGAAGTTAGAGTCTGGTGCTTACATGTGAAAATTATCCAATAAAATGACACTACACTCACACACACACATTTTAATTGACGTTTTTTTAAAAAAGATTTTATTTATTTATTCATGAGAGAGGCAGAGACACAGGCAGACGGAGAAGCAGGCTCCATGCAGGGAGCCCGATGTGGGACTTGATCCCGGGACCCCAGGTGCTCCACCACTGAGCCCCCGGGTGCCCCATTTTAACTGATCTTTGATGAAACTAATCTTTATTGCTATGAAAGAGATACTTGCCATGAAAGAGATCTTGATGAAGAATAATCAAAAAGGAGAGCAGACCCACAATAACCTAGGAGGAGCAAATGCTTCAAATAGATGAAAATGGAGCAAAAAAAAAAAAGCATAATGTCTGGTTTTGGACAAAAGGAGTATGTGATTGAAGCCTAAGGTTTATTTTGCAAACATTTATCCGGCGTCTACTGTGTGTAAATTCTGTAGCTCTGACGCAGAAAGATCTGCAGGACGTGGAACCGAGTGAAAAGGAGTCAACTGCAGGGTCATCAAAACATTAGTTCCATTTACATTTTTAAGACCAACAAACCAAAATGCCTATTTGCTTACTTCTCTGGAGACTGAGTGAGAGACACAAAAGCAGCGGCCAAAACACTCTTCACTCTGCGCTCCTCCCCGTGGTGGGGTATCTGTAGGAAGACGCAGTTTTATGTTACTTTGCAATTTACTTAAATCTAAGGAAATCCATCAGAAATGTGGCATAAAGGGGCCCCCCGGGGGCTCAGCTGTGGAGCGTCTGCCTTCAGCCCAGGGCGTGACCCTGGGGTCCTGAGGTCGAATCCTGCATCGGGCTCCCTGCATGGAGCCTGCTCCTCCCTGTGCCTGTGTCTCTGCCTCTCTCTCTCTCTCTCTCTCTCTCTCTCTCTCTCTCACATGAATAAATTTAAAAAAGAAAGAAAGAAAGAAAAATGATGGACATAAAGTGCTTGACGCCGGCCGCGTTCGTGCTCAGTAAGTGGCACCTGTTTTCAGAAGCTCGCTTCAGGGAAAGGGCACATATTTGGTGTCAGACACGGAAGGTTTGAGGCCGTGAGGAAATGCGCACACATCCTGGCCGTGACCCCCTTCCCTGGACCCGCTTGCACTGAAACGTCCCCCCCCCCCAGTGCCTTCTCCGCTCTGCCCGCGCTGTGCACTGGGACACGCTGTCACCAGGTGGCGGCAGGCGCTTTCCTCACTGTGCAGGGCTAAGGCTGCAGTGTGGCCACTGGAGCTTCCTCGTGGGACAAAAAAGCCCACATCAGTCCCTAAAAAAACCAGGCTGCGTGCATCGCTGCTGAGTATCAACACCAGCATTTCAGTGGTACAGGACCCAAAGTCCAGGGAATCGGTGTAAAGAGACGCGGGGGTTGTACGGCCGCCCCCAGAGGATGCCCGCGGCCCCCCTGCGAGGGCGGGGGGGGCGGGGCTGTCCTGGGGCGCAGGGCGAGGGCGAGGGCGAGGGCACCTGCCATGGGGGGGCGGGGGGCTCCGGGCGTGACCCCGGGTCCGGCTCCCTCCCTCCTCCTGCTCCTCCTCCTCCCTCCTCCCCTCCTCCTCTCCTCCTCCCCTCCTGCACCCAATCCTCCTCCTCCTCCCTCCCACTCTTCCTCCTCCTCTCCCTCCTCCCCTCCTCCTCTTACTCCTCCTCCCCCTCCTCCTCCTGCTCCTCCTCCCCCTCCTCCTCCTACTCCTTCTCCTCCTCCTCTCCCTCCTCCCCTCCTCCTCCTGCTCCTCCTCCTGCTCCTCCTCCCCCTCCTCCTCCTACTCTTTCTCCTCCTCCTCTCCCTCCTCCCCTCCTCCTCCTGCTCCTCCTCCCCTCCTGCTCCTCCTCCTCTTGCTTCTCCTCCTCCTGCCTCTGCTCCTCCTCCTTATTATCATCATTATCACCATTCTGCGTCCACCTGCGGCTACACAAAGCCTCACTGCAAACACCCTCCACACACCTTCCGGGGCACCTAAAGCACTACCTGTTGATGACCGGACATGTAGTACCTGGCCGTGGGCACATCTGCGCTGGGCTAGGGCGACTGTCGCCCCGCATGAAGCCGGTGCCCCGAGCAAGCCTGGACCCGCCGGCCCGCTCTGGCGACTCAGCACACAGGTGAGACACCTTACCTGCCGGGCCACCCGGCTGCGACACAGATTGGCATGTTGCAGGCCCAACAGCAGGTCCCAAGGTGAGCGCGGCCTTCTCCGGGAGAGCACAGCTGCCTGTGGCCGGGAAGACCAGGAAGGACACTCGCTTCACTTTCCTCCCAAACACACGCGTCAGGGCCACACATGCATGAAGACCGTGTGATAAAGCGACAGCGTGGCCTCGGCATCTCAGGTGTGACTTGCCGTCACAAAGAAACCAGGGAGCTCCTTGGTAAAGCTTGGTTGGCATTGGCGGTACCTGTCGAGTCATCATAAAAGGGGAACTTCAAAGGAGCCTCTCTCGAGAGGACGTCAGATGACCCACGTGGGTCCCCAGCCACTGGGCAGCTGTGGCCTCTGTGCCGCTGGCGACATGGTTATAACCCCGACCCCAGGGCCAGTGTCTAGAAATCCAGAGCTTCCCATCCCTCACGAAAGCTTGGTGAAGAGCCCGGCAAAGCTCAGACGGGGAATCGACCTCAGGGCGCTGCTCTGGGCTCACCCTGCCTTCTATTTGTGGAAAAGGAAATGGAAGCTACTACTGATTTCTCTTTTAAAATCAAAAACAGGGACACCTGGCTCTTGATCTCAGGGCTGTGAGTTCAAGCCCCAGAGTGGGCCTGGACCCTACTTAAAATACATAAATAAATGAAAATAGAACCCAAAGTGTGAGCATATATGATGGCATTTCCAGCCATCAAGCCAGAAATACTAGCGTAGATTTTAATCTGTCTGCTTTGTTTTTGTACATTTGTGAAAATGTTTGTCCTAGAAACGAGAGAAATACAGATCAGAGTTGAAAACATTAGTCATTGAGGAGTTTCCATCTTTGTCACTTCCAAAGAAAGTAAATGCAATTAATTTTATAACGTTTGGGAATATGCCTTACTTCACAAAACACTGCACGTGTTCACTCCAGTTCTTTATCTGAATACGCCTTTGGGTACTATTATGACTTTTTAATAGTTATAGGGAGGACTGATTTCAGAGGTGACAGCCTCACTAAGTTTCCTACCAAACAACAACAACAAAAAAAACCACCACAATAGTTACCTCCTCTTATGAATCATTTCCTTTCTCACTTCCAAAAAAGGAAAATGAGAGAAACTTTTTAATTCACTTAATTTTAAAGAAATTTAATTCCTGGTGTCATGAGTGATATTATCTCATCCCACTTTATTTAAAGCACTGAGTATTCTTGAAAGATCTACAAAATATGGGGCACGTGGCCGGCTCAGTTGGTAGAGCATGTGACTCTTGATCACCGGGCAGTGAGTTCAAGCCCCAGGCTGGGCATAGAGTTTACTTTGAAAATTTTTAAAAATAAAGATCTACAAATCAACTTGTTCTTTGGGAATGTTCACAGAATAAACAAGACCAAGTGTTGAGTCTAGTAGGAGTAGTCCATGTGTATACCCTCTTCAAGGTGGGCTAATAATGTGACATTACTGTAAGTCATCATTGACTTTCATTAAATCCTTTATCCCAAATAAGACAGGACACAGCTTGAAGGTATCTTAACCTTCCTATTATCTTACAAGGTCACATCGATGTAGTTTTCGACTGGCTTCACTTGCTACAATGCATCAGCAGCATCCACTTCCTACTAACTATATGGAACACGATGAGGAGACCTAAGAGCAGAAGAAGGGCATATTTCTTTCCCTTCGAGAATTTTAGAGTATCAAGGGAGGAATAAGAGATCATTTTAACTGAATAATAAGTAAAAAAGTGACAAAAACAAAATAAGCATCTAATTGCCAAGGGAACTGCAATCCAGGAAATAAACACCCAACAGTGCGTCAACAACGGAGGGCACCTTAAAGACCAGATACTTGGAGTAAGGACTTGGAAGAGATGAGAAATCCAAAGAAATGAAGGACGGGTGAAGAACCAGCAGCCGGTCTGTGAGCGGGCTGGTTTGGGGGGCAGTGGTGGGGGAAGAGGAAACAAAACCAGCTCTTTGATGCTCACAGAACCCCATGTGGGAGCTACGAGCTCCACGGCAGACGTAGATCGTTGGCAAATATTCAAAAACTACATTGGGACCATGATGAGTGTCCCGTGTAAGATTTAACACAGTAAAGACTTTTGAGGTCTGGGCACACCTGCAAAAATGACAGGGCACTTTGACTTGTTTTTTAAAACTCATTTAGTGAACAAATTTAAGAGGCGGACGTGTGGAAGGCAAGAGCAATGAGGGGTTACTCTGTGGGAGGAACACAGCGGGGGTGATCAGAATTTTAGAACTAGGAAGAAATGTCTATGAGGGTTCATGGGCGAACCTTTTACACTCGTTGTGAATGTGTTTTAATGAGCACACACCCTCTGGGAAGAGAGTCCAGCGTTTCATTAAATGCTGGCCGATGCCCGGGACAGAAACCGCACATCTCCACGTTCGCGCAAGAGCCGGTAAGAAGCTACAAGCACAGCCGCGGCCCTAGATTCCTCCACTCGCTCATTCGCCGTTCAGCAGTTATTTACTGAGCACTTACTACGTGGCAGGCACGGTTCCGGGGTAGGAAGACAGCAGTGGGGGGACCATACACAGAGCCCTGGCTGTACGGAGCTCCCACACTAATGGGGAAAGACAGGCGATAAGTAAAATAATTGAATAATTACACAGGCTGTGCAAAGGTGGTAAGTGCCAAGGAGAAAAACAAAATGAAGCCAAGGAAGAAGGAGAGAGAGTAGGGGTGGTGGAAGGGGAGGAGGGCAGGGGGTGAGGGTGACTGGGAGACGGGCACTGAGGGGCGCACTTGACGGGATGAGCGCTGGGTGTCATTCTGTATGTTGGCAAATTGAACACCAATAAAAAATGAATTTATTATTAAAAAATTAAATTTAATTTAATTTTAAAAATAAAATAAAATAAATAAAATAAAATAATAAAATGAAATAAAATAAAATAAAATAAAATAAAATAAAATAAAATAAAATAAAATCACTCAGCAGGCAGCAAAGCGTGGCAGGTGGAATTCCAGAGCGTTAGCCTGTGTGTTCCTGAAATCAAGGTGATGAGAATGAATGCGGCGGTGGGGGAAAGCCGGAGAGAGTCTTCGGAAGGAATAGACGAGTGCGGATCGTGATCGACTCTGGGATCGAGACAATATCCGGATTCCTCGAGTGCAGCCGGGCCAATATCTATTAGCACTTTTTCTAGGTAAGCAACAAATGAGCCCCCCCAGCTTCATCCGTACGACTGGTATTTACGGAAACGCGAAGCACCTGAAGCTACAAGTATCCTCCAAGGGTCTCTTGGGCACCACGGCTCTTTGGCCAAAGGCAAGTGAGGCCTCTGCTAGGCAGGAAGCACACCTTTTCAGAAAAAATAACCATCCACAGACTAGAGATAATAGTTCTGCTGAGGGGGGCACTTGACGGGTTGAGCACTGGGTGTTATTCTGTATGTTGGCAAATTGAACACCAATAAAAAATGAATTTATCTTTTTACAAAAAGAAATAATAGTTCTGATAATAAAGGAGTAGTTGAGGTGGGATTTCTTTAAAATCCACATAAAAATCAAAATGTTTGAATGAAATTGTCATTCATGTTTGGCAAACATGTAAGAAAAAACAAAATCTCTGTTGTCTTAACCCACGCGCGGCACAGAGACCCACGCGTACCTGCGGACGTGGCTGTGGCCGTGCTGGGGGGCGGCGTGCGCGTGTGCCCGTGGGTGCCCACGCTACCATCACACACGGGCACTAGTGTCGCTGACTCTTCAGGGGTTTACGTGAAGCAGGTGTCCCGAGGCAGACAGGAGAGCGACAAAGGCCACAAAGGTCAGATGGGCCCGTACATTCTTTTTCTTTTCTTTTTCATAATTTGACCCTGGGGCACCTGTGGGGCCCAGGGCGTGACCCCGGGGTCCTGGGATCGAGTCCGGCATCGGGCTCGCTGCAGGGAGCCTGCTTCTCCCTCTGCCTGGGTCTCTGTCTCGTGTGTGTCTCATGAATAAATAAAATATTTAAAAAATAATAATCTGATCCTGGCACCCAGCTACCAACTAAACACTGGTACCACCACTAATCAATCATCAAAAGCGCCGGTATTAATGACCAAGTGCCTCTAAGCTGTGGCAGTGGTGCCACCGACTCCGCAGGGCAGGGGCTGAGCAGGGTGGGGACAGCAGGCTCCGGTGGTGAGGAGGCCAGGGCTGCAGGGACCCCTGGTGCTTCAGGGCCAACGGGCGGTGCCAGGACACGAGGCGGTGCGGCGGCCGCTGGGGGTGCTCGCACCCTGACACCAGCCCCCCACTTGCTTCTGCCCATCATCGGAGGGGAGGGCTGCACGGGGACAGCAGTGTCACCAGGGGAGGCCAGGGCACCTGCTGGCACACAGTGACACCCCCCACCCACCACTCCAGGCCTCGGACACTCACCCAGGGGTGCTCGGAGGCCCGGGAGAGGGGCACATGGGCCACCAGCGGTGAGGACGGAGCCGGGAGAGGGTACACGGGCCTCCAGCGGTGAGGATGGAGCCCAGAAGAGGGTACATGGGCCACCAGCAGTGAGGACGGAGCTGGGAGGGGGCCACACGGGCCTCCAGCGGTGAGGACGGAGCCAGGAGGGGGTACATGGGCCGCCAGCAGTGAGGACGGAGCTGGGAGGGGGCCACACGGGCCTCCAGCGGTGAGGACGGAGCCGGGAGAGGGTACACGGGCCACCAGTGGTGAAGACAGAGCCAGGAGGGGGTACACGGGCCTTCAGCGGTGAGGACAGAGCCCAGAACAGGGTACATGGGCCACCAGCAGTGAGGACAGAGCTGGGAGGGGGCCACACGGGCCTCCAGCGGTGAGGACGGAGCCAGGAGGGGGTACATGGGCCGCCAGCAGTGAGGACGGAGCTGGGAGGGGGCCACACGGGCCTCCAGCGGTGAGGACGGGGCCAGGAGCGGGGCACACAGGCCGCCAGCCATGAGGTGCAGCTCCAGGCCCCACAGGCTCCCCCCAAGTGGCCCCGAGAATCTGAGGCTGGGACTCGGGGCTGAGCCCTGAGAAGCTGTTCCCTGCGGGCAAAGGCTCCTGTGGGGCCACCCCACCCAATCCCTGCTCTCCGGTCGCTCTGCCCCACCTGGAGCCGCCCCCCCTTATTTTCACACCAAAGTCATGATGATAAATTCCGCCAAAACTCTGAGTAAAATTTGTGGGGAGCAAAGGACCATCCAGTG
Organism: Vulpes vulpes; assembly: GCF_048418805.1. NCBI lineage: Eukaryota > Metazoa > Chordata > Mammalia > Carnivora > Canidae > Vulpes > Vulpes vulpes. The sequence goes on from NC_132780.1 coordinate 200,376,703, forward strand.
TAGAAAACAAGCTCAAAGACGCAGTGTCTGGTGCCGGAGGGGCTTTCCCACCCCCTGGCTCCCTCCACAGCGCGGGCTCCCTGCAGGTGGCCCAGCCCCTGCCCCTTCCCTCCCTCCGGCTCAGGCTTTCCCTCCACCTGGTTTCACGCGCAAACCAAGGCAGCTCCTCACCCCCCCCCCCCCAGCATTCCAGGCCTCCTACTTCCACCTTCTCCAAGGCACGTCAAACTGCTGCGCTCCATCAAGGCCCGTCCACTCCAGGTCTTGATTCTCAACAGCACAAAGAACCAGAGCTTGGAAAATAGACTTTTAGGGGCCCCCGGATGGCTCAGCAGTGGAGCATCTGCCTTTGGTCCAAGGCGGGACCCCGGGGTCCCAGGATCGAGTCCCGCGTCGGGCTCCCTGCGTGGAGCCTGCTTCTCCCTCTGCCTGGGCCTCTGCCTCTGTGTGTCTCAGGAATAAATACTAAAAATCTCTTTTTCTAAAAAAAGAAGAGACAAGGGAACTTTCTTAGCATGTTAAGCCCTTAGGCAGAGCACGGCCCCCACCAGCCTCCGCAGCAGAGGGTGGCGAAAGGCTCCCGCGCGCTCTTGACAAAGCGAGCCCACGTCTGAGGAGAAGGAGGAGGCGCGGTTGGTGGGGTTTCTTCCCAGTTATATCGATGCTTCAAGGACCGCGGTTATATTAAAATCATGAATTTCTTGACGTAGGTTAAGGTATTTGCTCTCTCGGGGTCCCGAGGAGGATAACCCGAGTGACGCGCAGAGTAAATCATCATTTGCAGACACACGTGAGGTCTTCTGTGAGCAAGTCTGTGTTGGGGAAACCTGAAGGCCGCCCCCCGGGCCTCCTCGTTAGCAACCCGCCGGCCAATAAGGTCTCGGTCCCCGACCTCAGTGACACAAAGGATCATGCAGGCGCGGAAACGGCCGCTGCCCCCTTCGTCCAGGATGAACGGAAGAAGGAACCGGGGGCAGCACAGAGGGGGTCAGTCCTGACGTGTCAAGCTGCGGCCCGGAGCAGACACTCAGGAGCCTTCGATCTGAAAGGGGAGCGAGGACACAGGACCAGACGCCCTAAGGCCTCGGAATGGGGGCCCCAGGTAAGACGGAGAAGCAGGTTTCCTAAGACTGGGGGAGGGAGGACGAGGCCTCACACCGGAGCTTCCCTGCCCTCACTCCTCAAACTTCGGGTCATCAGCAGAGGGGGCAAGACGAACCCCGGTCCCCCTCCTTCGCGCCCCTGGCCTTGGGTTTCTCCTCTTGGTATTATCCGACCCCCTCCCACCTCCCCTCGACGCTCCTAAGCCCCAGTGCTTTCTGCTCATTACTGCAATTCGTGGGAGATCGCGGGGACCCCAGAGCAGGTGCCCCAAGGGCCCCTCTTTGTGGGGTCAGAAAGTGAGCTGAGGGAAGAGAGTAAGCGGCGCCCGTGTGCGGGCGGATGTGCAAGGCCGTCCCCGGGACCTCTCCACACTCGTGCCCGACGTGCAGGGGACGTGCGCCGCGTCCTCTCGTCATCGTCCCCCTCACACAGCGGGGCAGAGGTATAAAGGACCCGGGGCAGGAAGAGGAGCTCCAGGCTGCAAGCAGGGTAGGTAGGCATCAAACTAGTTTCACCCAAATTCATAGAAAACTACCCTACGATGTGACTGTAATAAAAAAAAAAAAAATAGGATTGGGGGGGGACACCCCGTTCACTGTGAGTGGATAAGCTGCCTCTTACGGTATCTCCCAGACGGAAGATGGAACAGAGTCAACCACGGGTTTGCACTAGTGTGACGAGGCCTATATATTCATTTCATATTTTTATTTTTTCAATATATTACTTATTTATTTGACACACAGAGAGAGAACAAGCAGGGGCCGCAGCAGAGGGAGAGGGAGAAGCAGACTCCCCACTGAGCAGGGAGCCTGATGCGGGGCTTGATCCCAGGACCCGGGGTCATGACCTGCGCTGAAGGCAGACGCTTAACAGACGGAGCCACCCAGGCAGCCCTCATTTCTCATTTTTATTTTTTCCCCCTCATTTCTCATTTTTAAATCTTTCTTCAACTTCACTGATTTTCCAGAAAAAAAAGGATACTCATGAGAAGATTTACCCTTTATCCTCTTTAACATTTTGCCTGAAAAAAATACTACGTACAATACAGAGGATGGATCACTTTCAATACCGTGGGAAGAGCCAAATTTCCTTCTAAAAATGTTCCCAGGGACTCCCGGGTGGCTCAGCGGTTGAGTGTCCATCTTCTGCTCAGGGCATGACCTCGGGGTCCCGGGATCGAGTCCCACATCGGGCTCCTGCATGGAGCCTGCTTCTCCCTCTACCTGGATCTCTGCCTCTCTGTGTCTCTCATGAATAAATCTTTAAAAATAAAAATGTTCCCACAGAATAACATAAGAATATATTTTTATGAAGTTAAACACTAATCTGTTACTTAGAGGTGGGCTTGGTTGCATAAGGATCAAAATTCAAAAATGGAAAGCAAATTAAGATTCAAATAAATATTTAAATAAGTAAAAAAGTTCCAAAATTATAGATGATATTGCAAATAATGAATTATGAAGCTTAAAATTTTTTCTAAACTGTCAAAAAAAATGTGACCAAACATTTCAAAAGTTCAAATTATCATTTATTCTTTCTATAGAAAATGGTATTACAAAATCTTGTCACATCAAGAGTCAGTCAAAGAAAATGAGTCAAAAATATAGGGGAAAAACTAAATAGGAGGCAGTTCATTCATATTTCACTATGGTTATGTTTATTATTTGTCAGCGTCTACAAATAATAATTTGTAGTGATTTCTTCTTCTCTTCTAAATATTCCCTTTCTTACCAAGTTCTGTTCACATAGTTTCATTCTCATTTTCTCAGACAGAACCTTCCCCTCTGTACCATATTAGCTGTAGGCCCGTGAAACCAAGATCCATCCATGTTTGGAAATATTTTCTTAGACAAGAAATCTCAACGACAAGACACAATTTTCCCATCTCTTTGAGTTTCCATACGTGCATGCCTAATAGACATTTTTAGACTTTCCACTCATATTCCTAAGTGGAGAGAACAGTATAATGACCCACTTTTATTCAACACCCAACTTCAGTAATTATCAACATTTTTCTGATCTTATGTCTTACTATATATTTAATTGATCTTCATTCACATGGTTTCCAAATCCTAGCTGGAAAATTGGAGTAAAAAAAAAGGACTGGTTTCATGTTCATCTTTTAATATGATATTTTATGCCCAATTAACTTTTAAAATCAGATTCTCATTCTTCAGAAACTAAAAGGACAATTTTTTAATGTTTCAAATGCCAAGAAACATTGCATCTAAAAGGAAAAACACACACACAAAAAAAATAAAAAATAAAAGGAAAAACACTACAATAAACATTTATTGAAGTCTAGGATAAGCTATAGGGATAGACAATATGCTTGCTTATAGGTTTACATTATGAGTGGAAAAACACACATGTAGACCAGTATAAAAAGAAAACTTTTATAAAAGTCAAAAAATATAAGCTATCTAACCATACCATACATCATTTTGATGTCAGAAAATTGAAGAAATATATTTTAAAAGAAATGTATTGTGAGGAAATGTTTCATAATTGACATGTATGTGATCAATATGTCAATGGTGAAGACAAAATTTCACATATAATGACTGATAAGGCAGAGACAATGAAAAAAAGACATATTCAGTGTAATTGCCTGAAATATATAACTATAATTCCATCTCCACATTAAAGTGCTATTTTTAGGAGTTTGGTTTGACAAGGATTTTCTGCCTCATGATTTCTCTATGCACCTCAATCTTCACACCCTTCGTATGTAATTGATTGAGATTAAATTTACAATAGTCATTTAATTTTTTTAATTCCCTTGATAACAGAAATAAGATTGCAAAATTTGTTCAACATAGGTTTTGTAAGTATACACTAATGCAAATCTTTCTATTGCTTTTTCAAAACCATATCAGATATTTCCTTTAAATGGGGAAAAAAAAACAGAAGAACAAATTGAACCTAAAAGACATAGAAGAAAAGAAACAATAAAAAAAAAAAAAAGGCAGTGGAAATTGGTCAAAAGAAAAATAGAAAAAATCCACAAGGACAAAAACTGATTTTTTGAAAAAAATTAATAAGAGGTATAAGCCTCTAGCAACAGTATTCAAGGAAAAAAATCAAAAACAAATTATCAGCATCTGCAGTTAAAGAGGAGACCATCATAGATTCCCAGATATTAAAATAACAATAAAAGAATATTGTTAACAACTACATGACCATAATTTTGACAACTTGGATGAAATAGACGTGTCCCTTGATAAACAAATCTTACACAAACTACCACAAGGAGAAACAGAAAATCTTAATAACCTTAAAGAATGTTTGTTGAGGAAATTGTATTCAGGGGCGCCCAGGTGGCTCAGTGGTTGAGCATCTGCCTTCGCCTGCTTCTCCCTCTGCCTGTGTCTCTGCCTCTCTCTGTATCTCCCATGAATAAATAAATGAAATCTTTTTTAAAAATTGTATTCATAATTTAAAACCTTCCAACAAAGAAAACCCCATGTCTCTAGTGCTTCACAGGTGGATTCTACCAAAATTTAAGGAAGAAATAATATCAATCTTATATCCAGGCTGTCTCAGAAAATTCAAGAAAAAAAAAATATATATATATATTCCAATTTATTTTATGAGGCCAGAATTACCCTGATATCAAAATCAAAGACATTTCAAGAAAATCACAGATAAATATCTCTTATGAACACAGTTGCAAAAATCCTTAAAATACAATTAGCAAATCAAATCCAAGAATCTATAAAATAAAAAATACATTGCAACCAAATGGGGTTTGTTCCAGGAAGAAGTTGATTTATATTTAAAAATCAATGTAACTGACCACGTTAATAGACTAAAAATTAAAACTGCAGAATCCGATCAATAGACTCAAAATAGTTTTGAAATATTCAACATCTATTCTTGATTAAAAGTGAAAACACTTAGCAATATTACAATAGAAAAAAGTCTCCTCAATCTGAAAAAGGGCAACAATGAAAAAACCTTCACCTAAAAAAAAATAAAAATAAAAATAATAAAAAAAAAACCTTCACCTAATGTCAGGCTTAAAAGCAAAATAAAAACAGAACAAAGATACTAGGAGCAGTTATAGCTTAAAGGAGACGAGGTTTGCACTTAGATCCCAGGCTATTATCTACTAAAGTATCTACAAAAACCAGAAAGCCAGTAATTCTCAGAAGAATGTGAGAGAGTCTGGGGTAGCTACAACAGTGTCCTGCACGCAACCAGAACTAAGCAGCACTGCAGAGAAGCAGGGACGTATGATCCATACCCAGGGGATAATGCAGCCAATAGGAAGTAACTCCAAGTAGGCCCAGAAGTTGGATTTTTAAAATGGGCAAAAGACCTAAGCAAACACTTCACCGAAGGACACAGGACTGGCCAGTGTCCACAGGAGTGGGTGCTGCTTATCATTAGTCATTACCGAAATGCAAATTAAAATAAGACAATTATCAGAGAGGGAGATAAGCCATAAGAGGCTCTTACCTCCAGGAAACAATCTGAGAGTTGCGGGGGGGGGGGGGGGGGGTACGGGGCAGCAGCGGGATGGGCGTGAAGGACGCCCGGGATGTAGCAGCCCCGGGTGGTACGTGCAGCTGATGAATCCCGGACTCTACTTCTGAAACTAACGATACACCATGTGCCAACTGACTGACTTTAAATTAAAGTAAATAACAAAAGTCACAGCGAGATAGATCGTCCCTGGAGGAAGGGCTAAAACGAAAAAGACTGAGAATGTCAGGCACCGGCGAGCCCTGAGGCCTCTCACGCGGGTTGCAGGAGTGTAAAGCAGCACGAGCCCTTCGTGGCAGGGTCCGTAGTCACCACACAGTAACCCTCTGACACAGCAGCTCCACCCTGGGGCATGCACTTAAGAGCAATGAGGACCGACGCCCACAAACAGACTAGCACAAAAGCACTGACGGCAGCTTCCGTCGTGGTGGGCAACAGCGGGCAACAGCCCAATGTCTATCACGGGGAGGAGAAAACAGGCTGCGGTGCAGTCCTGGGATACACTCGCACTCGGCACTGAAGGCCAAACCAGGACACCCAGGACACACCAGGACACACCAGGACACACCCAGGACACACCAGCACCACGGCTGGGTCCCGAGACCCCGGACGGGCACAAGCCGTCAGACTCACAGAAGCGGCTGTGGGACGGCATTTAGAAGAAGCGCCTCCGTGGCACAGTGATGGCCCATCCGGGGGCGGGGGCCGGGGGTGTCCGGGAAGGACCACGGGGAGATCTCTGAGGCCATGCGATGGGCCCCACCTTAGTCGCTGTGTTCTTCACAGGGGCTTATGTACGTTCACCAAACGTCACCGAGATGCGCGCGTAAGATCTGTGCATCTTACTGTACGCAAACTGCCTCCGAAACTTAATTTTTTGAAAAACTGTATACAACGTGGCTCTTAAAAACCCCACAATTTCCTCGGTTAGACTTGGAAGTGCCTAGGTTAGTTTTGCAAAAGAAGATTCAGTTGGAAGTTCTGACCTCAGAAACCTTCCTCTCATGAAGTTTGCGCCTGTGCTGCGATGGGCCCCCGAGAAGGCCCCCCCACTCCTTCCTTACTAGCCGCCTCCTTTGAATACAACTGTCTGGTTCCTGCTTCCTTAGGGTGCTGCTGTCACTCAGGGGTGGGTGCAGAAATGTGAGTCACTTGAGGATATTAGTATCTACTTCCTTGGTAAGATATTTGCGTCTTTATTTTTTTTTAAGATTTATTTATATATTTTTTCATGAGAGACACAGAGAGAGAGGCAGAGACCCAGGCAGAGGGAGAAGCAGGCTCCATGCAGGGAGCCCGACGTGGGACTCGATCCCGGGACCCTTGGGTCACACCCTGGGCCAATGCCCGACCCCCGAGCCACCCAGGTGTCCAGATATTTCCGTCTTTAAAAAAGATCTTCTGGAGAGAGGCCTTTAACTGGAAGGATGGCAAGAAGTTTTAGGCTCCGTGAACAGGAGACGTTGGGATGAGCGGAGCCCTGCAACACCTGTCAGATGACCCCACAGACTGCCAGCGCCTCTTTTTCCTTCTGCGGGTATAGACTGGCACCTTTTCCAGCAGACTAGCTAAGGCCCAAAGGCTGGAGCAAAGAAAGTAAATATCTAGTCTGCAATATGTTATGCAAACTTATGCTCCGGATGACGAGTTTCTAGAGAGACGAAATATGAAGCCTGGAAGATAAAAGTGTGTTGTTTTGTGTTTTATTAGAGAAAAATGACTATCGACTTCACCTTAAAATCTGTATACAGAACCTCTGCTGTATTTAACTCTGAAAAGTTATTTTAAATTTCAGGGTGGTTCTTTTTTAGGATTTTATTTATTGATTTATTTACTTTAGAGAGGAAAAAAGGAGCACGAGCAGAGGGAGAGGAAGAGAGAGAATGTCGAGCAGACTTCTTGCTGGGCGCAGGGCCTGACACGGCGCTCCGTCTCGTGACCCTGAGATCGTGACCTGGGCCAAAATCAAGAATCAGACGTTTACCCGACGGAGCCACTCAGGTGCCCCTAAATTTCATTTCTAAAAAGAAACTCCTATCACCACTTGTCAAGTCACCATGAACTTACTCTCAACATAGCAAACCCTTTCTAGAAATAATAAAGTTTGAAGCCACCACCTTGTAATTCTGACCTCTATTTATTTTTAATTTTGACCCTTTAGAAGACTAGGCTAATTAGAAGACCCAAATACCCAAAGTGCATGGTTGTAGCTCTCTTAGTTATTGTCTAGTTCTCAACAATATCCCTACCTTTTGTGGGTTATAACCCTTTGTTAATCGTATGAGTCAGCCACCATTGGTTCCGTGATCCAGGAGGGTAAACAGTCTTAGGTGAACAAGCCACAGCTCTGTTTGTACTTGAATTCCAGGCAGGCCATTTATTCACTACAAATGAATGTTTTCACATGTTGCATGACCTCTGGCCTCAGTTTCCTCCTTGACATTTCTATAGGATGCCCCTCATTCTGGGAATCTGCCAATAACTCTATAAGGCGCACAGAACGGGAGTCCTCTGTTTCCATGCTCTACCTTCTTTCATGACAGTTCCTACAGAACAGGCATTTTGTGGTTCTTTATAACAGGGCCATCAAAGATACTCTTTAAAGATCCCGGCTATCTCGGCTATGGCTAATTCATCCATGTGTTCATTTATATAGTTTTAAACTTTGGACCTAAGACTATTGATTTCAGTTGAGAAGAGAGCAGCAAGCAATTTTCTAAGTAAAAGGCACTGTTGTTTAAAAAAAAAAAAAAAAAGAGCAAATCTTCAGGATCTAGAACTAGGCAAAGAGATCCAAACTTCTCACCAAAAGTATGATTCATAAAAGGAAAGCATGATGAATTGAACATTGGCGCAATTAAAAACCTGTGATCTGTGAAAGATCCTATTAAGAGGCTAAAAAAACAATCCACAGACTGAGAGAAAAAAAATGTAAAGTATCTGGAAACCACATATATAGGACTGTGTCTAGAATAAATAAAGAACTCTCCAGACTTGACAGCACAAAAACAAATCCATTGCACCCTTGGACTCTCATCCCAGAGAAATGAAAACTTATGTTGAGACAAAAGCCTGTGTAATAACGTTCACAGAAGATTTATTTGTAATAACCAAAAACAGGGAAACAACTCAGATGCCCTTCGATGGGTAAATGGCTAAACAGTCGTGTACTCCACACCATGGAATACTATTCTATGCGATAAATAAATAGCGATAGCAAAGGAACATACGGATACACACACGACCTGTATGAATTGCCAGAGAATTATAACGAGTGGGGGGAAAGGCCAGTCTCAAAATGTCTGATTCCGTTTATATAACAGTCTTGAAAAACAATGAAAGAAATGGAGACCAGTAGTTGTCAGAGGTCAGGGCCAGGACTGGAGGGTCCGGGTGGTGGGGTGGTAAGAAGGAGGGTGGTGGTGGTTGATCGTAAGAGTTAGAAGTAAAAAGAGAGAATCTCGTGGTGATTCAACTACCTGTATCTTGACTATCAATATCCTGGTTCTGCTATTGCAGTCTAGTGTTAAAAGATGTTATCATTAGGTAAAAGGGGTAAAGGGCACACCAAGTCTTTCTGTATTATTTCTATCAAAATGCATGTGAATCCACCATTACCACCTCATAATTAAAAGTTTGATTTTTAAAAGGGCACAAATGTCTACAAATCACTCACTCTTCTAAAATTCAGGGTGGAATCAGTTCTCCCACTTGATTATGTTTCAATGTGCTTGCTTGTTTGACAAATAAAAGAGCTAGAGAAGAAATCAGGTTTATTTTATCTATGCTGCAGGCGTTAATGGTTGTAGCAATTACAAATTACCATGGCACCAGATGTCAAAATGTCGATTGTGACATATTTAAAAGTAATCAAATTATTAGTTGTAACCGAGTTCCTACTAAACTCAAGAACAGAATTTGAATAGCAAGCAAAAATAACATATATTGGCAAAGTAAAAAAAGAAAAAAAAAAACAGAGAGGAGAGATATATCCACTTCCAGAAAGACAGCAGAGAAAAAGTCACAGGGCACCAACCCCTGTGCCCCAGTTTTCCAGTAAAGGGTTTGGGATTCAATGAGCTGATGAACAAGACATACTGATTATAAGAAAATTCCAAGTGACTAAAGAAGAAATAAGCCTAGAGTAATAGTGAATCATAGTGCCCAGAAATTTGTTGTTATTGTTACTGTTTTTAAATAGTCCTATATCCATGGCCAAAGCATAATGGGAACAATTAGAAGGGCCAACGTAGATCAAACATCAGCAACTAAAAGAATGTGACAGGTAGGTAGGTAGGCAGGTAGACAGACAGATAGGGTAGACTGACTATTAGATTTGTTTTTATTGAAGAAAAAGTATCGGGAATGTGACTCAAATGTCCTTCAAGGAGCTAAGTTCTTTGGGATTCAAGCTAGAGAGAGTTGGCTGTTATTCCCACAACAGTAATCAGGAAAGAAAAGGGGTTTTTTTGTGTGTTTTTTTAAATAAGATCTTATTTATTTATTCATGAGAGACACAGAGAGAGGCAGAGACATAGGCAGAGGGAGAAGCAGACTCCATGTGGGGAGCCCGATGTGGAACTCGATCCCAGGACCCCGGGGTCACCCTGAAGGCAGACGCTCAATCACTGAGCCTCCCAGTGTCCCAGACAAGGTTTTGAGAAGCCAGAAGATGAGTTATTAGGTAATTGTCACAAATGATTTACCAGAAGGAAGGAAATTCTGCATAAAAGTGAATGACGATGCCATGACTTGGGACCTGGAGAAATAGGGAAAAAATGTGTCAACATGGGGCAAAAAGTAGGGTATGGAGTAGGAGACAGATGATGAGGAGTCCATAATAAATGGCAGGAAGCCCTGCACACTGGCCGTGGCGTTTGCATTCTGCAGGATGATGTGCTCCCCACAGGGATGGAATCGGGCCTTGAAGAGTTAGTTAACCATGGACCATCCAAACTGTTAAAGGTGTTGAAGGTAATTACCAAGTACTTCGCATGGTGATTGCAAGGACCAAAAAGAACATTATTTAAATCATCGAGCGGTGTTTAAACACACTCAGTCTTTAAGATGAAAAAATATCCTTCCGTAATACTAGCAGAGTGAAAAACAAAAACAGTCAAAATAAAGACCCTCAACAGAAAAGAGATGGGGACGTATAATCTTTACCATGTCAAATAGGATGATAGATAATAATACTTAAATATTATATAAGCAAATGACTATTATATTATGGCTGTAAGCAGCCTAAATGGCCCATCAAGTCATAAAATTTAAGACTGATTAAAAAAAAACAAATCTAACTGCCTGTTTATTATTTGAGGCACCAAAGGCAGAGAGATACAGAAATGAAAACAGTAAAATGTTAGATAAAAACTTATCAATTTATTTTAATCCATGAAATAGATAGCATTAATTAGAAAAGACAAAAAAAAGGTCATTATAATTAAGAAGTCATAATTAAGCATTAAAATGTTAATATATAAAAATAGGATAAATCAGAATAACATAAAGAAAGAATATTTAAATATTTAAATAGAATAATTAAAATATTTAAAATTAGAAGGGTAAATGGGAGATTAATCTTAATCTTTTGGGGGCATCTGGATGACTCAGCAGTTTAGCGCCACCTTCAGCCCAGGGCGTGATCCTGGGGTCCCAGGATCAAGTCCCACGTCGGGTTCTCTGCATGGAGCCTGTTTCTCCCTCGGCCTGTGTCTCTGCCTCTCTCTCTGTCTCTGTGTGTCTCTTGTGAATAAATAAATAAAATCTTTTTTTTAAATATTAAGATTAGAGATATTAGGAGAAAACTTCAGGATGGAGCTAGAACTTTGAAGGTTTTTAAAATGCTAATGTACAGAAGTGGGGCAGGATTGTTAAAAACACTGGCCACAAGGGCTGTTGAGAGATAGGATCCGGGCTCAGGGGAAGAGCCAGCCAGCACGGAGGAGGAAGAGTGAAAGTCATGATGATATTCATACAAGCGTGTGTCAAAGGCAGGACCATTATGTCCCGAGAAGATGGTCAACTAAGGAACAGAGCCATTCCAGCCACAAGTCACTTGAACGAAAATGAATGACAGGCGTGATGAATGAACAGAATCCGCAGACAGCCCACCTGATAGGTCGGCCGTCCCAGGGTGGCCAGGCTTACCACACCAAAGGAGGCAGCATTTCCTGGGACCCCTGAGGGATCATTCTCTCTTCCATCCGCCCTTCCCCACCTTGGCCCTTAAGAGAAACTCTCTGAGAGGGGCTGTGCGTTGGAGCACCTGGCTCTCTGTACTACACTGAGGCAGGGAGAACCAACCCGATACCACACACACCTGGATTAGACCTTCTTGGGGAGGACGTGCGGCTCACAAATAAACACAGATCACGGTAGGCCGCTAAGAAATCCAATAAATCTAAGAGGAGGAATTTACACACTACTTTTTGAGATGGTCAGAAATTAAGACCTGGAATTAATAAATTAAACTAAAAAAAAAACAATGAAAATTTAAAATAACTGGAAAATAAAGTTTCCTAAGAAAAGTCACATTAAAGAGGACACTAAGAATATAATGGCAGAGTATTTGTACTCCGAGGAGAACCATGCCAAACAGAAGAATCCTCAGAGAGTGAAAGGGATGACTAACATATCTAGATTTGCACTCCAGCCCTTAGACTTGCTACTTCTCAGCTTGTCTACAAATTGAAGATAATGGTGCCTCCCTTATACAGTTGTTCTGGAGAATTGATGGATGATTAATGTAGATAACTCATACAGTGCCTCGTTCTTCTCTACCGCAATAAAACTACTGGGTGCTTTCCCAGATCCATAAAAGCAATACTCAGAGGTAAACTCATGACTTAGGAGAATTCTTCTTAAGCGAAAGAGAAAGCTAAAACAAACAAACAATTGTACTAGGCATTGGTCATGACTATACGTGTACTACCTAAATAGGTGCTCAATAAATATTTATAAAATAAAGAAATAGTGAACTTAAAACCTTAACTATGATAATATCACTTTCATTAGTGCTCCAAAAAATGAAATCCCTAGGTATTAATCTAACAAAATATGTATAAGACCTACATGAAGAAAACTACAAAACTCTGAGGAATGAAATCAAAGAAGAAGTAAATAAGTGGAGAAATATTCCATGTTCATAGAAAGACCTGCCACTGTCAAGATGTCAGTTCTTCCCAACTTTATCTATAGATGCAACGTGATCCCAATTAGAGTCACAGAAAATTGGTTTTTCGATAGCAGCCACTGCGTTCTACAGTTCACGTAGAGAGGCAAAAGAGCGGGAGGAGCTAACACAATAGTGGAGAAGAACAAAGTTGTGGGCCTGACATGACCCAACCTCAAGGCTGACTACAGAGCTACGGTGTAGTATTGGACAAAGTACAGACAAATAGATCAATAGAACAGAAATAAACCCTCACGAATATAGTCCAGTCACCTTTGGCAAAGGAGCAAAACAGTCCAATGAAGCAAAGATAGTTTTTTCAACAAGTCATCCTGGAACAACCTGACATTCACATTCACAAAAATGAATATACACACAGACCTTCTACCCTTCACAAAAATAACTCAAAACTGATCAGACTTAAGTGTAAAACACAAAATTGTAAGAATCCTAGAAGATAACATAGGGGGGAAACTCTATTTGACTTTGGGTATGGTGATGACTTTTTAGATGTAATGTCAAATACGTGATCCATGGTAAAAACAAGAACTGGGGGCAGCCCTGGTGGCTCAGCAGTTTGGCGCCGCTTTCAGCCCAGGGCCTGATCCTGGAGACCTGGGATCGAGTCCCATGTCGGGCTCCCTGCATGGAGCCTGCTTCTCCCTCTGCCTGGGTCTCTGCCTCTCTCTCTCTCTCTCTGTCTTTCATGAATAAATAAATAAAATATTTAAAACTTTATCAAAAAAAAAGAACTGATAAACTGAACTTCATTAAAACAAAAAATTTCCCTGTGAAAGACAACCAAGTCAAGAGAATAAGAAGATAAACCACAGATTGCGAGAGAACATTTGCACAGGAAACATATGCTAAAGGACTGTTATCTAAAATATATATATATGAAAAAAACTCTTGAAACTTAAAAAATAAGAAAACAAACAATTGAAAAGTGGTCCCAAGACCTTAACAGACACCTCACCAAAGATTGTGTACAGATGGCAAATAAGCATATGAAAAGAATTCTTCCTATCAAATGTCACCGGGGAAAAGCAATTTAAGTTATGAGAAGCCACGACACACCTATTAGAATGGCCCAAACGCTGCAGCCACTTTGGGAAACAGCTTGGCGGTGTCTTACAAAACTAAACATACTCTTATTATACAGTCCAGCAACCACACTATTTGGGGTTGAAAACATAAGTGTTCCACACAAAAACCTGCCTATGAATGTTTATGGCAGCTTTGTTCATAATGGTCAAAACTTGTAAGCAACCAAGATATCCTTCAGGAGTCGGATAAACAGTGGTAAATACAGACAATGGAATATTACTCAGCACTAAAAAAGAAATAGAAAGAGAAAGAAAGAAAGAAAGAAAGAAAGAAAGAAAGAAAGAAAGAAAGAGGAAAGAAAAGGAAAGAAAGGAAAAGAAAGGAAAAGAAAGGAAAGGAAAGAAGAAAGAAAAGAAAAGAAAAGAAAAGAAAAGAAAAGAAAAGAAAAGAAAAGAAAAGAAAAGAAAAGAAAAAAGAAAAGAAAGAAAAGAAAAGAAAAGAAAAGAAAAGAAAAGAAAAGAAAAGAAAAGAAAAGAAAAGATGCTATTAACCTGTAAAAAGAATTGGGGAAAACTTAAGTGCATATTACTTTGTGAAACAAGCCAGTTTGAGAAGGCATGATGCTCTATGGTTCCAATTCTTTGACATTCTGGAAAAGGAAAAATAGAGAGACAATAAAATGATCAGTGGTTGACGGGGTAGGGAGGTGGGGAGAGGGATAAATGGGCAAAGAACAGAGGATTATTAGGACGATGAAAACACTCTACATACCATAGTGATGAGTACGTGTCATTCTACACTTGTCCATGCCCGTAGTGTGCGTGACACGAGAAGCAAACATTAATGTGAACTATGGACTTTGAGTGATTATGAAGTCGACAGAGGTTCATCAGTTCTAACGAACGTACCACTCTGGTGGGGAATATTATCGGGTCAATGACAGAGGAGGCTGTGCTACGGGTATCTCTGTACCTACCCCTTAATTTTGCTATGAAGCTAAAACTACTCTAAAAAGTGACGTCTTGATAACAACGCCACTAAATAGTCAAACCTTAACATCGCAGTGTCTCGTAGCACCTGATCCACTGGATCACAATCCTCTCTTCACCCACTCATTGTGTATTGACTGAGTATGGCCTTTGGGATACGGTAGTGGATAAGACAGACCAAAGCCCCTGTCTTCAAGCCATTTGTATTCCAGTGCAAGGGCAAACAGTAAGCAAAATAAAGAAGCAAACTGTAGACTATGATCTTAGAAGGTGATGAGAAATTTTTAGAAGGTAAAGGCGGGAAAGAGAAATAGGTCGTGCGAGACGCGTGGGGTCACCACTTCAGACAGGACCGTCAGAGCTGGTGACCTCTGAGCAGAGAACGGAAGGCAGCGAAGCAGGCCCCACGGGCATCCCGTGGAACAATGATCCAGGCAGAGGGGAAAGCAAGTGCAAGATTCCCGAGGCAGCCTCGTGCCCACCGCGCCCCGAAACACGGAAGAGGCTGGTGTCGCTGAGGCGGTGGGTGGAAGGGAGTGTGGGTCCACCCTGACCCCCAGCCCCTCCAGGGCAGGGGCTCTCTCTCTCACCTACTTCCAATGATCGGCATGAGGGAACCCTCCATAAATGCTCCTGCCGAAATCATCAACGAACATACCGATGAGTGAGCTGCTGAATTACGAGTCGGATTCGTCCCCTCAACTCCGCGGGCGGAGGCCCCAACCGCCCGTACCTCAGGGTGTGACCTCACTTGCAAGCGGGCTCATTTCGGATGGAGTCGGTTAAGGTGCGGGCACGTGGGGCAGCGTGGGCCCTGGTCCAGCGCGACCACTGTCTGTGTCAAAAGTGAACATGGGGGGCCCCGGACACACACGCCGTGTGAGCGTAAGGGCGGGGTGGGGTGAGGACGGTGACACCGAGGCCGCCGGGAGCTGGGCGAGGGCCAGGAGCTCTCGGGGGAGCGGCCTGCCCACACCTGGATCTCAGGTGTCCAGCGTGACAGCCGTGAGACTAACGTCTGCCCCCCAGGCCGTCTCCTCGGAGGCCTTCGTCACAGCCGCGCTGGCCAGTGAGTCTACCGATGGGGCCCACACACAAGGTCCCGGGAAACTAAAAAGATTCGACTTTTAAACGGTCAACGGACTGAAAATTCGTGAGGAAAATATAATTAGTGGAAGAACGTACGGAAAAAACTCAGACGTCTTAGTGTAGAAAAAAAATCTCTTTGAATCGTGATTTCCCGTCACTAGAGAACACGACGGTAGCGTCGTGACTGGTTTAGTGGGACTGTCCGCGTCCTGACTGCGCCAGCGGGAGCCTGTGGGACGAGGCGGGCGGTTCGCAGTGAGGGCCCGGGGCCGCTCGCTCCCTTGGCTCCGTCCTCGATCCTGGGGTCTCTCCTAAAGAAATCGTACAAAATGCAGAAAAACCGTTACGTAGAAAGATGTTCGTTTTGTGCTATTCAAAACATGATAAATACTAAAGATGGAAGAAAACCGAAGTGCTGACTACTAAGAGAAGGGCCAAATAAACCGCGGCGTATTCACTGACAAGCATATCACGGAAATTTGAACACATCCTGGGACGACTGCCTCGTGCCCTAAAGTGCGTAGGAGGAGCAGCAGAACCTACACACGATCACATTTACACAGAAGACACGTGCATGAAAACTCGGGAGATATTTTGATATTTTGCTGTTTGATCCATACGTCTGTCACGTGGGAAATGTCTTTAATATTCAAGATTAGCAGCATAAGGCAAAGGATTAAGCACCTACAGCACCTAGGACAGCTCCGGACACAGGGAAACGGCGTCCGGCTGCTGAAGGGAGGCCCGAGCCGCGGCGGCTTCGCTCAGAGCAGGACGGATACACAGACGGGCGGGCCGGACGGGGGCCCGAGAGAAGCCCTCCGAGGCTGATACGAAACAAGGGAAGAATTTCTAAAAGACGGTAAAAATGTGCACGGGGCGCCTGGGGGGCGCAGTCAGCTGAGCGTCCGCCTTGGGCTCAGGTCCTGACCCCGGGGTCCTGGGATCGAGCCCCGGGCCGGGCTCCCTGCTCCGCGGGGCGCCTGCTTCTCCCTCTGCCTCTGCCCCTGCTTGGGCTCACTCGCTCTCTCCCTCTCTCTCTCTCTCTGTCTCTCAAATAAATAAAGTCAATCAATCAATAAAATATTTTTTTAAAAAAAATGTGGACAGTTACTACCTCTGGACGTTCCGAGGACAGGAAATTTCCTTCCCACTTTCCAGCGTTGTCCGGAACACTTTACGGTGAGCCCTTACTGGCTCACCCAATCGGGAAAATGCAAACTTAGGCCCGTTTTGGTAAAACAACAACAACGACAAACTCACATGAGCGAATCAAAGCCAGACGACGCTCTCCGTGCCCCAGAACCACACCTCCAGCCGCCGCCACCACCACCACCACCACCACCCCCCGGGGCAGCACCTGTCTCCGCTCTGCTGACGCGGGCCTGGAGCCCGGCCTCGCCACCACGACCTAAGGAAGGAGTAACGTCCACAGAGTGAGTAGAGGAGGAAACTCAAAATTCATGGTGGGAGGCACAATAAGCCTGTTTAATAGTGTGGCCTTCAGAAAGAAATCTTTAATAGGCACGAGGTACATTGACGAATATGCCTCATCTACTGAGCATTGGTATTATGTTCCATGTTTAAGCACGTTACATTGTTAACTAATGTTGGTTAATATTAGAAATTCTGCTAATTACAACTAAAACGTCCAACAGCCTCACAGCAGACACGTAGTCATTTATATCTCATGTCTGTGTTTAATTTCTTAGGGGAGGGAGAAACATATTTGAGGTGCAGAGAGTAATTCTACATGATGACAACACAGAACGAGCTCATAATTTTTTGTGTGCTTAGAACCATTTTTAGATGTGCACTTGTTGCATTGAATTCATTGAGAGAAACTCTTCGTTAAAGATATAAACAGGAGAAAGCTAAATTCAACGTCAAGGATTTTGAAATGCCTAGAACCGAAATCTAGATGCCTATCAATAATACAGACTTTTGTTGATTTTATTAGAAGTACAAGACACTATTTTGTTCGACTCCCAGATTTTCCCTTCTTGCACTCAACATCCTTGAGCAAGAAAGACCATGCAGTGGGACACAGGCTACCATTTTTTAGTGAAAATGAGTCTGAAATGCCAAACACAGGGTCACCTGGGTGGCTCAGCAGTTGAGCGTCTGCCTTCAGCTCAGGGCATGATCCCAAGGTCCCGGGATCGAGTCCCACATCGGGCTCTTTGCATGAGCCTGCTTCTCCCTCTGCCTGTGTCTCTGCCTCTCTCTCTGGGTCTCTCATGAGTAGATAAATAAAATCTTTTCTAAAAAATGTCAAACAGATGAAACATCAGCACAAGCTAATTAAAAGGCTACTTTTCAGTTCCAAAGTCTAAGTGAAAATACTAAAAAAGTCCTATGGCAGAACCAGATGAAGCCAAGGAAAGATAGAGGAGGACTGGAGTCGGAAAGGTACTACTGGAAATAGGGGATCCCGCTCAGTGATATAGGAAGCGGCTGGAGAATTCCAGCAGAGAAGTAATTTTAATATTTTGTCATTTAAACAGGGTCACTCTGCCTGCTGGGTTGTTGAGTAAAGACTGTATTCAGGCCAACAGTCAAATCAGAAAGGACAGTTAGAAGACCATCCCACTAAAGCCAGGTTGAAAGATGAGGGTGGGTTGGACTAGACGGTGGCAAGGCCTGGTGAGGGACGGCGGATTCGTGGATGTATGTTGAGAACTAGAGGCAGAATGATGTGCTAATCGACTGCACGTGACATACGGAGGAAAATTGGGAGTCACGGTGAGCCCAAGATATCTGGTCCCGGGCAAACGAAGGCAGAGTTGCCATTGACAGAGCAGCACAAGGCCTCACGGGGCAGGTGCATCAAAGGAATGCAGGGGCTCACTCTCGGAAGAGTTAGAAATGGCAGGAGTGGGCAGCCCGGGGGGCTCAGCGGTTTAGCACCACCTTGGGCTCAGGGCGTGACCCCAGGGTCCTGGGATTGAGTCCCATGTCGGGCTCCCTGCATGGAGCCTGCTTCTCCCTCTGCCTGTGTCTCTGCCTCTCTGTGTGTGTGTCTCTCATGAATAAATAAATAAAATCTTTAATAAAATCTTTAAAAAAAAGAAAGAAATGGCTGGAGTTTGGAGAGTTTCAGGTAGCTATAGAGATGTCAAGGTCATTGATTCATGTCATGACTCAAGGTCATTGAATACATGTGTCTCGAATTGAAGAGATGACCAAGAAAGCGAGGGCAGGCAGGGAAGAGGAGTAAAATTCAAAGGATTGGGCACTTGACATGGAGTGGTCGGACGGAAGACAAGGAGCCAAGCAAAGATGTCTCAATTGGTGCTACAGGAGGAAACCAGATGAGAGGCTCTCCTGGGAGAGGCCAGTGGCGTTATCAAGAGTGTTAAATAGTGTTAATAAGACAAAGAGAAGACTAAGAACTGACCGATGGATTTTATAATGTGGAGTTTTCTTGATGACCTTTGGTAAGAGCAGCTTCCTGGAGTGGGAAGAGTAAAAGTCGACCTGCGGTCAGTTCAACAGATAATCAGCCAGAAAAATTCAGATTGTGGGGAATTCTACAGGAAGAGGAAATAAATTTCAAGGAAATAAACACAGAGGAAGGATCCGTGTTAAAGGAGATTAAATGAGACAAATCAACCATTGGTAATATAGGGATATTATCTGGATTCACAAACAAACCATAAAACAAATCCACCAAGACTTACATTTGAACAAAGTACCAAAAAGTCTTTAAGACTATGAGAAGTTTCCCAGTGACTGGATATTTAATGATATTAGGAATTTGTTTTTTTAGGAGCGATCATCATAATGATGTTTGTTTAAGAGTATTTCATGATGTTTATAGACACCTACAAAAAGAATTTACAGAAATAATTATATGATGTCTAGGATTTGCTTCAAAACAACCCAGTGTGGGGGGGGTGAGTAAGGGTAGGAAGAAGGAATACCAGGATGAGATAAATTGCCATGTGTTGGTAATTGGTTTTTTGTTTTGGTTTGGTTTTTTTGTTTGTTTGTTGTTATGTTTTAGCTTATTATACATGAGAAGAAAGTTTCTCATTTGTCATTTCTTTTCTTTATGAAGTAAATGTAATACAGGAAATTCTCTTTGGAGAGTAGCAGAATGAACTTAGAGCTATTTTAACATAAATGCTACTCACAGGTGACAAAAAATTAAGTTCACTGTAATAAGGTCTTGCTATATTATATGAATATGCATCAAGGAAATATATTCCCCTATAGGTTTTTTTTATATATAAATTTATTTTTTATTGGTGTTCAATTTGCCAACATATAGAATAATTGTTAAGCAGAGTGACGAGACATGGGGCGGAGCACATACCGTTTTCTATGCTTCTGTGTAAAAAATAAAAAAAAAAAAAAGTAAAAATGAGAGAGAGAGAAAAGAAGGAAAGAGACCCAAGTATAGGCAACTTTTGTAAAGGTTTGCTCCACAGGAGAGGAGATTAACGGGCAAAGCCACCAGGGAAGAGTTAAGAGTTGTTTGTAAAAGTTAAGAACATTGATCTTGTTGGCTGCTACATAGCTCTCCAGGAAGAAATTAGGTCTGAAAAATCATTTAATTCTTTACTAACTGGAATTTAAATGGCAGTGGTGAATTTAAGAGAGGTCAACAATTTTTATAAGGAATCAACACGTATCATTCAGTTTCAGTTGAACCCACAGCACGCTTGAGAATCAGGCACATTCTAAACTTGCTAAAGTTTTTAATCTTCTCCAATATGACCCAGTCATCACTCATTCCTACACATCTATCAAAAACATACTTTCAGAGACCTTCTACCAAATATTAGTGACTGAAAAGCCTGCTTCAAAGTTATAATCTAGCAACTTGTTTGATTAGCAGACTGTTGTGCATGATAGTTAATAAATTTGGGTTAAAAGTACCAAATGCCTGAATCAAAAAAAAAAAAAAAAAAGGAAGAAATAAGGAGAATTATCATGTAATTCACGTAGCTCGAAGTACAACTATCGTTCAAGTCTTCCTTCACTCTCCACCGTACGGTTCCCAGGATCGGCGGCCAAGTTCTGAGTTTCTGTGTTGCTACAACTGCTCGTGAATAAATAGTGAGCAGGTGAATGTCTGTTTCTATGGTTTCTATTTACAGTAGGAAGGAACGTTCAGGGTGATCTTTGGCACTTGCTCCTGGTCTTTGTGATAGAAATGTAAGGACTGTTTCCACCCCCTCGTGCCGAGCCTTAGTCTCCGTGATCTTGTCTTCCCTTGGACTGTTTTTCTTTCCTCCTTCCTGGCTCTCCTTCTCAAGGATCATGACCTCTCCGTTTCAGTAAACATGATTCCATTTCAGTTTTCCATTCTCCGAAAAGCGTCTGGATAGAAAAGGGACAAGCAGTAGAGCTATGTGGCCTTTGCTAATAAGTTTGTCTGAACAAATACTTGGTTTCTGCAAACAGATCAGCAATTTAAGAAGAAATAACCAAGTTTCCTTCCTTCTTCGCTCAGACAAAGCCTCTTTCCATGACAAATCCTGGAGTCGTGGGGACAGTCCCCCCCGTCAGCAGCAGCGGCTGAGATCCCATTAGATAAGGTAAGCCCCAGGCATGCGGCGAATCTCGCCAGTTCCTTGGGTTGCCCTCAGCAAATAGACCTACTTCCTCCTGGACCATCCTAAACCATTCATGACGTACACTCCTGTTCCTACAATGGCACAAAATCACAGCAACCAAAAAGTTGCTGGAATATATTCAAATGGATAAAAACACAGGTTTGAAAAACAAGTTGGGATCATTTTCCCCAAAATACCTACTGTACTAAACTAAATCGCTCGGTGTGCTCAGTGAGCTCCGCCAGGTATGACAACGCAGTAAGAACGTTCATCCAAATACGTGTGGCCGTGGCTCGCGTTCCCAGAACCACTCAGCCCAGATTCCTGGGAGATATTCCCTCTTTATGTTTGAGGAAGATTAACTTCCGTTAAACTACTTTCAAAAATCAAACTGAAAAATATTCCTTCGAAAGAGATTTTTTTTTTGAAAAATTGCATTTTGTCCATTTAATGAATGCAACCGCTTTACACGATAAATACGCGTCCACTTAACTTTACATGTGACTGTATAGGAGGTGGGGTGAGCAAAATCAGTCAACTGAGTCCCAGGAAGAGTCCTCAGAACCGGGAGAAGCTTGCGGAGCCTTCCTCTGTATACGTTCACCTGCTTATCCTTCTAACCCCCCCAAAAGCAATTTCGTATTCTGCGTGTGAACATGTCATCAGAAAAAAAGAAAAGAGTTTTTGTTATTAACAGCCTTTTCTTCAACTCTTAAGTCAACGAATGACAAAACCTTCAGGTTCCCGAAGGGAAATGGGGCACACCCAAGTGTGTCAGCACTTTGTCTGCGAGACTTTCTTAATCGCTGGGAGCCCGCAAAGCGAGGAGCTTCCTCTAATGCCCTAAGAGTCTTTAGTTCCACGGCCCTGCCCAGTGACTGGCGTTACAGACCTCCCACACTGCCACCGAGGCTGCTCCGCGCGTTTGCACACGGCGTGGGAGGTCGAGTCATCCTCAGGCCCCGCCAGTCACTGACTGGGCCTCACTTCCCGGACAGTGGACGCGGGTGGGGGTGGTCTCCTGTGCACTCTGCGAGTCACCGCCGCCGAAGCGTGGTATGTCACCGGATGGCAGGAAGGGGGTAGACACAGACGAAAAGGATGCAGTGCACCTCCTTGCACAATAATCAGCATCTGATTTTTCACGCTGCGGACCCCAAAGCAACGCCGGAGCCAGACGTAAAAGCCCAGAGATAGTTTCTTAAAATAACAGAAGCCTGGAATCATGAGTTGCCCCCCCACCCCGCCCATACCTGTCCGACTTACTTCGGTTCGTAGCAAGGCACCCTCCTCAGTCCCCCTCACCGCACACCGAGCCCAGCTCTTACCTAGCTCCTCACCCATCTCCTCTTATCCTGCCTTCTCCCAGCCTCACTTCAAGCTCCTCCAGCACCACCATTGTACTCTTTCATTTTTGCTTATGGGATCTTGTTTGTTCCTCACATCTTCTTTTCTGACGTTTTTTAAAAATTCACCTGCCCTTTCTTTTTATTAAGAGATTTTATTTATTGACCCATGAGAGACACAGAGAGAGGCAGAGACATGGGCAGAGGGAGAAGCAGGCTCCCTGCAGGGAGCCCGATGTGGGACTTGATCCCAGGACCCCAGGGTCACGCCCTGAGCCCAAGGCAGATGCTCAACCAACCGCTGAGCCCCCAGGCACCCCCATCTGCCCCCTTTAACCCACACTTTGAACCACTGACTCCCCCCCCCCCCCGCCCTGTTCCCTTTGTTCCAATCCTTGTCTTCATTCCTTTGTGCGTTTCTCCTCAAACGCACGTGGGTCTGACACGGGGCTGAAGCCCCTACCGAGGGTCCTCTCCTGCCCCACTGCAGACCATGAGATAACCACAATGAGTACGCACACTGCCCGCAATCCCAGGGACCAGGAGGAAGGCCAGGGAGGTTGTGTCAAATTCTCCAGCAAACAGTGACGTAGGCCCGACTGATACTGACCAGGGCCACAAACCAGGTAAGGGGCAGGGGACAGCACCAGCCAGGGTTAGAACCAGGGAAAGAAACTGGGGGCCCGTAAAGGAGGCCGGGTAGGGTCTTGGCCAACAACCGCTGATTGTATTCTATCCAACAACTTGTCATCTTTGCCTTAGGATTAGTCCCTCAATCAAGCTCAGAAAGACAGTTTAAAAATGTATTCTTCAATATATAAAGATATAAAATCACTTTTTTCTTTCTAATTTGAGATTTTAAAATGTGAAACATGCCTAGAATTATAATTATTATGCATGTATTAAAGTAGGTTATAATAACAGACTCTTATAAAATTCAGCATTGATTCTATAAAATAAGAACAAAAAAGGACTCAAAAAAAAAAGAGAGAGAGAGAAGGAAAAAAATAAGCCAGACTTAAGGTCAAAACTGGTTATTGTAAACAAGCATTTAACTGAACTCTGAGCTTCCCAGTACCTAACAATTAAAAGAAATGTGATGTATAATAAAATTCTTATTATCTGCTATAAGGAAGTAAATAATTTTTCAAGAGAAACAACCTTTGCCTATGCTAATTTTGTAACACAGGTTTCTACACATTTTTTACATGGTTCCTTTTAGAATATCATAAAGCCTATAACCCCTTATCCTAAAAAAAAAAAAATGCACAAATCTACATCGCATAAACTTTACATGCAGTTTCAGAAGATTCCAGACTGTCTCAAGTCTGTCTCTTGAAGGTTAAGGATTATTGTCATTGAAATTTGGGGACGGGCATCTTAAAAGTCATAGTGGATAATGACAATAGAAATTGCAAAAGTTGTATGTTTTCCTCTTATGTATGCTGTTAGGAGGGTAATATTAAAGGATAATCCGATGAAAGTAGTTTTATGAGGAAGGTAACATCATGAACCGTATATGTTCAATCACAATATTTGTACGTGACCTTTTGGCCAGTATTTCTGCCACCCTTAGTTTCTCATGACACAAGTGACTTCTAATCATTTAAGTGCCCTACAGGAGTATAGAATTTATGGTCCTTAGATGAGTAAATCAGATAGCTACTGCTTATCACTCCCCGACTTTGTTTGATAGTTTACTAACATGTGTGCCTACTCAAACAATGTGTTATTTGGTTTCCCTTATTTGTAGACTTTATAAAATAGAATCATATTATATGCAATCTCTTGAAATCTTCTTTTCACTCGACATTATGCTTCCAGAATCCATCCCTGCCATTGTATGCCACTCAATTCATCATTTTCGCTATCGTATAGTATTCCATGGAGTAATAAACCACAAATTATCCCTTCCTAGTAATAGGCACTTGGAGCGATTCTAATCTTTTGCTATTAGAAACTGAGTTGCGATCAACATTTCCCAGGAAAAAAGGTTTTACTCTGGGGATGGCGCAGGGGAGGAACTCATAGGGCCATTAGTAGTAGTAGCCTCAGTCATGGGCTAGCTGGTTATATGGATTCCAAATATCAATGGTTCATTGATAATTATGCTTTATGACTTACCTTCAAACTGCACATATTATTTGTAGTTATGAAACGTGCTTTTTAAAAGAATAAGGTTTTAAAAGCCATTAATAAACTAGAATATTTTATAATATTAAAATTTTTGGAAAATGGGCAATTATGCTTTAAAAGGTATCAGGAGTTTCATCAAGCACCAAAATGATCATAAGTGAAAAACCACCTGTCGGGATTCTTTGGTCTTCACTAATTATTATGAAACTATTTTGCTTTCTACCACTTTGCCAGGACTAACGAAATCAATACCACGACTTTCTATTTTGTTAAACGACTGCTTCCTTAAGCTAGGCTTTGGATAAGAGCACAGAGTTCAAAGTGATTCAGCAACAAAACCAGTATCTGCCTGACTTCCAGTAAACTATTGCATAATACAGATACAAGATATCGAGTCACTTCTGTATTGCTTTTATCTGAAATATCACTGTACTCGCCGTATTAGAACAGCCTAAAGCTACAAGAGAAGAATATCCTTTAACTGCAGCAGACAAGAGAAGACAGTCGGGGCTCACGTAAGCCACTCCCATCTATCTTCCAGGAAAATGCAAAGAGGACCATGTATTGCATTTTGGAATAGTTGGATCTGAGTGCATTCTTTTTATTTTGTAAAACAGCACTACTACTCTACCGCAGAAAACAAGTACTAAAAGTGTAGATGCAAAAAATCTAAAATTAAATAAAAATGTAGATGCAAGGTATATAATTAAGTATTGAAGTATTTTTAAGCAGCTGTTCGAGTGACTGAGTTCAATCTTCCTACATGACCCCAAAACTTGGGAGTATAGTACCAAAGAGAAAAACTCGTTAATTTTTCCAACAATTCTGGGACGACCAAACTGACTTTGCTGAAAATGAACCCTCAACCTATTCCTGCTCTAGCCCAAACTCCAAATGTCACATATCCCAACCCACCCAACTGCCTCTTTTGATTTTGTTTTCCTTTAGCTGAGTGTCAGGATGGCCCCAATCCCGAGTCTAGAGCCCTGTCATACAATACTGTTTCCTACGGCTCAGCCCAGTCCAACCTTCCCAAGGCAGAGCCCTAGAAGAAACCTGAAGCTCCTCGTTAAACTCTCTTTACCTCATGACATCGTCCATAATCACTTCATGAAACTGCTTTTTAGTGTCATCAGTAATCTCCAGGAAATTCTAATACTTTTTACCTCTTTTTCATTACTCTGGTCTTTCTTTAGCATTTGACCCAAAAATCTCCTTGACATTCTATCTTCTTATTTTGAAAAATATGCTCTTTGTTTTTGTTCTACTTTCACGAATTCTTCACTGTTTTCTTGCAGTGGCTCTTCTTCTTCCTTGTATTGGTTAGGTTTTGCTTCAAAACACTATTCAATTAACTCACAAATCTGAAGGTGAATGATCTGGGATGAGCCCTGTTGATCTTAGCCGGGTTTGACCATGACTCTCCGGTCAACGGGAGAGTCAGTTGGGACAAGGAGTACCTCTCTCCACACAGTCTCTCATCGGCCAGGGGGTCTGCTCGGGTTTTTTCTCATGGTACTTGCAGAAAAGTCCCAACACACAAGCGCTTTTCAATCTCTGTTTTTGTCACATTTACCATTGTTCCACTGGCCAAAACAAGTCAGTTGGCCAAACTGGGAGTTTGGGTGGGAGGAGACCTCCAAAGTGCGTGGACACAAGGAGGTGTGAACAAACAGGGCCATTGCTGTGATCTGCACATTGCGCTTGCTCACCTAAAATATGGGCATTTCTAAAGAGCTGATCTTTGGCCCCTTCTCCTATTTCTTTGACTCACGCTGTATGGTTCTTATAATCCTCGTGAAGTCTATGATATTCTGCAATTCTTGTTCCTGTAACATCTAATAACACCTCTGTGTGAATGCCTTCAAAATTGAAAATTCCATCTTTTTTTTTTTGGAAAATTCCATCTTTATATCCATCGTCCTATTAACAAGAAATACAAAATCATATGAAAAACAAATTATGAATTCTTCCAATGACGGTTAGAAAAAGCTTCTTAGAAAAGGGTGGGCCTTATGAGCTGAACCC
Organism: Vulpes vulpes; assembly: GCF_048418805.1. NCBI lineage: Eukaryota > Metazoa > Chordata > Mammalia > Carnivora > Canidae > Vulpes > Vulpes vulpes. The sequence goes on from NC_132780.1 coordinate 200,403,674, forward strand.
TGAAAGAAACGTATGATTTTTCCCAAACCAGGACTGATCTATGTATTTGTTTCTTCATTGATTCATTAAGTAATAATTTTTTCAGTGCACGCCACATGACAGTTTGCGCTACTCTTACGGCATTTATCAGCACCTATCTTACGCTAGCTGAGAAAACAGCCCCTGACATCCAAGAGCTGGCCATGCACTATGACTAGGTCTTGCTGTTCTCCTGTTGAGCATAAACAACTTCAAAGAACACCAAAACCAGATGAGGCCACTCTGTGACCATGATGGAGCAAGTCGAAAACAAGATCAGATCACTTTTAATCATACCTGAATACCCACAAAAATGTGGACACTATCCAGCCACAAAAATGACCAAACATCCAGTTATCTTGGCTACCACGAGCAACTGTTGTTTCCCTACCAACTAATTACAGCCTTAATCTTGAACTAGTCTTCCCTCCTTCTCATCAAAATTTATTAAAATACCCAATTGTACAGTTATCCCCCTTTCTGACAGCAGTCAATCCAGGGTGAAGCCTTGCTTCTTTAAATCCTCCCCAAGGGACACCTGGGAGGCTCAGCGGTTCAGCGTCTGCCTTCAGCCCAGGGCATGATCCCGGGGTCCTGGGATTGAGTCCTGCATCTGGCTCCTTGCAGGGAGCCTGCTTCTCCCTCTGCCTGTGTCTCTGCCTCTCTCTGTGTGTCTCTCATGAATAAATAAATACAATATTTAAAAATAATAAAAATAAAAAATAAGTCCTCCCCAAAATTACACCCCCAAATTCTATGATGCATCCTTTCTAACATGCTCTTACTAAGATGTCCACTGTTGCTCCTGCTGTGTTCTCCTTCCCCACAACGAGCAGTATATCAGCACAGGTGTATTCCTGGTGGTCTTTGGCTGGAGGGCACTGACATACATTCTTGATTTATTTGTCTTACCTCCAGAGATTTCTGGAGAAGAAGCACTGTTGATTCATTTTGATGTGTCCCACTATATAAAAGTCAATGACTAGAAATGCTGAGAAGATTCTGGAGAAAGTATCCTGAGTCGTCCATCATAGATATAACACAGGCATCTTCCAGAGATGACTTCCTAGAAGTGACTTTTCAAGCAGCACAATTCTGGGGCTTGCAGGGATATGTCCCTCCTATATTTAAGTTTATTTATTTATTATTTTTAGCAATATCCACACCTAATGTTGAGCTCAAACTCACAACCCCAAGGTCAAGGGTTGTGTGCTTTTCTGACTGAGATAGCCTAGGCACCCCAGATAAGTCCCTCCTATAATGAGAATCTTGGTATGTCAAAATTGATCAATATTCAGAAATAGAAAAAAAAAGATGTATGTGAGATTGGAATAGCATCAGAGTGACTTTATTTTTTTTTTAAGAATTTATTTATCCATTCAGGAGAGACACAGAGAGAGAGGCAGAGACACAGGCAGAGGGAGAAGCAGGCTCCCTGCGGGGAGCCTGATGCAGGATTCGATCCCAGGACCCTGGGGTCATGCCCTGAGCCGAGGGCAGACACTCAACCTCTGAGCCACCCAGGTGCTCCCATCAGAGTGACTTTAAATCTACCAACAATACTGGCCTTTCATAGGAGCCATATGGGATTCTTCTGAATCATCTAAATCATGCTGCCAATGTGGTAGGCAACATTTGTGTTAATGGAAATATTTATTTTGATGTAAGATTCTAAATGTCTTTCAAAATAGATACCTAATATAAATTTTAAAAGTTCTTAGTGATAGAAGTTCTTGAATTACAAAAGTTCTTAGCTTTAGCACTTCTTGAATTGCATTCTCATTTTACCCTTCAAAAGGCACAAAATTCATGATAAAAATCCCTAATTGAGAAATCTAGTCTGAATTTAAAGGCATTACAAAATATGCATATGAATAAAAAAGAAGACAAAAACTTAAAGAATATAACACTAAAACTAATTCAATTTTTAAGAGAAAATCTAACTGAAAAAGTTTGTAGAAAAAAATGACATCGTGACAAAAAGATCATACCCAAGGCACAGTCTATATGGCATCTGAAATTAGTCAAATAAGCATGAAGGCGTATACTACAGATCACATGATCTATATTTGCATCTATATAGTTTAAGATTCTTATTATGTTAATCTTCAAAATAGTCCACATAAACTAATACTAAAGTTGCAGGCGTCAGGAAAACAGCCATAAGGAGATCTCAAATACCAGCCAAGCTACCATCAATCTATATAACGACCTTCCCCCAGAAAAACTGGCCAATCTTTCCAGTGCTAACAAGTGTGAAGAACCCCCATTAAAAATGGGAGTCAGAAAGTGCTGCAGAGAAATTAGCAGCTAATTAGTAAGAAAACTAGTAAAAAGAACATACAATTATTGTGTGTGGTAATGTTTTAGAATGTGACAGTGAAAATCTATTAATATTCAGTAAAAGCATCAAACTTTCAGCGTGCACAATCTGAAAAATATTTCATATACATAATAGTTTGAAATTATGTATGTTAAGTATAAAAACTGAAATTATAAGTCTGGCCCATGACATTAATTTTGTAAATTGGGTTTTGGTTTTCTGTCCATTTAAAAGCCCAAGCCAATAATTCTTTACTCTAAATATAACCATAATATAGTTTAATGCGTATGTATGTGATTTTTAAATACCATTTCAATAAGATTCACAATCTGTTTCCAGCTTGATATTCATTCTACATTATGGATAATATTCACAGCAATCTGTGAACCCTAAGCATTTTTTTCCCCAGTAGTGGATTAGAGCCACTAATTTCTGGGACCTGGAAATTATGCTATTATGACTATGAGTTTAATCAAAAATTAAGACATGAACAATTCATTGAGAAAAAAATGCAAAATGCCCTTTGCCTTTAGGAACTCATTAGATATTTCTGGTAGGTAAAAAAACAATTCAGAGAGGAACTGTTTAAAAAAAAAAAAAGGTTGGCTTTGTCAGCTACTCTTGAAAACTTCTGAGATTTGCAGATAAGCAAACATTTATTGAATTACTCGTTTGCCCAACCAACAGGTAGGAGTGATCCTCATGCACAGGCGCTGCACCAAGCTCAGGGCCCAGGGCAATGGCTTCTCTCCACCCGCCCCCACCCCAACGGCTTATGGTCTTACAGAAAATAGATAAGCAATAACCATAAAGGATGTTAAAGGTAGAAATCTTCTGAGCTGAGGCCTCAGCCGGGATGCACAAAGTATGATCTATTTAGATAGAAGTAAATGGGGAGCCACATGACTCAATAATAGGTACCACTCATGAAGCCCTCCCTGCACGTCAGATTCTCTGTGGTGCGCGCTTTTCCCACAAATAATCTCATTTTTGTCACATAATGACCCTACAAGATAGGCGTCACTTTTATTCCTCTTTTACATACGAGAAACTGAGGCAGAGGGGTCAAATAATTTGCTCAGGTTCACGCGGCTAAGCCATGACAGAGCCAGACGCAAATCTAGATCATCTGGTCCCATGGCCTGTGTTCATGAGCACAGAAAAAGGGTAAGTAGCGTCATATCTCAATTAAAATTCTATGCCACCAACATTTTGACCTACTTAAAATATCCAGCAGAAGAACCCAAAGATTGCTCTGATTTTGATTTGCAGCAGAGCAGTATCGCACTGCAGCACTGAGAGCTGGAGACTCCAAAGGGAATTTTCTGAGCTGATAATCAGGCGGTTAATTGGGGCAAAACCTTGTTTGTTTTTCTCTTGGGAGCCTCCAGACCCAGGAGACAGCTCATAAGAGTCGCTTAACAAGAGTCAGTCCTACTTTATTGCATAGAAGGCTGCGCCTGTCCCATGTAGGATGATCGCCTGTAGGTGCTTTTCTAGTGATTTAAACTACTCAAAGTGGACACGTCAGATCGGTTTGCGAATATACGGATGCCTTTGGTACGGCCGCTGGGGAAAGTAGAGTGGAAGTTCCTCAAAAAAAAAAGAAATTTTTTTTTAGTCCCTCAAAAAATTTAAAAATAGAAATATTATATGATCAAAACATTCCACTCATGGGTATTTACCCAAATAAAGTGAAAACCCTCATTTGAAAAGACATATGCACCCCGTGTTTAGTGCGGCATTATCTCACAATAACCAGGACGCGGAGGCAACCTAAGTGTCCATCAGTAGACGAACAGATAAGGAAGATGTGGGTGTCTGTGTGTGTGTGTGTGTGTGTGAATATTACACAGTCATAAAAAAAAAAAAAGGTGAGATCACACCATCTGAGACATGGATGGACCTAGAGGGTAATAGGCTAAGTGAAATAGGCTAAGAAAGACAAATACCGTATGATTCCACTCATAAGTGAAATCTAAACAAACAAAAAAAACAAATTAGTAGACAAAAAGCAGAATCAGACCTATACAAACAGAGAACAAACTGAGGGAGGAGGATGGGTTTGGGCAAAAATGGATGGAAGGGAGGGGGAGATACAGGCTTCCAGTTGTGGAATGAATACGATACAGCGATAAAGGGCGCAGCGTGGGAGATACGGGCCGGATGGTAGCCGCACCTGCAGCCAACAGCGTGACGTACACTCGTGAATCACTACGTTGCACACCCGCAACTAACGTCACATTGTATGTCAGTCGTACTCAACTAAAATATATATATATTCTGATGCTTTTATTTGTGCATTAATAAGAGTTTTAATTTTTAAGCCACATTATTCACTAATAAGATTCAAAAGGTGGCTTCACTTCCCGCCTGGGAAAGAAGTCTACTGACCCCAAGTTTGAAGGTCACTAGGAACACTCTGTCCACCTCATATTGGGTGGTTCCTAAATTCAGCAGTATTCACCAAATCCTGAAGCTCCGATCCTATTTTTAAATGGTGGGGGTGAAAGAATTCTCGTCCGGAGAATATACCACTTTATTTCTCAATGCTACTTTCCTCCAGCCAGACAATGGCAACGACCTTAGGTTAGATAAAATTTTGACAGAACTCTAGTTTGACATATTAAAGAGGAGCATGATTAGGAAACTATGCCCTAAACAGATGGGGAGAAATTCCATTACCTTTATACGTCATAAAATTCTAACACTTTTATTTCATAGCATAAACTACCAACAAAATTACAAGGTACAAATATTTTTAATGCAGTTTATAAAAAAATGGTGAATAGGAGAGGACTTGGAAATAATCTGCCTTTATGCGGTGATGGGAAGAGGAGAAAAAGCTTCCCACTGAATGCGTTCCTAGCTCAATGTGGTATAAAGTGTGTGAGCACCACCTAAATCACACTTAGACAATTAGGCACAGAACTTTTTAAACGCTTTGTAGATAAATGATTTGCTACGTGCAAACTGTACGATTGCTGATCAGTTTGCTTTTCATCGCTACGTTGCATTAGTTAAATTTTTTTACACTAAAAACATGGAATTTAAAGCTGTTGTTCTTGCCTCCACGATTTATATGTAATTTCCATACCATTATTTTCTGGGTGAACTTTGTCTCTAAAAACGCTGGGCATAGGGCAGCCCCGGTGGTGCAGGGGTTTGGTGCCACCTGTGGCCCTGGGTGTGATCCTGGAGACCCGGGATCGAGTCCCACGTCGGGCTCCCTGCATGGAGCTTGCTTCTCCCTCTGCCTGTGTCTCTGCCTCTCTCTCTCTCTCTGTCTCTCATGAATAAAGAAATTAATTAATTAATTAATTAATTAATTTAAAAAAAAAAAAACGCTGGGCATAAAACACATAAAAGGAGTTCTGAGTAACCAGACTCTGAGAGCAAGGGTTCTGAGAAATTTCATGTCGAAGATGTTGAAGACTCGCACTCATCTATGAAAGGATCTAGGAATTCAAATCGAAGTTAAGGCAAATACAATAATTTTTTAGAGAGAAAATAAGTCATTAAGAATGGTTTTAGGGCAGCCTGGGTAGCTCAGCGGTTTAGTGCTGCCTTCGGCCCAGGGTGTGGTCCTGGAGACTTGGGATCAAGTCCTGCGTCGGGCTCCCTGCATGGGGCCTGTTTCTCCCTCTGCCTGTGTCTCTGCCTCTCTCTCTCTCTCTCTCTCTGTGTCTCTCATGAATAAATAAATAAATAAATAAAATCTTTAAAAAAAAAGAATGGTTTTATTACATCACTTAATGCAAGATATTTAGAAAAGATAAAGCATTTCAAGGTGGAATAACAATCAAGTACTAAACTGCTTTATCTTTTCACAATAGTATAGTTCTTTTTGTTTTTTTTAACATCTCTACTTCTTGTATTAAAAACAAACAAAAAAATGCTAAAACCTTCAATCGATTTACCCTGACACTGATAACTCCAGAAGTATCTGCCCTGTTTTCTCATTCGGGCAAGTCAAGAATAAAAACACAAACAGATAAATACTAACATCCGCTGCATTAAACTAGTCTGATTAGGAGTTAGATGACTCAATTTTCACCGGTTTCCCATTACCTCTCATCCCACACATGTAAATATAAACAATCGCCTTTACTCAACACTATACACAGAGCTCACTGTAAAATAAACTATGTTAACTTCCACAGTATTTGAAAAACTATGAAATGTAACCTTGAAAAACCCAATGAAGAAAGACATTACAAAGCCATCTTTGTGTAGCCCCCCGGCTACAAAGGCTGTGTGGGGGCCACGTGGAGACCCTTCACTCAGGAGACTGTTCACTGCTTACCCACTAAGTTTAAATCACTACCACTTGAAATGGCCTGGAATTACAGAGGCTGCAGCTACCTGCACTGGAAGTATTGAAGAATTTAGCCATTTGGTGGCAAGAACCCTCTTTGAGAACCTAGGTTCATAGGTGACGGCCATCGTGTACACTTAAATGAAAAGAAATAACCCAGGCTGACCAACATCTTCTGGGCATCGAGCTTCTATGCCAGTGGATGTGAAGATCCCAAGGGGAGCCCGCTATAGAGATAACAGGTTGGTAGTGACACACGCAAATACTGCTGAGAACCAATTCCAAGAGGAAACAAGGAAGGCAGTAATTTCTCTGACATTGGTCCTCACAACATTTTTCTAGCTCTGTCTCCCGAAGCAAGAAATAAAAGCAAAAGTAACCTATTGGGACTACATCAAAATAAATAGTTTCAGCAAAGGGAAAGAAACCATCAACACAACTAAAATGCAACCCATGAATGGGAGAAGATGTTTGAACATAATATCTAATAAAGGGTTGGTATCAAAAATATATAATGAACTGATACAACTTAATACCCAAAAAACAAATAACCCAATTTTAAAAATGGGCAGAAGATATAAACAGACATTTCTACAAAGACCTTCCAGAGCCAAGAGACTCATGAAAAGATGCTCCATATCCCTCATCATCAGGGAAACGCAAATCACAACTATAATGAGCTATCACCTCGCACCTTGAGAATGGCTAAAACCAAAAACACAAGAAACAACAAGTGGGGGCTAGAATGTGGAGAAAAAGGAACACTTGTGCACTCTTAGTGGGGATGCAAACTGGTGCAGCCACAGAGGAAAACAGTACGGAGCTTCCTCAAACAAAAATAAAACCATCCTGTAATCCAGTACACTACTGAATATTTACTAAAAAAAAAAAAAAATACCAAAACACTAATTCAAAGGGATACATGCACCTGTATGTTTATTGGAGGATTATTCACAATAGCCCAACTATGGAAGCTGCCCAAGTGTCCATTGGTAGATGAATGGATAAAGATCTGATACAGATAGACGAGAGAGAGAGAGAGATCTATGCAGATAGCAAGATAGATGATGGATCGATGGATGGATGGATGGATGGATGGATAGATAGATAGATAGATAGATAGAGAGATAATGGAATATGATACAGTCGTAAAAGAATGAAATCTTGCCATTTGCAACATGGATAGAGCCAGAGAGTATAAAGGGAAGGGAAACCAGTAAGTCAAAGACAGACACCATATGATCTCATATGTGAAATTCAAGAAACAAATGAACAAAGGGAAAGAGAGAGTAAAACCAGCAAACAGATTCCCAACTAGAAAGCCAACAGGGCTACCAGAGGGGATGTGGGTGGGGGGATGCGGGAAATCGGGGTGAGGATTAAAGAGTGCCCGAGTCATGAGGAATGAAAGACGGAATGATAAGCACGTTGGTAGATTACGAGTTCAGGACTCTGCCCTGGCGTCCCGGTATCCCTTTGTGTAGGATGCACAGGGGCTGCCGAACATCGAGCGTACCTAACGCCGGACCTACCGCACCCTAAACATGGAGGAGTAAGAACATAAAGTAAGCGCTCAGGGAATAGGTATTTCCTGGGGCCCCTGGGTGGCTGAGCAGTTAAGCTCCTGCCCTCGGCCCAGGGCGTGACCCCGGGGTCCCGGGATCGAGTCCCACATCGAGTCCCTGCATGGAGCCTGCTTCTCCCTCTGCCTGTGTCTCTGACTCTCTCTGTGTCTCTGTCTCTCATGAATAAATAAAATCTTTTTTTTTTTACACCGTATCGTTATTTTTAATGTCCAATGTTTATAATATGAGGGCCGGGGCTTTCTCCTCAACTCAAGTTTATAAATTTTCAATTGGCTTGTGAGGCCAATAGGGATACTTCTTGTCTAATTTGGTTTCTGGGAAGACTTCATTCAGGTCCTCAGTGGTCATCTGATCAGATGGAATTATGCTCTTCGTCTTCTCCAGCTCTTCTTCATATTCTTCAATCCTGGCCTTTGAGAGGGACAAAAACTCAGCACAGCTTTTCACATTTTCTTTTTCCCCAGCATCCACCTGGACAGTGTATTTATCCTCTGGCACAGGAACCTTCAGGGCATTAAACTTCTCCAAGTCATCTACCAAGCCAGCCTCTGCCACACTGGCCTTGGAGTAAGCCCAGTCGACAGCAGGTGGTTTCTCAGGAAGAGCAGCCAACCTGGAGGCAAGCATCTCATTCCAAGATTTCAGGGAGTTGGCAATGGCCTCCTGGTTTCGGGGTATGATCTCCCCAAAAGCTACCCAGTCAATGGTTTTTAGAGCAAGTTTTCGCCCAGCCATCTTGAGATCCTTCCCCAACCCCCAATAAAATCTTTTTTTTTTTTTTTAGAATAAGGTATTTCCTATAGATTATCCCAGAAAACAAATGTCTACACATATGATTGTGGCATTTGAGAACAATTCCATTCACCAGAAGTCTAGATTTCAACTCATTTCCACTTAGGTACAAAAGAAGGCCTGGGGTTGGAAGGAATCTCCGCGATGACCCGACTCGCTCGGATTCGTATTTGGGTCTGGAAAGTGGCAGTGCTGCCCCAAAGGCACCTCCTTGCCGTTTTACTCCTGGGCAAGGAGCGGATGGAGCGGCCCTCCTAGAAAGGGCCTGTGAGAACCCCCGGGCCCCCCGGGGCATCTTTCCTCTACTGAGGGTCCATCTGTAAAATGGGTCCTGAGCGCCCTTCCCGGCCTTGGGTCTCGCTGGAACCGGCAGGAGCAGGGTCGGGGCCAGTCGGTCCCCACTTGCTCCTGGTCCTGCTGAACCTCGTGTCCGCCGGTGGCCGGGCTGCACCTCCTTCTCGTCCACCTGCCAGGAGCACAGCCCCCGTCTCCCGCTGCAGGACCACACAGCCAGGCCCCCGCATGGCCCGATGGCGAGGGGACAGGGCGTCCAGCCTTCCTCTGCGCGGCCACCACGGTTCACAGGGATTTCTTCACCAGCCCCTGGGGGACGCGGCCGTCATATCGTCCTTCTTGGTGGAACCTCCCAAGTACCTGGCGCTGCCAGCCTGTGACCATGATGACCTCGAGCGCATCACTCGTGGGGGTGCGAGTCCCCACCTGCGCTCCCAGGACAAGGTCTGGGCGCGGTTGCACCGGGAAGGGGCAGTGAAAACTTAGCACCATGGGTGCTCGCAGGCCCTGTGGGTGCCCAGGTGGGCCAGGGTGCTCGCGGGCCCTGTGGGTGCCCAGGTGGGCAGGGGCTGGAGCTTCAGAGTCTCCAGACCCAGAGAGCTGGACTTGGCTTTGACAGTGTGACTTGAGGGAGGCCTGCGGCGACCCTGCGAGGGCCAGGCCGTCGTCCCGACTGGCCCCGACCCTGCTCCTGCCCGCGGTACTCACTGCTCACCTGCCGGCAGGTGCGCTCCCTCCTCCCCCTGCCCGCGTACTCACGGCTCCGCCTGCCGGCAGGTGCGCCCCCACCCCCGGAGCAGGCCCGCGTACTCACGGTCCGGCCCTCGGGCAGGTGCGCCCCCTCCCCTACCCCCTCCTCCCTCCTCCCCCCGCCCGCGTACTCACGGCTCCGCCTGCCGGCAGGTGCGCCCCCTGCCCCCTCCCCCCTCCCCCCCCCCCCCCGCCCGCGTACTCACGGCTCCGCCTGCAGGCTCCGGTCCTCCGCCAGGTAGTTGGAGGGCACGTAGCCCTGCGGCCGCCCCGCGCCGCCCCCGTCCAGCCGCCGGGCCAGCCACCAGCCCTCCAGGGACGCGTCCAGCACCTGCAGCCGCTCTCCGGCGCGGAAGCTCAGGTCCTCCGCGGTGCGCGCCCGGTAGTCGAACAGCGCCACGAAGTAGCGGCCGCCGCCGGGCTGCGGACCCCGCGTCGGGGCGGCGTCGGCGTCGGGGCGGGCGCGGGCCCCGGGGTTCCCGATCACCAGCGGCTTCTCGGGCTCCCGGCCCGCGCAGGGCAGCCAGCGCCGCAGGTGCGCGCACAGCCGCACGCAGGTGCCGCCCATGGCCGCTCCCCGGCCCTGCGGAGCCCCTCGCAGGGGCTGCAGAGCCCGGGTCGGTCCGCGGCCGCACCTGCCGCCGCCCGGGCGAGGCCGCTCGCAGCACACCTGGCGCCGGCGGCCCCTGCGGACGGACGGAGGAGCCCCTCGCCTGCCGCCCTGCGGTCCGCGGGCGCAACAGGTGGGCCCGCCCTCCGCCCGCCCCGCCCGCCCCGCCCGCAGCGCGTCCCTAGGCCCGTCCCTAGGCCCGTCCCTAACCTCCCGCCCCGCAGCGCCCCAGCAGCGGTCCCTAAGCCCGTCCCTAACCGCCCACCCCGCAGCGTCCCTAGGCCCGTCCCTAACCGCCCACCCCTCAGCGTCCCTAGGCCCATCCCTAACCTCCCGCCAGCTGCGCCCTGCAGTGGTCCCTAGGCCCATCCCTAACCTCCCGCCAGCTGCGCCCTGCAGTGGTCCCTAGGCCCGTCCCTAACCTCCCGCCAGCTGCGCCCTGCAGTGGTCCCTAAGCCCGTCCCTAACTGCCCACCCCGCAGCGTCCCTAGGCCCATCCCTAACCTCCCGCCAGCTGCGCCCCGCAGCGGTCCCTAAGCCCGTCCCTAACTGCCCACCCCGCAGCGTCCCGAGGCCCGTCCCTAACCGCCCGCCCGCAGCGCGTCCCTAGGCCCGTCCCTAACCGCCCACCCCTCAGCGTCCCTAGGCCCCTCCCTAACCTCCCGCCAGCTGTGCCCCACGGCCCGTGAGCCCCCCACACACTTCCTGGTCCCCCCCCTGTCGGGGATCCGCAGGGGGCCTCCCACCTGCCCACCCCAGGGACACCCGCGCCCCCGCCGGGAGCCAGACCCCCAGGCAGCTGCGAGCCCCCACCGCTGCACAAGCTGGCTCCCCGGGGACCCTGCTCGCCCCACCTGCCCAGCACAGATTTCCTCTGTGGAGTGGGGTCATTTTGCCCCCACTAGGGGCAGTTAACAGGGGACCTAAAGTGGCCAGATATCTGCTCCTGGACCAACGGCACCTGGGGAAGAACCACTGGGCTCCTACCTTTTTTCATCACTAGGCATGATTTTTTTTTTAATGGCTTCAAAATATATTTACAGTCTGGAGAAATACGAGAGCAGCTGATGAAAACGCTGAGAACCTGAAATGCTGCTTTTTCCCAGAGACATTTCGTTTCCCATCTCTCCCGGACTATTCCTGAGGCGCACACAGACACACAGACCAGGGGACTGTGCAGAGGACAGGAAGGGCTCCTTGGCTCCCTCTGGCCTCCAGGTCTAGGGGATGCTCATGACCCCACCCTAGGACCTCAGGAGCTTGGCTCTCCTCGCCCCCCTTGCCACCGCTGTCTCCCACAAATGTGCACTCTGGACCCCAAGAGCCACCAGGCCCAGGTTTGGACAGACCCACAGGCTGCCGCTTTCCCTCGTAGAGACGGCTCCCGGCCCACGTACGAGGTGTCACTTGTTTCTGTAGAAGACATTTATTATTACAAATCCGCCTCCTAAAAGCCGACCTCTGTTGTGTTGGTGGAGGCATGAACCCGGCTAACCAAGCCCCAGCACAACATCCAAATTCCCGTTCTCTGACAAACAGTAAGGCCTTTTTAGCGGTCAGAATAATCAAACTGAAGGAAAGGGGGCAAAAACCCCCAGAGAACCATGGCTTTAGCCCCATCCGCTCCCTCCTACCTTGTACTAAAATCAGTTATTTACAGCGGACAGATGACTTGGCTGGAACAAGATCTCATTGCCAAATTCCCAGGTTTTTTCGACTGTCTTCGGAGTTAGAGCAGAAGTACCAATTTAGCAGGAAAAGAAAAGCCAAAAGCCGAGCCAGTTTTGGACGTCTGTTTGTGACATGGGACCTAAAATAGAATTCTCTACATAAGAGATAAATGGCAATTATATAATATTGAGAAGCCATAAGAATATTTTGTTTCAGACACAGTATTAATTGTAAAAGTGTGGGATTCTATTAACACCCCTGCACAGACATATAGGATGCTGGTCTTTCCAGAAACAGCTACAGGATATAAAAATGAAAGGAAATTTGGGAGCAACTGGAGAGATGGATTCAAGACCAATTTGTCAGGGCACCCGAGTGGCTCAGGAGGTGAGTTCCAGGTGTGACCCCGGGGTCCTGGGATCGAGTCCCGCGTTGGGCTCCCTGCGTGGAGCCTGCTTCTCCCTCTGCCTGTCTCTGCCTCTCTCTCTCTCTCTCTCTCTCTCTCTCTCTCTCTGTGTGTGTGTGTGTGTGTGTGTGTGTGTGTCTCATGAATAAATAAATACAATCTTTAAAAAAACAAAAAGACCCATTTGTAAGTGGAGCTTGGGACTTCAAGAACTCAAAGTCTTTAAATTCGAATACGCCTCCGTTATGGTTACGACAGGCATTCCAGAAAAGGACAGTGGCCGACGTGCCCAGCACATCACCAAGCTAGTGAGTGACACTGAGGGAGCGGGGGACTGTGTCGGTCTGAGAGCTGAGCCACGGACGGGAGGGAAAGGGCTTCTCTGTGTCACCAGCCCCAGAACTGCGCAGCCACCCAAGCTTGAAGGCTTGAACACGTCTTTTACTCTCCCCCTGCTTCCTCTGAGCTAATCAATCACTAAATTCTGCTCACTCTTCCTTTTCATTTATTCCACAAACATTTTTTTATTCCTTCTGAATGACAGCTGGGCACTGGGCCAAAAAAAAAATTAAAATGGAATATCCTTCCCTAGATTATTCCAGAGGCGTCCTGAGCAGTCTCCCTTCCTCCAGCTTACCACCCCCCCCGCCCCCCAAAGCCACTTTCACAATAGTAATAACGATGCACCTGCTGGTAAAGAGTAGCCATCAGGCGTGGAGGGCTTTCTGTGTGCCGGCCCCGTGTTAAGAATGTCACAGATGGTATTCATTTAATTCTCAGAAAATAAAAACAGTAATACCTATGAGGAAGGTAGGGTTTTTGTTTTCAATTTCAAAGAAGAAACCAAGGCTTAGGGAGATTGAGTAACTTGTCACATAGCCACCATGTGGCTGAGCCGTGAGTAACACCCCGGTCTCATTCCAGCTCCAGAGCCCGGGATGGTTGACTTCTCAGCTTTGAGGACTCTCAAAAGAAGCTGATGTCATTTTTCTGGGCGATACCCTTCAGGACCGTCCAAAGTATTTGGAATCAAATCTAAATTCTTTATCAGGACACATAAGGCCCTGCTCACCTCTGAGCACAAGGCCCTTCCCTGTTGTACACACGGCCTTGATGCAGCTTCCCCAAGCAAATGCGCACTCCTGAAGCCCCCCCCACCCCGCCCATTTGCTTCCCCCCTCCCCGCGCTCCCACCCCATCCTATGACTTCCTTGTGATTCTTCCAGGCTGAGTTCAATTGATACTTTCTCTGTCATAGTAGATCAGAGGCCCCTGCTCTGGTGCCCTAAAACCTAACACACACTTCCACTCGGTCACCTGTTGAATGGCACTTGGTTCTCTTACTTGTTTCCTTTCCCCACAAGAATCAAATTTCCTCCTCTGAATCTTCAGTGCTTTGTACAACACCCAGTAGGTAGGTGGTAACACTCCTCAAGTATTGAGGAAGGGAGGGAGGGAAGAACGGAGGAAGGAAGGGAGGGAGGGAGGGGGGAAGGAAGGAAGGAAGGGAGGAAGGGAGGGAAGGAGGAAGGAAGAGGGGGGCAGGGAGGGAGGAAGGCAGGGAGGGAAGGAAAGGAAGGAAGAAAGGATGGAAGGAAAGAAGGAGAGAAGAGAGAAAAGAGAAAAGGAAAAAAGAGATAGGAAAATAGTGGGGCCCGGGTGGCTCAGGTGGTTAAGTGTCCCACTCTTGATTTCAACTCAGGTCGTGATCCCAAGGTTGGGAGGTAGAGCCCCTCGTCAGGCTCCATGGCCGGAAGCCTGCTGGACAGTCTCTCTTTTTCTCTCTGCCCCTCCCCATCTTGTATGCTCCCCCTTCCCCCCCACCCGAGGGAGGAAGGGAGGAGGAAGGAAGGAAGGAAGGAAGGAAGGAAGGAAGGAAGGAAGGAAGGAAGGAAGGAAGGAGGGAGCCTCCGGGTGAGAGCACCGTACTGACACTTGAGAGCAGGGGTTGTACAGGGGAGAAGCAGGGGTCTGTGGCTCAGGCCCTGCCCTCTGGCCCTTCCCTTCGTTTCCTGAGCCTGGGACACCCCCCCCCCCCCCGCCAACCTCCTGGAGCAGCTTCCCTGCCGGCAGTAGCCCACGGTCCCTCTCCCCGAGCCGAGCCGGCTGCGCTCCCACGGGAGCCATCAGATCCCCGCTGCCTGGAGGACTCGAGGCTGCAGAACTCGTGCCCTGCGGACCTTCGTCAGATGGGTCCTTCCACGACGGCTCAGCCCGATTGCTTTCCTGAGCCTCTGACATGCTTTGTCTGCCCCCCACCTCGGCCCCGCGGCCTCGTCATCCCTCTGCCTCACAGCCCCTCCTCTCCCTACAGACCCCTGCTCGCATTCTGAGCCCTGAATACACCCCACACCTCCCGAGGCCTTCCTTGTCCATCTCTGCCGAAGCAGTTCCCCCTCCAGTGAGTGTGTCTAGCCCGTGTACCCCCACACCCCACACATACACCCCACAGTCCATACCCTATTTGCTGAAGCTGCAGCAGAAAACCCCACAGCTATTCAGTTTTATATCAAGACAAATTAATGATCTCCTACTCCGTCCGGCTAGGCCTTAGCCCTGCCCAACATTCCTTCATATGCCGGTCCGGGCGGCTGCTGCTCTCGTCGTCGTCGTCTCCTCGTGACACTATGGCAGATTGTCCACCACTCTCCTCAGCGTCCCCGTGGAGACCTCTCCCGCCAGTGATGACCCTGCTGCAGACCTTCACAGAAATTCCCGATCTATGCAACATTAACCGATTCAATTGCCTTTTCTTGCATCAAAAAGATGTATCCATATCTGTACATCCTTGTACTTTCTTTCTTTTTGGGACAAACACTTCTGCTTCTCTACCCGACACACAGCTTCTTCTTCCTGACTAACGGAACCTTGCTTTTATGGAAGCAAAATCTAGAGCCTACGTTTCTCAGTCGTCCTTACAGCTAGACGCGGCCAGTAAAAAAAGTAAGCAGAGGTCGTTAGGTGGGGTTTCAGGAACAGTGCCTTAAAGCAGCTGGACTTAGCTGGGAGGTCAATTCTTTTTTTTTTTTTTTTTTTTTTCCTCTTCTCTTTCTGCTTCCCTGGAACTTGGTTGAGACGGCTGGACCTCCAACAGACACCTTGAGCCATAAGGTGACCTTAAAAATGTAAAGAGCAAAAGATGAAAAGGAACTTGTGTCTCAGGAGTGCCTACCTCCAGACTTGTTTGCAATATGGGAGAAAAATGATCTGCTATCTATGTAAGGCATTATTATTTGGACTTTTCATTATAGGTGCCTAAGACTAATTCTTTTTTTTTTTAATTTTTTTTTTTTATGATAGTCACACACACACACACAGAGAGAGAGAGAGAGAGAGAGAGGCAGAGACACAGGCAGAGGGAGAAGCAGGCTCCATGCACCGGGAGCCCGACGTGGGATTCGATCCTGGGTCTCCAGGATCGCGCCCTGGGCCAAAGGCAGGCGCCAAACTGCTGCGCCACCCAGGGTTCCCCCTAAGACTAATTCTAACGGACATGCTTTCAATGACAAAAAAAGAAAAAAGTGGTTAAATCTCATGTCTTGTGCTCTTGGTATTAATTCCTTTGTCGGATCTGATCTCATCAATTAGCTCTCTTCTTGCCTTTCTTGGTGGGTACCTTCCTCAAAGCCTATAATCAAGTTAAATGTCTCAAGCATTAAAAAGAAAAGAAAAAAAAGGAGAAAAAAAGAAAACATTATTAAATCCTTTATCCCACTGGAGGGACCATCCTGCCTCTCTTCTTCCTTCAGCCACATCTCTCAGAGAAATAGTGAATGTTCCCTCTTTCCCATTTTTCTCTTCCTTCCCGCTCATAGACTGCAGTCTGGCTTCACCTCGTGCCACATCAATGAACTTGGTCCACTTGACATCACCGATATCTTGCCGTGTGTCAAATCAAATCACTCCTTTTCCATCCTCATTCCATTTGACCGCTCTTCGCTAACAAAGACTGTTGTTTTAAGCATCTTACAAGGTTGTCTTCTTGATTTTCTCCTTTATTTAACAGTTCTTTCTAGTAACTTGCTGGTTGCTCTTCTCCGCCTAGCCCTTGGACTGAATGTTAACCGGGCACCTGGGCTAGAACCCTTCGCTGGGTGTACACACTATTGGGTGGCCCTGCCCTCTGCATCTATGGCATCAGCTACTGATAACTCTCAAACCTCCACCTCCAACCCAACCTGATCTTTTGAGATATCAAACCATATAGTCATGGTCTGTATAGAATGTTCCAAAGGCACCTCAATTTTAAATTCAACAGATCCAAAATAACCATTCATTATGATTTTCTCAAAACCTTTCATTTTTATGTATTCTCTGCCTCAGTCAAAGTCATGTCAAATCAGAACCTGAAGAAGCACCCTAAATTCCTCTTTTTTCCTTATCCCCCTGGCTAATTGATGAACAAATCCTGGGAATTCAAACTGTTTAACATCTGCTCTTACTATCGACTTCCTCTCCACCCCGCTGATACTGCCTTAACTCAAGACATCCTTGGCTCTTTCTGACTCTCTAATAATCTTCCTCTTTCCAATCCCACGCTCCCCCAGCCATCCTCCACTCTGTAAGCAGAGTGATCTTACTGGAGTATAAACCTGCTCATATTGTGCCCTTTTAAAAATGCTTTGATGGAAAGAATAAAGTAGGAGTAATCAGTCTACCTGATATTCAACATATTACATAACTACAGTAATCAAGACTGTAAAGAAGATGTGGTCTATGTATACAATGGAATATTCCTCAGCCATTAGAAACGACAAATACGGGGACCCCTGGGTGGCTCAGCGGTTTCGCACCTGCCTTTGGCCCAGGGCGCGATCCTGGAGTCCCGGGATCAAGTCCCGGGATCGAGTCCCGCGTCAGGCTCCCCGCATGGAGCCTGCTTCTCCCTCTCCTCTGCCTGTGTCTCTGCCTCTCTCTCTCTCTCTACGTCTATCATAAATAAATAAAAAATAAATTAAAAAAAAAGAAATGACAAATACCCACCATTTGCTTCGACGTGGATGGAACTGGAGGGTATTATGCTGAGTGAGGTAAGTCAATCGGAGAAGAACAAACATTATATGGTCTCATTCATTTGGGGAATATAAAAAATAGTGAAAGGGAATAAAGGGGAAAGGAGAAAAACTGAGTGGGAAATATCAGAAAGGAAGACAGACCATGAGAGACTCCTAACTCTGGGAAACGAACTAGGGGTGGTGGAGGGGGAGGTTGGTGGGGGGTGGGGGTAACTGGGTGATGGGCACTGAGGGGGGGCACTTGATGGGATGAGCACTGGGGGTTATGCTATATGTTGGCAAATTGAACTCCAAGTAAAAAAATATATATGTAAAAAAATAAAAAATAAAAATAAAAAATTGAAGTGAAGAAAAAAAAAAAGACTGTGGAATCATCAGAAGAACAGACACACAGATAAGTGAAACAGAATACAGAACCCAGAAAGAGACCCCCACAAATACGCACAGTGGATTTTGGACAAAGAAATAAAAGTAAAAATAAATAAATAAATTAATTAATTAATTAATAATAATAATAAAAGAAAAGTAATTCAATTGAGGAAAGACAGCTTTTCCAACAAATGGTGCTGGACCAATTGGACATGCCCAGACCAAAAAAAAAAAAATGAACTTTGACGTAAGTCTTATATCTGACACAAAAATTAATGTAAAGGATCACAAACATGAATGTAAAATGTGCGGCTATCAAACTTACAGAAAAAAATATCAGAGAAAATCTTGAGGATAAATAAAACTTTATTTATCAGAAATAAGGTTCGTAGACTTAACCTCCAAAGTACTGTCCATAAAAGGAAAACTCATAAACTAGGTTTTATCAAAAGTAAAATTTTTGTTCTCAAAGGACCCTGTTCTTAAGAGGAGGAAAATGTAAGCTATAGACTGAGAAAAGATAAAGTATTTGCAGATCACATATCAGACGGAGGCCTAATCTCTCGAATATATAAAAGGAACGTTTCAAATTTAACAGTAATAAAACAAACAATCCAATTTAAAAGTGGGTACAAGACGGGAAGTAGACGGCTGACCAAAGGGAACATGCAGATGGAAGGTGAGCGCGAGAGATGTTCAGCATCGTTTGCCATCAGAAAAGGCCAATCAAAACCACGATGAGACCAGCACACACCGACCACAACAGCTAAAACAGAAAATAAGGCGACACCGAGTGCGCGTGGCGAGGATGGGGAGAAGCAGCTCGCTCCTACGTGGCCGGTGCGGGTGCAAAAAGCCACCGTCCCTCTGCGTAACAGCCGGGCAGTTTCTCGCAAAGCCGATCCTGCAACTGCCAGACTTTTCCTCCTGAGAAATGACAACTCGTGTTCATACAGAAACCTGGACACAGATGTTTTCAGCAGCTTTATTCCTAACAGTTCCAAACTGGCACGGCTGAACACGCGCGCTCCACGCCCCGCGGGACACCATTCGGCAGTCAAGAGGCCGAGGGGCCTGTACGGGCGGCACCTGCGGGGAATCACCTTCGGGGACAAAGCCCGTCTGCAGAGACGACCTGTTGTGCGATGCCCTTATGGAACGACGAAAGACATCTTGAAAGAAAAAAATCTGCAAATCTACAATTACGTCAAAACCAAAAACTTAGTTAAAAAAAAGAAGGGCTCTTGCGTGGCTACTCGCGGCCTTGAGGACACAGGCGGTGTCTCAGAGGGCGCAGGCCCCACCCGGCCTCCTCCGGCCTGCCTCAGTCTACCCCGCTCTGTCTCACTCGGAGCCCTTAGGCCAAGGAGGGGAGCAGCTGTGGCGCAACGTCCGCCGAGAGGACTTACTGCAATGGTCCCAGCGGGTCTTCAGAGTCAGCAGTGAGTCAGGGCGGAGAGTAAGGCCCGCGAAAGCCAGCGACGGCCGCGGCGTGGCCCGGCCCAGGGCTGACAGGAGCACCGCGGGGGCGTCGGGCCTGCCTGCCTCCGGCTCCAGCTCTGCGCCACAGCACCGGGTCCCAGATGACACTGCCCCCCCGCAGCCCCCACCCCAACCCCAGCTGTCAGGCTTCGGGGGGAGCTTTCGCAACAGAAGATAGGCCGCGGCCTCCCCAGCTCCACGGTGCGGGAGAGTCCCCAACAAGACATCGAGCCATGCAAAACAGGAAGGAAAACCCGACCCCCAAAAAAATAAAAAAAATTAAAAATTTAAAAATTTAAAAATTAAAAACCGACCCCGCCAGCTTCCTTCCAAGCTCTCGGCCTCGCGTAAGCCCCAGCCGCACCTGCTCCCTCACACAGGCCGACCTGGGCCCGAGGCCCCTTGCGCCCTATGCCTTCCCCGTGCCTCTCCGCCGCGTAGCCCGCGCCCCCAGCTGCCCCAGGTGAGCCCGGGGACCTGTCGGTACCTGTACCCGAGTCGGAGCAAGGGTCCGCCTCCTGAATCCTCTGCCGACCGCCGTAGACCCAGAATCGGCTCCGGCCTCCGTCGTGCGCCCACCACAACCTACGACCGTTCCTATCACGTCCCTCTACCTGCCTCCCCCCACGGGCTCCAAGCTCTTTACACACTGCCCGTGGCCTTCGTGTGTGTCCGATACCCACGTGGTGCCTGACACCTCGCAGGCACTGGGTGACACACGCCGCGGGTGACTACCTCAGCCCCACGCCGTGGATCCCAGGGCATCTGATCCCCGCCTGCAGGTCACTGTCGTCCCCAAGCACATGGCTCTGCCCTTGAACTTAAGCGTGTGTCCCGCATTTCCTTGCATCTCAAGGAGGATCTGGAATGCCGGCCTGCGCACACGGGACCTCCCTGCTTCCGCCACAATCTGCTCTCCAAACGGCAGCTCGAATCATTTTTATAGATTTTTACTTTATTTTCCCACAGAGAGAGCGAGAGTGACGGGAAGGGGCAGCGGGAGAGGGAGAGAGAGAGAATCCCAAGCAGGCTCCACCTCAGCATGGAGCCCAGTGCGGGGCTCGATCTCATGACCCCGAGATCATGACCTGAGCTGAAACCAAGAGTCGGACACTCAACGGACGGAGCCACCACGGCGCCCCCAAAATAATCTTTAAAAGTGTAAGTCGGGGGCGCCTGGGAGGTCCAGTCGGAAGCGCGTGTAGCTCTTGATCTCAGGGTTGCGTCTGAGCCCCACGTTGGGCGTAGAGATTACTGAAGTTCTTTAAACTTTCAAAAAATAAAAAATATAAACATAAGTCGGATCTGTGCTTGTCAACAGCTTTGGAAATAACTTCCAAAGGCCGTATCTTTAGGGACAATGCCCCGCTGGCCTATGTGCAGCCCCGTCCCCTCCCACCCCCCAGCACCATCTCCCCTTTCTCCTCTGGGACCCTGCACTCCAGCCACCACGGCCACATTTCTGAGGCAACAGCCGAGGCCCTTTCCTGACAAGCGACCTTCAGTCCCCTTTGTCCCCGTCGGGAGTGCTCTCGCTCACACCTCCGCGCAGATGGATCCTGTAGTCCTCGGCCTGGCCCCTCTAGGAGGTCGCCCTCATCTCTGAACGGGGCTTCTCTCTTGCAGGGGGTGTGCTGTTGCTTGAGTGCGTCCCTCCAGATGCATAATGCTGAAGGGCCACCGCCCAGCCCGCCAGAAGATGACCTTCTTTTTTTTTTTTTTTTAAGATTTTATTTATTTATTCATGAGACACACACACACAGAGAGACAGAGAGAGAGAGAGACAGAGAGAGAGGTGCAGAGACATAGGCAGAGGGAGAAGCAGGCTCCATGCAGGGAGCCCGACTCCTGGGTCTCCAGGATCAGGCCCTGGGCTGAAGGCGGCGCTAAAACTGCTGAGCCACCCAGGCTGCCCATAAATTCCTACTATTAATTAGTTAATATATTTATTTATTTTTAAAGTTTCTATTTATTTATTTGAGAGACAGAGAGAGAGAGAGCATGAGCATGACAGGGAGGGAGCTGAAGAAGATGGAGAAGCAGACTCCCTGCTGAGCAGGTGGGGCTGGATCCCAGGACTCCAGGATCCTAACCTGAGGTCAAGGCAGGTGCTCAACCAACTGAGCCACCCTGGTGTCCCAAATACCTACTATTTAAAGTCAAGTTTAAAGAAATATTTTAGTTAACTTCCGATGAAAACCCCCAATAATTTTTCAAAAATAACGGAAGACTTTTAGGAAAGTTAGATTTTCTTTTTTCAAGTGTTTGGCACTTCAACAACTAAGTTCATAATAATTGTGTTGTAGCAACGTTTATATTGAAAATCTCCTTTAAAACATTTATATGTATAATTGTACATGGCATGGCAATTTAGACTTGTGATTGGTGTAATTGGTGTCTGGGTCCTTAAAATATAATTTTGGGAATTTAAGCAAGTCTCAGAGGCTTAATGTTACTTGGAGAATCATCAGAGTAAATGTATTTATACAGTTAAAGCCTATTAGAAAGTGGCTCTCTGGGACCTCTGGGTGGCTCAGCCGTCGAGCGCCTCCCTTTGTCCCAGGGCGTGACCCTGGGGTCCTGGGATCGAGTCCCTGCAAGGGAGCCTGCTTCTCCCTCTGCCCGTGTCTCTGCCTCTCTCTCTGTGTCTCTCATGAATAAATAAATAAAATCGTTTAAAAAAGTGGCTTTCTTTTCCTCAGTTGAAGTTCAACCATGAGTCATACCTTGTTCCCTATATTTACAGGATGACACAGTTACAGGAACCATATATGTATATTTGGTTCACTTTAGCACCAAAAGCCTATGATCTGTATGCTATGCTCATCTTTAGAAAGGAGCATTACAGTATGGCTAGTTGTACATATTTTTACATCTTCTCAACTGATCCTCAACCTCCTTAAGCAATGGAAATTTCAGAATACCAACCCAAACGAGTATATATGAAGCAGGTTACGATTCCATTCTATAAGCCTAGCCCCAAATATGTAGAATGTGAGACGAACTTCCCTCTTCTCTACGTGGGCCTCCAGCAGAGGATCTGTCTTCAACCCCTGGAGGTCATCTGCTGAATCTCTGCTAACCAGTTCATGTCAAAGGCAATCAGAATTTTGTCCAATTACAAAAACACTCATCCTCTAATCTATCAAAAGCAATTGTGTATAACTCTCATGCTTTAGAAGATTAAATCACATGCTATTAATGGGCCATCTGAGGGAAGCATACTTTAGTGACTTATAAAACAGTAGCCTATCAAGTTATTTATTTCACTAGTCCTTGGAGCTTCTCTCTTCTGCATCCCTGAATCAACAAGTACTTACTGAACTCCTACCACGTGTCAGGCACTGGGTTAGTGCTTGGGGATATAAAATTAAACAAAAGAAGCATAGTCTTTCCTGTGTAAGGACATTATTGCAACCAAAAACTGTGACCTCATTAATATAGCCGAGGTAGAAGGAGGTAGAGATCTAAGTAAGATATAAATTCTTTTGGAAAGAATGTCTCCCTCTTTGAACACCAATAAAAAATAAATTTATTATTAAAAAAAAAAAAAACAGAACATAAAGACTCCTAACTCTGGGAAATGAACTAGGGGTGGTGGAAGGGGAGAAGGGTGGGGGGTGGGGGTGAATGGGTGACGGGGACTGAGGGGGACACTTGACGGGATGAGCACTGGGTGTTATTCTGTATGTGGGCAAATTGAACACCAATAACAAAATAAATTTATTATTAAAAAAAAGAATGTCAAAAAAATAAAAATAAAAAAAGAATGTCTCCCTCTTTGACTTCCACTATAGTTTTCTTCTTCTATAATTTATTCAAAAACATATACTCACTGAACATTGCCCACAAGGCAGCAGGCGTGGTGGGTTGCTCTGGAGAATGCCGACATAAAAACAGATACAGAATTTGTAAACTAGTAGAGGAGACAGTATTAGACAAAAACTTACAGAAATAATTAATAGATAATGCTTGTTTACTAAGAGTCATGAAGCAGAAATACAAGCACTAAAGAGGACTATTGTACTCTATTCCAGACCAGAGTCTAGGTCTATGCTTGTTCATCTCTGTACCATCCACAAAGCTTGGAAAAGGACACTGAAAAAACTGGCACTTAAATGAATATTTGTTGAGCGATTGAGCCCTGGATTTCAGAAGTAGGTCAGAAAATATCCCTCTTGAAAAGTGAAAACATTAATCAAAATGACTAGGTGTGGTATTTATTATCCTATTCAAGACTATTTCCAGTTCTCCTCTTCTAAGCGTGTTGTAGAACTGTCCTTTCCTATCCTTTTGAGGACATGCATGACCATATTACTTGCTTTTAAGATTTTTTTTTTGTCTATTTATTTGTGAGAGACACACAGAGAGAGGCAGAGACACAGGCAGAGGGAGAAGCAGGCTCCTGCGGGGAGCCTGATGCGGGGACTCAATCCTGGGACCCCGGGGTCACACCCTGTGCGCTCAACCCTTGAGCCCCCCAGGGGCCCATATGACTTGCTTTAACCAAGGAAATGTTATTAGAATTGATGTGTATCACTTCCAAGGAAAAGCGGAAGAGGAAGTGAGCAGTTCAGTGCATTTCCTTTCCTTACGACAACAAGGTTCTAGCCGAGGGATGATCTACTAGCCTCGTCCTCTGGCTGAGCACGCCGTGGAGCAGAGCCTCACCCACCAGGCAGTTACGTATAAGCTAATGGAGACATAATCTTGATTGTTTTAGCCTCAGAGATTTTAAGGATTGTTAAGGATCGTAGCCTTTCGCCCAGCCCTAACTGCCGGACAACCCAGATAAAGTTAGACACCTGTAGGAAGTGTGTGTAATGGGGGTGGGGGTAGGGAGGAGACACAGCTACAGGAATGTAGAACAAACTGCTGGTAAGATTAGAGAGACTTTGCTGCCCGGTCCTCAGCAAAAGACGTGCGGTGCTCCTTTCAAAGGGATCCTAGAAAATGTAATATGTCTGGCACGAGAAAGTTGATTAGCATTTGTGTGTATGCGACTGATAACTCTTAAAAGAGAGGACGAAAAAAGGATGTTGTCAATGTGTCTCTCTACTCTGATTTTAATCACCACTTATCATTGCAGAATTTTGGTAAGCATGAAAAAGGCTCCCACGCTGGAACCTGTCAGACGAAGTTACCTGCTGAGTAAACACTCGATTTCCCTGTCCAGATTCTGTATTCGCGGAGCAACTTGTCTCTGTTTTGGATTCTGGAATAGATCTTATTAGCCCTGCCAAATATACCTGTTCCTAGGAACTAATAACTTGACACATATTTGATAAATCACTCTCCTGTGAATATAATTAGTATATATTTTATAAACCTGACCATTTGGGGATAATTTGATTTTTAAAGTTTCTAAATATACATTATTGAGAATGAGGCCCTACATCAGAGTCACTTCTACTAAGGTACCGATGCCCCAAAACACTCAGTCTGAAATGGCTGTCAGCCTCGTGTGCTGCGACATTGGGCGCTGGAACACAACACTGTCATTGTCTTAACTAAAATAGCAGCCATGACTGGAAAGAGTTGTATAGGTTGAAGTTACGAGAAATAAGAAGCATTTAAAATAATAATATTGAGCTTTAAGTTAGACATGATGCAGGAGTCAAACTATTAAATGTTAAATTGTTGAAAGGACTGCTGAATTTTTAAAAATAATCTTTTCAAACTAGACTATCTTTTAACATCTAATGTATTTATTTTTTGACATTTGTAAAATATTGCCATCATGAATATTTTAAGAATTGGTACTAGTGTTATGTATTTTATGGGAAAGGTACTATTTTTCTATGTTATACGATTCATAAGCTCAACCAAATTCTTAAGTATAATTTTATTATTCTCAAAATCCCATTTTCTTCCAGTTAAATATATTCTTAATTTTATACAAAGGAATGTAAGAGTGGGGCAAAAATTCATGTAACAGATATTTGAAATGCAATGAACTTGACTACAGAATTATCTATTCCCTTAAGCAACGCGTTTCAATAATTTTTCTCAGGTAACGCCATATGTACTTACTGTACTGGACAAAATTCAATGGAGGAGAAGTATAGTCAATGATTTCGAAAACCGTAACTGGAACCAAAGAAATGCATTGGACTTCACATGAAACAAGATGCCTCAATACAGTAAAAGTAATGAAAAATAAATTTAGCACAAATCATTGTTAACAACATTAAGTAACAAAAACAGTAAACTTATTAAAGATGAAAGGTAAGTGGCAGTTAACTGATCATTTTTAAACTATTCCAAGAAAACCCTACAGTCTACGGCTTATTTTCCTTCGTGCATAATATTATGTAGGAAACAATTTTTCAATTCATGCAATAATATTTATACTGCACTTTTCCATATAAATGTGCTCATAAATATTAATCAATTCCCACGACACTGTGAGAAAGCTAAGAATTATCCAGAGTTGACAGACTGAGAGCTTAAAATGATGTTGGGCTATGATGCCAAGGACTGCTGAGGGAATTAATAGGAGAGCTGACAACAGACTCGAAATCCTGGCTCCTGGCTGCTGCCAGGGTGAAGGGAACTGTCACGAGCTTCCCTGTCCTGTCCTGACTCCCTCGCTCCGCGGTGACACCAGGCCTCACAGGCACCTTCTCCTCGGTTACCCCGGCAAGGTCACAGTCTTCCAGCCTCGTTCTGAGGGTCAGTCCTCCACAGGGAACATAAAGAGCACTTTCAAGTCCGTTTTTCAGAAACCCGCTTCAGTAGGTCATCCCTGAGTCCGAATGACACAGACTATTTAGAGCCAAGAAGGACGGTCGTTGCCTTCTGCGAGGCTAAAAACCAGGACACCCGGACTGACTTCTCTGAACCCTCAGCGATGAGTATCTTCGCACACTTTTAATCTGAGGGAGCTTGCAGTTTGTATGCGGACGCTGGTGACTAACTGTCCCGGTGACTCAAGACCCGAAGGTCTCTCGGTACCGAGGACTTGCTGTGTCAAAACTAGGGGGGTCCCAGCAGACCCAACTGTTGGTTGTCTAACCTCTAGGTAATGAAGTACGCCGACGCTTCTTGGTTTCATGGGACTGGTGAGATGAACGTAACCAGGTGTCTTATTTCCGCAGGTAATCAGATAAACATTCGGTAAAACGAAATTTGAGCAAAAATTCCCAAAGTATTTCTTAAACATACCCGTTAGGGAGCTGTGGCCAAACCTTCCTAGGTAGTAAGAGTCTCACATACAGTAGTCGAACTGCCGCGGGGTAGGACCATCGGTGTACGGAAATCCCATACTGAGAACTCAAGACTCTATCCTTGCATAGGGATCAGACGGGAGACGTCTAATTCCCGTGTCCCACCTCCAGGACTCTTCCCATCTGTGGCCCTGCCCTCAGCCATCCTATTTTAGAGCCCTCAAGAGTCCTACAGAGTCAGGGACATGGGAAACTGCGCAAGGTCCTCCAGGACACACAGGAGTCGGAACGGCTACCCCGGTTCTCTGCCGAGGCTCCCCCACCTGTCGAGCCCTCTAGGTGAGATCCTCTCCTGGAGACTGTAGTCTGGCTGGCTACCACCTGGGAAGCCGGAGGCGCTCCCCGCTCTGGGGTCTCTCATCATCCCCTCCTTCGTCAGTGCTCAGCCAGGAGGACAGAAGTAGACATCAGGCTCATTTCAACCACCCAAGGAGGTCTCAGTGCTCACCTGGGCCCCTCTGGTGCTCTTCTTCCCACCTCCTTGTTGAACTCTTCCCTCCTTTTGGGAGAGACACCAGCTGTGATGTCATCAACCACCCACTTCTCCACCGTGGATGGAAGAGACCGCTGGGTCCCCTGGTCCCCTGGTTCCGGCTCTTCTACAGCGACTTCCTAGCCGTGTGACTAGGAGCAAGTTTGTTTGTTAATCTTGTTTTTTCAACCTTTTTATTTTTCTTTTTAAACTTTGTTTCCTCGTCTGGAAAAATGGGGATTTTTATAGGATTTGCAGATATAGGCTGTTCTGAGGTTTAAATAAGTTAATAGATGTGAGATGCTTATAAAAACTTTGACACAAAGTAAGCCTTCAGTAAGTTAGTTAATAATATTTTCAATTTTGTTGTGATTATTTAAACCCGAGCTTTGAATTATAAAAACAGTAATAGTAACTTTTTTTTTTCTTTCTCAGGAAGCTGGTCCTTACAACAGAAAGCCTTTCTTTTAAGATTCTTGTTTCTGGCAAAGACTCAAAAGTCTACTTTGAAACTCGGGTGAAAAGATAACTCTTCATTTAGGGTTCTTTTGTTTCCTTCTCTCCCTAGGGACCTAGATCTCAGTCTTTTGCTCCACTTCCAACTATGAGAGGAGTGTCCCTCAGCACCAAATTAAGGAGCAAAGAGAAGAAAAATTACTAGGTGATATTATTGCCCTTTGCCAGCTATGTGACCTTGGCAGGTGGCTTAAATCCTGAGCCCTGGGTTTCCTCGTCTATGAAATGGGATAATAATGATTCAGTGATTGAGTAAATCAATCAACAAAAACTTGCTGAGTTCTGTGTTTCAGAAACCTTGTCTGGTCCTGGAGATAAAAACATGAACCAGACCCAGTCCCTGCCCTCACAGAGTTTAGAGCCTCGCATGAAAAAGATTAAACCAACAATCACAGACAAATCTAGTAAGTTCAATTGTCTTGAAAGCGGTAAAAGGGACCTCAGCCTGGTCAGGGTGTCCTCCTGAGGCAGGGACACGTAAGCTGAGACCAGGGGTGGGGAGTGAGGTGCGCTGGGGTAGGGGGCAGACGGATGGCGACGGAACTTAGCCAGCTCTCTTATTTCCGTGGGTAATCACGCACACGTAGGGCAAAGTTAAATTTCGGTAAAAAAAATTTTGAATTTGTCATAGTAAAATAATGCCATGTGCAAAGGTGTGACACCGTAAGGAATCTTGGGACTTCCCACAGGCTGAAAGAGGGCCGTCGCGACTGGAACGAACAAAGGGAGGAGCGGGGGCAAGAGGTAAGGAGGGAAGGTCGAGGGGCCAGATGTGCAGGCCCTATGGACTCCAGACTGTGAAAATGTAATGAGATAATAATAATGAAGATAAAATTTTGGCACATAGCAACTTTTCACTCAACAGTGATTCCTTCCTGCAAACATAGAGTTCCTTACCTTCATCATCGTTTTTCTTAGTGCTCTTAATTTTTCAGTACATTAAGCTGAGTCACTTCACTCACACATTCCCATCTTCCATGTGTCTCCTCCAGTCTATGACCATTGCCAAATAATGCAAGATTTTTTTGAAATTACTCATTTTTTCCTTACAGTATGTTATGATAGGGGTCCTATATATGAATATATACAGATTTATGTGTCCTACTCATATATACAAGTTTATAAATGTTAAACAGTAAAGGACAAAATTACTTTTTGTCCTTTAAATTACTGAGTAGTTTGCTCTATTCCGGAGCATTCCGTATCACCTGTCATTCCACACTTCACATATTTTACTTACAACTGTGGTGTCTTTCTCTAGATTTTAAAAATTATTCCATTACTAGATTTTTAGGCTTTTTTTTTTTTTAACAAATGAGAATGTTGATTTTTAAGATCTGTTTCGGTCTTTGTACGACTCCACTGATAAAGAAGCCCAAGGTATGAGATAGCCCAGAAATACCATGCTGAATTGTCCCGGATTGGTCTAAGGCCTTTGTTCCATTTCTTTAGAAGATGGAAGCTAGTAAGTGAACCCAACTGCTCAAAGGCCACGTTTCAGATGAACCTTCACGTGTGTTTTTCTCAGACTTAAGTGGTGCGGTAACGTGGCTGCACCGAATGTCCTGGCAGACACAGGCGCTAATCATGAGTATGTTGTCATAAGAGTGCTCTGCGCACTGATTCTCGAAGTTAAAATAACAGCAGCAACAACAGCAATAAAATGTCTTTCACTTTGCTGCCAATGTGAATCTGAACTTGTCAAAGGGGTTGATCAGAGCGAAAGAAGTAGGAAGACAATATTATAAATTACTCTGACGATACGCATCTGCATTCTCTTGAAAAATTCATCCCCCAAACAGTAAACATGGTTTCAGCTTCCCAAGAATAATTCTACATGGTTCATATGTCAGATCGACTTTCCAAAAAAATATAAGGAATGAAATCTAAAAAGTCTTCAAGTTTACCACATTAGATTCATGAAGTAATTCACGTTGTACGTATGTGTTTTTACCTGTGATACAGGTGCTGTGTTTCACCTTCCCTACAAAACAGAGAGCTGAGGCTCAGAGAAGTTAAGTAACTTACCTGGATCACACAGTGTGGGTCAAGCCCAAAACTGTTGCCAAGGCAGCTGGCGCTGAAGGCCTGGTTTCTTTCCTGGCAGTGGAAGGATCATTTCCCGCAAGACTCACCTGACAGTAAAAATGCGGCCCTGAAACTCCAGTCCTCCTCACCTCACCCCGGGGCCCAGGGCTGCCGGCCTTTCCTTTCACAAAGATTCCTGTCTCCTTCAACCAAACCCGCAGGCAAAGTGGTCTTGAAATCCCAGGACTTCCTGGCCACCCCACGCATAGCTGTCATTTGACCTTTGTACGTAGGCTCGCACTGTGGATTTCATTGGGTCCTTATTACGGCCTCTCTCTTCTCTGACTGAACTACGGCGGCCCCTGACTTCCTTCCTGATCCTTGTATTCACTTGCACGTCCCCTTACTCAGGGAACAAACAGTTCCCGACTACTTCCTACACGCCAGAGACTCTGGGGCCACCACACAAAGCCTGTGCTTCGTTCAGAGATGTGGAATCACCTTGCTCGGCCGCACATCTCCATGCAAACCCTGCCCAGGGCCAAACGCCTCCATTTGTTCCACCCACCACATCAACCCTACTTGCAGCAGTTGCACAAAGCCAGACACTGGTGTGTCTTAACAAGACAGTGTACATCAGACAATGCAACTGCAGGGAAGAGGCTTTCTGACCCAGGACGAGAGTGTCACGTCTTCTGGATACCCTCAACCTTTGAGCAGTTATGAACATGGCATCCCAGGATTTGCTAAATTTTCAAGCTAGAGGTATTTAACTCGTTGGGCAACACTGTTGTTCATGCTCAAGGTCAAAGACAATAAAACGCTCCCATTAAGGACAGTGTTGTTCCATTTCTAAAGCCCCTTAGCCAATTAAAAATAAATAAATAAATCTAACCAGCCTGAGTTCAGTTATTGGATACAAAAATATCCTAAAGAGTTTGGAAAGGATTCCTAATAATAATAATAATAAATAATAATGATAATAAAACATTTGTTGTGAGAGGCGGGGAGTTATGGTGCCAGACTTTCTGTTAGGATTTAATCCCCACAACACCCCATAAATGAATACCTTATTTTGTTAGACTTTCAAATTTGTGAAATAGAGAAAACACAGGGGAAAAAAGCACATGAAACTTAAATTCACAGCTTAACAAACTATTGCAAAATGAACGCTCTGGTAACACCTACTCAGATAAAGAAATGGAATATTCCTGATGGAAATTCTGCAGGACCCTTCCACATCATAGCACCATCCACTCCCCAGAGCCAAACACCTCCCCGGCTTTCATGGAATTCAACTTCCTTCCACTTCCTTATGGCTGCACAATCTAATTAACCATCCATCTCTAAAAATATCATTTAATTTTGACCATTTGTTGGGGGGGGGGGGTCATACAGTAGCTGTTCCATTCTGCTGAGCCTCTTCTGCTTGACATTATGTCATTAGGAGTCATCTGTTTTGTAACATGTGTCAGAGGGCCCTTCACATTCACCTCCATGGTATAAAGTTGGTTGAATGCACCACAACTGTGTATTCCTCTGGGCTACAACTTTTGGATTGTTTCCAGTTTGGGGCCATTTTGCACAAACAATGAACTGCTTCGCATATGCCCCTGCTATACAAGTGTACACGTTTTTCTCTCTAGTAGTGAAATTTCTGGGCTGTGGGTTCTGGGTTTCCTCACCTTCACTGGATATAACAGAGGTTGTGTGGATCGGTACCTCTACCAACAGCTCATGAGTTCCCGCGCTCCACATCCTCATCTGACTTGTATTACCAGGCTTTTAATTTTTGCCAGTCTGATGAAATGTAGTATCTCACTGAGGTTTTAGTTCTGATTTTTTCAGGTTTCTAATGATACCGAACATCTTTATTTATATTCCATGTGTGTGCCCTCTTTTCTGAAGTGTCTACTTGGGTATTTTGCCCAAAGAAGAAGAAATAATCATTCCTATAAACTAAGTAAAAAAAAAAAAAAAAATACTTCAGGAGAGAGTGATCAATAGGACAAGTGATGCTTATTGGTAAAATAAAATGAGGACTGAAGATTGACTATTGGGTTGAGCAAATGGATATCACTGATGACCTAGAAGATTGGTGGAATGTTGGGGGGGAAGTTTGTGTGCTTAAGAGAGCATGAGAGGAGGGATCAGAGGCAGTGAGACAAACTATTTCAATCAGTTTTCATGAAAGGGGGGCAGAGAAATGGAATAATCCGTCTTAAGATGAGAAAAGTAACAGCATGTTTGTATGATGGTGAAATGATTTAGGAGAAATGAAAAATGTAACAGGAAAGGACAGTAAAGTTTTATTGCACAGCAGCATTAAGGACTCATTGAAATACATGTGCAACGGTTGTATGTATTTTCTTCTGCCGGGATTAGTTGCTCAGGCCTAAATACAGAGAACGAAAAAGAGTTGGATTTAACTCATGCATCTGTTACCCACTGCTGCATAACAAGTAACCCCAAAACTCAGTGACTTAAAACAATATTTATTATCGTTCAGGAATCCACAGTCAGCTAGGTAGTCTTGCGATATGAACCAGGCTTGGTTGATTATGGCTGGGCTCACACAGGGCCGACGGTCAGCACATAGGTCGCTGGGGACTCAAGGATTCTGGATGGCCTTGCTCACATGTCTGGTAGTTTACTGGCTCTAGACTAGGAGGACTTGAGTGACTGAGATAAGGATTCATCATCCGTTTGGGTAACCGACTTTATTCACATGGCAGTAGCAGGGGTTCCAAAATGAGTGTAGATTCCCTTAACACCTCTTGGGACTCAGGCTCAGAACCGACAAAATGCCCTCCCCTCCATGCTGCTGATCAAAGCAGCTCACGAGACTAGACCAAATTCAAGGAGAAATCGATTCTATTCCTTACGTGAGGGCTGCAGAGTCTTACTGCAAAGGGTATAGATAGATACAGGGAAGGATTACGTTGTTTTTTAATATCTGCTACTCCCAGAGCATGAGTTTTCACTAGTTTGAAGAGGTGAGAAAGCAATACGGGAATTAAGGATGTATCAATTAAGTGATTATAATGATACTCGATGATTATTCAGCTGGGAACAAAAAAAAAAAAAAAACAGAACATAATAGCAATGAAAGCAAAGGAGGTGGCAATCATTGGGTTGTAGATACCAGTGCAGCTCAAAGGACTGGAGTTGGAAACAAGGACATGAGCTAGCGGAACAGAAGAGGATAGTAACTGTGAGTGAGAAGATCGTCATAGATGAGGAGTTAAAAAGAATTGAAAGTCTCGTCTATTATAATCATTAAAAAATAAGAAGTGGAGATGAAAAATTACAATGAGCCAAGAGCTAAAATCAAGGCATGGGAAATGTGAAGGGAGAGCTGAGACAGATTGATAAATATATATAAATATTTAAATATGCAAACATACGTGTGTAAATATATGTAATCTCATGCACGCACACATGTGCAGGGGGCAGGGCAGGAGAGAGAGGGAGAGAGAGGATCTTAGGCAGGATCCACGCCCAGCACGGAGCTTGACACAGGGCTCGATCTCATGACTTGGAGATCATGACCTGAGCTGAAATCAAGAGTCAGACATCTACCTACCTGCGTCACCCAGGAGCCCCTGGAAATATTTTTCGAAATTATGTATATACATCTCGTACGTTGGGACAGACCTGTAAGAACAACCGTCCAACTTACAGTCATTACTTCTTGGAAGACAAATAATGTATTGAGTAATGGTGAAAGGAAATTTTCACTTTCATTCTATTTGCTTCTTTTTTTTTTTTTTTTTTTTTTTGCTGTTTCATCACATGCGCATACTATGCATCAATAACTTTAGTCTAGAGGAAAAAATCCGAAAGGAAAGTGAGATAGAGCTTTAAGAAAAGCAGAAGTGCCTGGCTTCCTGTCACATAGATCAGGATTTGAATTTCATCTTGAAATGAGTATGTTCTTACCTACTTCTGTGTTTTGATGATCAACTGAGGTCATTATTTAACATCCTTAACACGGTATCTGGCACGTAGAAGAAGCTCAATAACGTCTGGTATTTATGCACCCACTGACCAGCCCCCACCCACATGCAGACACAGCCCGTGCACGTGTGCCTGCTTGCACGCCCCAAAGAGAGAGGGGGGATGGAGAAGGACACGTGAGGACCCAGAGACTCCACAGCACGTGTGCACTCTCCTCAGAGTGCTTTCAGTTTGGGGGTGAAAAAGAAGAAAAATAAAAGGAGAAAATGGACATGTTTTTTATATTGCTTAGCTGGCTAATTTCCAGAAGGGACTAATAATAAATTATGCATTTATTGACAACTTCACTATCAGGAGCATTTAGTCCAACATTCTCATTAAGAACGCTTTGCATGTCCAAATGACATTTTAAAAATACGGCTCTAAGAACAGGAATCAATCACAGCGAACACTTTCCAAGGGCCAAGAGTCATAATGAAGAGAGTTTAGCAGGCAGTGTTATCTCAATACAGACAGAATCTATGAATAGAAACTAAGAGAATTCTGCAAACCTCATGATAAAAGATCAGCGTGATTAAAATAAGTATTTTTCTAAATGATGTACTACTAAAAATTAAGTGTTGCTGGGTTAATTCCTAGGTCCCCAAAATGTTGGCTTAGGCCATTTTTACCCTGTGATTGTGTGGCCTGCATGTGAGTTCTTGGTGTGGAAAGTGAAGAGTCTACCAAAGGCCAAATGGAAAATTAGCGCCTGATACTTATACTAGTATTTGACAGAACTAAAAATGAATGGCTGTCAAGACACTGCCTGCAATTGTGGCTCCAAGAGATTAAAATCTTTATTATAAACCTGTGAAATAGAAATTCTGATTTATTGACTACTAAGAACATGGGATCCAGAGTCCAACACAGTGCCTCCTGCCTCCAAGTTAAAGCTTCCCCGGCCTCATTCAAAATTTCACAATGAAAAAAAAACAAAAAGCAAAACAAAAAAATTTCACAATGGAAGAAGATGTAGAAATTAGGAAATGGAAATTCATTCATTCATTCAATGGACATCACGTACCAGGTTGTGTGCTAGGAATTGAGATACAAAGACGAACAAGACATAGTCCCCAATTATAAAATAACTTACACCTACTAGAAAACAGATACAGGTATAGCAATGACTTATTAATCTTTTCACTTTGCCAAAAAAAGAAAAACTGTTAATAGTCAATGTCCAGGGGTTACCTGAGATTTTTCTGGGACAGAAATCTTAGATGCCTACAATTGGGTTAAATATGTCAACACATAATAAATCATTTCTAAGACTACTGATACTCTTTTCCACATTGCTTTTCAAAAGGGCTGGCATGGAATATTTTTGTTAGAGGGAATAATAAAAAAAAAAAAACAATAGTGGAGGAGGGTGGATGAGCAGGAGATATGCAATTTTTCATGCCTTTTTTTTTCTT
Source organism: Vulpes vulpes (assembly GCF_048418805.1). Taxonomy (NCBI): domain Eukaryota; kingdom Metazoa; phylum Chordata; class Mammalia; order Carnivora; family Canidae; genus Vulpes; species Vulpes vulpes. The sequence goes on from NC_132780.1 coordinate 200,438,970, forward strand.
TTTTTAAAGATTTTATTTATTTACTTGACAGAGCACAAGCAGGGGGAGTGAGAGAAGGAAGGGAGAAGCCGGCTCCCCATTGAGCAGGGGGGGCTCCATCCCAGGACTCAGGGACCAGGACCTGAGCTGAAAGCAGGTGCTTAACTGACTAAGCCACCCCGACGCTCATTCCTGTGCCCTTTTTTTCAAATATTAAATAAATATCATTACTTTTAAGAAAATTTTCAAACATCTAATTTTACAGATAAGAAAAATGAGACAAAGTAATTAAAGAATCAAAAAATACAAACTTGGAAAAGGTCTCGTGATTCATTTAATGACACTCCTGTACATCATGAGAAATACATAATTGGAGAAAGATCAAAAACGAAAATACACAGGTGAGATACATTCAGTCATTTAAGTCAGAAAAGTAAACATCCTGCTCAAGAGCTCTGGAGACAAAGAATTTATGGGTCCTTACCAGAGGCACGAGGAACTCCACAATGACCGCGTCATGGTTTGTATGGAATTCCTGAAATATGTGCATATTTGGATGCCCTTGAGGACTGCAAATTTTAACACATTTAAATATCTGAAAATTTGGTATCGAAACGTTAGTTAGGAAAAAGAGGAAAGAAGGGCCATGGATGTAACCACCATTTCTCTACGCTCACATATTTTTTGCTACTGTTACCACCAAAATGCTAACCAGCCTCCAAAAATACCTCCTAGATTTCCCATAATCCCGTAGGAACACCAAACCCTAGATAAGAAGGCCTGACTTAAATGTACCCATTATCCTTTGTTTAGATATTTTGCCCAGACTAGTATAGTATTAAGAGTAACAGATTTCTTTGTTTCCAACTTTCCCCACCACTTAAGAAAGTAGTGAAAGTTTTCTCTAAGACCCAGCCGGCAGAGGAAGATTTCCTGTAGCAGAAGAGACAACCTCTTGGTTTTGCAGTCCAGCATGGACTCCAGACTCTTCAGGTAGAAAAATAGTCTTGGATGCTGCATTAGTTTTCAGGGCTTCCGTCACAAAATACTGCAGACTGAGTGGCTTAAGCAATGGAATTGCATCTCTCACGGTTCTGGAGGTTAGAAGTCCAAGATTAAGGTGTCAGCAGGCCTGGTTTCTTCTGAGGCCTCTCTCCTTGGCTTGCAGACCACTGCCTTCTTGCTATGTCCTCGCACCGACTATCTTCCTCTGTGCTTGGTGCCCCCCGGTATCTCCTTGTGGGTCCAAATTTCCTCTTCTTATGAGGACATCAGTCAAATTGGATCAGGGCCCACCCTAGAGCTTCATTTTAACTTAATGACCTCTTTATAGGCATCTCCAAATACAGTCACTATAGGTACGGCGGGGCGGGGTGGGAGGGAGAGTTTTAACACATTAGAGGGAGGCACAACTCAGCCCATAACAAACACCAGGACGCATCCATTTTTCAAGTTCTGGGCTTTCTGCAAGGAAAAAAGTTAATTAAAAAAAGTTAATTAAAAAAGTTAAAAGATTTTTTTGTAAGTTGGTTTCAGAATAGACAGAAAATACATGTCTCAGGTAGCGTGGCCGACCCGTAACCAACAAAAGTGAAGCACATCGATTGCCAGTGAAGCCAGCTGTGGCTGACGCTGTGGGCCCCGAATGCCGACAGCGGTGGACGAGCAGGTGTGGACGCACCGGCCAAGCCCACAGGCCTGTTCCCAGACCCCCAGGCAATACGTGGGCCCGGCTGCCGTCTACAGCCCCCACCTCCCAGAAGGAGGCCGACAGCCCGCAAGAAACTCGGTGTAAACTGAACTAGCTGCGTTCATCCCGAGTTTATCCATATTTTTTTTTCCAACTTAACTGCTGGGAAATCAAGATTTCCCATCATATGCTGCTAAAGTAGATTATTTGAACCTGACCCTGAAACTCAACATTTGTCCTAATCAATTAAATTTTAATCCACTGCTACATCCTTAAAGATCTTCCTGAATCATAAATCTGCCATTTGGTATTTGAGCTCTCTCTGCAGGAGCAGCTCATTTCATACTTTAAACATTTAGATATTTATTGAAATACCTTCATGAGAAGTTTCCTATCAAAGGACTTCATCCCACCACATTCTCTCCCTTCACCATCAAAAATAAACACACTCAGGACGCCTGGGTGGCTCAGCGGTTGAGCCTCTGCCTTTGGGATCGAGTCCCGCATCAGGTTTCCCACAAGGAGCCTGCTTCTCCCTCTGCCTGGGTCTCTGCCTCTCTCTGTCTCTGTCTGTCATGAATAAATAAATAAAATCTTAAAAAAAATAAAAATAAAAAATAAACACTCACACACAAAAATAAATATATACACAGGAAAAAAGACCACAGTAAAATTTCTAAGTAGGTGTCTCTTCCTGTGGCAAGAACAGAAAGGGAGAGTAGAAAAATCACTTTTTTTAAGTTAAGAAACTTAAGGGATTTAAAATTCCTAAAGAAATCAAATGAAAAATCTTCCTCATGCAGATCTACCGCCATCTTACGGCCACCGCCCAGTATTACAAATCTGCTTTTGGTTCTATTTAGCTAAATGACTAATATTTAAGGGCTACCGAGTTTAATGTTTAGGCATCTATGTATTTTATCTTTTTCAAGTTACTAAATAAACTTCATTGTTTTCCCTTAAGCAAATTAATGGAAAGATGTGGAGAGCAGATCATATAAAAAGTTAACATTACAATGTTTACTTTGGGGTATTTAGAAAAACACTTTTTTTAAAAAATGTTTTCTGGGGAGTGGGGAGAGAATCTTAAGCAGGCCCCATGCTCAGGGCCAAGCCCGATGAGGCCTTGATCTCATGACCCCTGAGATCATGATCTGAGCTGAAACTGTGAGTTGGAAGCTTTTATTTTTAAGATTTTATTTATCAGAGTGAGCGAGTGAGCACCAGCTGGGGGAAAGGGTAAAGCGAGAAGCAGACTCCTCGCTGAGTACGGACCCCGACGCGGGGCTCGACCCCAGGACCCCGGGATCATGACCTGAGCCGAAGGCAGATGCTTAACCGACTGAGCCACCTGGGTGCCCCAGAAAAACACATTTTAAACTAACGAAAGAATAAACAAACAGACCTCCCCCCGCCATTTAGGGATCTCTCAAATACAAACACAACCTGCCACATTTGACCCGACGACATCAGTCAGGGGCAAATCTCCCTAAGAGACCACCACAGACGCAGGGGCTGAGGTCCAGCATCAAGGTGCCAGCTGGGAAGGTTTCAGGTGAAACCCTTCTTTTTTAAATTGCATGTGCATATCCGGTGTCATTTCCTCTTTTTGTACGGACACCCTCGTGTCAAATGAGGGCTCTACTCTGCTGACCTCATTTAACCGACCTCAAAGTCCCTATCTCTAAATATAGTCATACTGGGGCTTAGGGCTTTAGGGTATGAATGGTGGGGGGGAGGGGAGCCCTGCGACTCGGCCTGCGACACTGACATATTTAATGTATCACTCCAAGAACAGAAGTCAAGTGGCCGAGGAACACTGAACTCTTGGTTGATAATAGAACAGCTGTGGTACTTTATCAGCCCGCGTACAAAACTTTATCAGTACAGTATGAAAAATTCAACTTTTGCTTAATGTACAGGAAAAAAGGGAAATATTTTTAGTTGAAAATAAGCCTATGAAACAAAAAAAGCCCTATTTTTAGTTGAAAATAAGGCCTAGGAAACAAAATACAAAACATTTGTATTTAAGTGCAGGGTCAGGAAGGGAGTTGGGGAGGGAAAGGGGACCGTGGCACATGCTCTTAAAAGGACTCAGAATGAGGTTTGAGGTATAGGCCAGGAAAAGCGGATACAGCTCCAGGAGGGCTAAGAGCTCTCAGGATGCCTGGAGCGCGCGGTTGGCTCAATTCTGGCCCAGAATGTGCACGTCTAGACTCCCTAGCGCAGAGCTCTGGGACTGGACGTGAGGAACGCAAGAAATGTGACAGCGGTCACGCCCCAAGGAGAAATGTCTGTCAATGAGCCTGTCCCGGGGGAAGGGCCAAGTGCAGTCCCAGGGACACCCACATCATGAAAACCAAACCTTCTGTACTTTCCCCTCCGGCGACGGGTGCACCTGTTACTAAGGTTACAGGTTACTAAGGTGAGTCCCTAAAGAGCCTATTCGCAGGTCAAACCAGATGCCCTTCAGGGAAACCTGTGGCCTCTACCTGGTGGTTTGACCTTGGCAGGAATAGTCTGGGGGTGGAAGAAGAACACTAAGGTCCATGCTCCATGGACAAGACAGTCCTAAGAGGGGAATAGGGACAAGCTGTGAATCAATCCAGGTTCTTCTCTTTTGTTTTTGTTTTTTTAAGATTTTATTTATTTATTTGTGAAAGACCCAGACAGACAGACAGAGGCAGAGACAGGCAGAGGGAGAGGTTTTTCTCTTTTGATTCACAGACGTTAGGAGCACGGTTGTTGGACTCTTATCAGTGAACAGCTCAGTCTTCTTGTGGATTGTTTCCTCTTCCTGCTCCAGAGAGATCTGTTTGGGGCGTTTAAGAGTTAGAATGGAACAACTATACATTTTATTCAAATGGGTCCACTAGGTATAACAAGTGTCCTACCAAATTGAACTATTTATTGCACTAAATCAATCCCTTGATTGGCCTATTGGTCTCACAAGGATCAGCATTTCTAAGGGTTAAAAGTCATTCTCAATGAATTATATTTTCATTATGTCCTAACTATTGACATTTTCCCCCACTGGACAGTGTTCCTTCAGATTTAACCCAGTAGTACAAAGATAATAGACTTGCATTTTCTGGTTTTTTTTAAATGATACTGTGTTTTCTCTTGAATAATTTTAAGGATCTCAAAGTCCTGGCCTTTCACACGGGGTCTCAAAATCAAATGGTTTAAGCATCCACCGTGACTTTCATCCTATGGGCCTAAATGGCACCCGGAGACCAGGGGCCGGGGTGGCTTGGGGGCAGGGTCGGCGGGTGGGCGCGGCAGAGGGGCGCGGGGCTCGGCTGCCTGCGGGGCAGGGGGGGGGGGGGGCCGGGGCGGGGAGCCCCGGGGGTGGGGGCGGGGAGAACGTGCCCGGGTGGCCGCGGCCCCGCCCCCGCCTCTGGCCACGCCCCGCTCCTGGCCCCGCTCCCCCAAGGCTCCGCCCCCTCCTCCGCGGGCGCCCTACTCCCTGGCCCCGCCCCTTCCCTTCGAGCTCCGCCCCTTCCCTCCCTGGCCCCGCCCCATCTATGGCCCCGCCCCGCTCCCTGGCCCCGCCCCTTCCGCCGAGCTCCGCCCCGGCCAGGCCCCGCCCCTTCCCTCCGCGGGCGCCTCGTCCCTGCCTCCGCCCCGCTCCTTGGCCACGCCCCTTCCGCCGAACTCCGCCCCTTCCCTCCGCGGGCGCCTCGTCCCTGGCCCCGCCCCGCCCATGCCCCGCCCCTTCCGCCGAGCTCCGCCCCTTCCCTCCGCGGGCGCCCTGCTCCCTGGCCGCGCCCCTTCCCGTCGAGCTCCGCCCCGCCCAGGCCACGCCCCCGCCCAGGCCACGCCCCTTCCCTCCGCGGCGCCCCGCCCCCGCCCGCGCCCGCCCGCTCCCGCCCGCCCGCTCCCGCCCGCGCCCGCCGGGCTCGCCGCGCAGCCATGGCTCAGCACTTCTCGCTGGCCGCCTGCGACGCGGTGGGCTTCGACCTGGACCACACTCTGTGTCGCTACAACCTGCCCGAGAGCGCCCCGGTGAGTGGCGCGGGGCAGCTGGGTCCGCGGGGCCTGCCGCCGCCCCGCCTCTGCGCGGAGCCCGCCTCCCCCGCGGCCGCGCGGAAGTGAGCATCCCCGGCCTGCGCGGTCGGCCCCGGGGGGGGGGGGGGGAGGGGAGCCCCGGGGGGGGGGAGCCCCGGGGGGGGGGGAGCCCCGGGGGCCGGGCCGCAGGGCAGCGGGCGGCGGGGTGCGCGCATCAGCTCGCAGCCCCCCCCCCCCCCCCGTCCCCGGGCCCGGCCGCGCCCCTGCTGCGCCCCCCCCCGTGTCCCCGCGACCACCTGTCGGGGTCGAGCCCTGCGGGGTCGGGGGGGCCGGGACCCCAGCGCCGCCCGCCGCGGGGACCAGGTGAGCGCGTCGTGCGCCCGGGCCGGGCCCCACCCCAGGGCCTCGGAGCACGGAGGGGACATCGGTCTGGTCCCGCACCCGCAGGTGAATGGGCCTTCCCCCCCGCATCCTTCTGGTTTCATTAGGAAACTGATTGTAAAAGAATTCGCAGGATTTTAGTCAAATATCTAAGCATCTCGGCCGAAAACCAGCTGCCCAGGAGCCCGCGGCCAGGGCGGACCCGCACCCGCACCCGCAGGCACCGCCCTGGGGCCTCCCTTAGGCTCTGTGACCTTGGGCAACTCACTGCTTCACAATTCTGTTTCCCCATTTATGAAATGACACAAGGAACTGGATTTGCGGCACCAGGCTGTGAGAATGACCTGGGCAATGACCTGGGCAGTAGAGCCGTAGGGCTTAGGGGGCTTAGAGCAGTGCCTGCCCGACGGGGGCTCCTCTGGGCACCTCCAGGCCACTCCTAGGCCTCAGGTGGGAGGTGAGAGCTCCAGGCCCCAGGCGCAGACGGGACCGGTGCTGCTGCCCATCACGGTGAGGCCAGGGTCCCAGCCAGCACTTCAGGGACCCAAAGGTGGTCAAACGAACGAAAAGCCACAGACCCTGTGAAGCTGCTGATGCCCTGTCAGCCCTGGGCTTTGGGGTCCAGACGGCCTCACGGGACCCCCACTGTCCTGGAGGCCTGGGTGGCCGCGCTGGGGCCGTGTGGGTGCATCGTGTCGCACGGCGTGAGCCATTAACGAGTGACCTGGGTCGGGTCAGCTGCGTCGCCCGGGCCCACACGGCCGCGGGTTTTATTAGCTCCCGGACAGAACGGCCCTGCTGGCCTCAGGGCTTTGGGTCCCTCTGCACCGGGGCCTAAGGCGCACCCCCCAGTCGGGGCCTGTGCAGGGCCCCCAGGGCTCTGGACTGGTGGCTCCCTCCCTCTGGAGGGGTCGGGGGGACATCATGAGCCACTCCCTTCACGGCGTCTCCACCGTCTTCGCCCTTGTGCCATCTCACGCCCCAAAGCCTGTCACGGGCTCGCTTAGACCAGGGTGAGTTGCTCACGAATCCTCTTGGACGCCGCCCAGCCCGAGCCCAGCCTGGGCCCAGCCCTCCGTCCTGCCCCAGATTCAAGGGCAGGTGAGGCGGCCTGGGGACCCTCGTCGGAGGGGTACGGGGTGCGGCCGGGATGGACCTTTTGCCTGGTTTTGCTTGGTATATGCAGTTCTCTAAAAATTTGAGGGCAGCTCTTTACAGACCCCCCCCCCCAGCATCCCCACCATCCCCACCCCCGTCAGTGACAAAACCGAAACAACCAGGGAACAGGTTTGTGTCCTTTATCCAGGAGGGAAATAGTCTGTGAACGGGGAAGCACCATGCACCGAGGGTGGGCGCAGGAGAGCCGTCGTGATAGGGTGCTGGGTGGGTTTAGCATGGGGGGGGTTAGATACGTTTACAAAGCCTCGTCAAGTCTTAATGATCTCCCATCCTAAGAATTCAAGAGTAAGAATGATAATCATTCTCGGTTGTTTAACTGGACGCGGATGGTGTGATTCTGCGGCATCGAGGCTGCAGCTGCCTGGGGCTCTCGGGGGCAGGTAAGTTGCTTGTAAAGGGGGGTCAACCTGCAGAACTTCACAGTTATATAGATATTTCTCCCCCGTCTGCCCCATGAGTGACTCCAGTAGGTTTTCAGGTCTATGAAATTAGGAATGAATAGTGTATTTTATATTTAATCTTTATTTCTTCCCTCTTATTTGTAGCTCATTTACAACAGCTTTGCTCAGTTCCTGGTCAAAGAGAAAGGATATGACAAGGAGTTGCTAACTGTGACTCCCGAGGATTGGGATTTCTGGTAAGTTCTTTTTTTTTTTAAAGTCTTCCTATTCTCTCTGGTTCTAAAACGCTGCTGATAAAATTTTAATGCCTCATCTCCTATAGAGATATAAAAGTGAAATGTGAAACTGAGTCAAAGGACAAAATGCCTTCTATATTGAAAGTTTCATGTTTCATGATGTGGAGGGTTCTCGGGAAGTTAAAAATAGAGCTGCCCTATGACCCAGCAAGTGCCCTGCTGGGGATTTACCCCAAAGATGCAGATGCAGTGAGACGCCGGGACACCTGCACCCCGATGTTTATAGCAGCAATGTCCACAGTAGCCACACTGTGGGGGGAGCCTGGGTGCCCAGGGACAGATGATGGGTACAGAAGCTGTGGTCCTATAGATACAAAGGGACATGACTCAGCCCTCAGGAAGGACAAGTGACAAGTACCCACCATGGGCTTCGACGTGGGTGGAACGGGGGGTAGGGGGGATAATGCTGAGTGAGGTAAGTCAATCGGAGAAGGACAAACCTGGTCTCACTCATACGGGGAATATAAGAAATACATATTCTTATATTTTGCACTAAGTGGGGAAAATTAGAGAGGGAGAAAAACCATGAGAGACTCTTGACTCTTCGAAACAAAGGGTCACAGAAGGGGCCGTGGCGGATGGTTTGGTGACTGGGTGACCGGCGCTGAGGAAGGCATACAATGTGATGAGTACTGGTTGTTATATGTTGGCAAATAGAATTTATTTATTTTGCTTATTTGCTTTTTAAAGGTTTTATTTTTCTATTCATGAGAGACACAGGCAGAGGGAGAAGCAGGTTCTATGCAGGGAGCCTGACGTGGGACTCGATCACGCCCTGGGCCGAAAGCAGGCGCTCAACCACTGAGCCCCCCAGGGGCCCCAGCAAATAGAATTTAAATTTAAAAAAAAAAAAATGCAATGGGCAATCAAAAAAAAGTTTTATGTTTCATGAACTAAAGCCTTTTCTGCTTTAAATTTAGACTTGTTTAAATATGTAAATAAGCTAAAAGCTTACTGACTAATTTGGATATTTTTATCCAAAATGTGGCTGAAGTTTGTCACAAGTTTCAGAGGTTATTAAGAATTATCTCTAAAATGTATATTTTTTTTTTAAAAAAAAGTTTGCTTTATCGCCTTTCAAATACAGAACTGTGGAAGAGGAAGCGCCGTCGTGTTTTGGACGTGTGTCTGAGCTGGGACGTTGGGTTTTCTGTAATTTGGGTAGACGTCCCTACGTCTAACTCACGGCTCACTCCTTTCCTGAGAGGCTTGTCCACTTCCCAAGGCTTATTGTGTCCCTCTTCCTCATCTAAACAACAAAATGAAAATCCTACCCTGTGAAGTTGCTCAGTTCATGATAATAATTCTAAAACACACAAAAACATGCAGAAGTAATTCGAGAGCAATGATGTTCATCTCTACCTCTGCCGCGTCTGGTTGGCCCTTTTGTAAAAAGAAGAAACAAACACTTGCCGTGTGAAACCGCCGACCCTGGGCAGTTTGCTGTGGACCCCAGTCCCTGACGCTTCTGACGTAGCCCCTCGTCTTTTGTTTGATTCTCTTGATATCCGGTGGCCCTTATACTTCCTTTTATTATTCATGATAACGGGTCTGTACCCACTTTTCTCCCCAAATCCCACAGGCCTTTTACGGCGAGGAACCCAAAACTTCGTTTTTGACTTTGTCTTAATGGTTTCAATGACATGCCCTGCCCAGAGGGCAAGTTTTTATGACTCAACCTAAATGAAGCCAATTTCTGAAGACTATAGGAGAGACGTGCCTAAGAACGTTTCTGGTGGAACCTAAACGTGTGCATGTGTGCCTTTTATTTAATGAACGGCATTTGCACATTTTAACATACCTATGGACATAGCGTGATGTTCCCTTTTTTGTTTTTTCAGTTTTGGATTCCTCTTTTTTTTTTTAAAAAAAAAAAAAAGATTTTATTTATTTATTCATGAGAGACCCAGAGAGAGAGGCAGAGACATAGGCGGAGGGAGAAGCAGGCTCCATGCGGGGAGCCTGACGTGGGACTCGATCCCGGGACCCCCGGGTCACGCCCTGGGCCGAAGGCAGGTGCCCAGCTGCTGAGCCACCCGGGTGCCCCGGATTCCTCTTTTTCATTTTTTTTTATTTTTTTTTTAATTTTTTTTTTTCAGATTCCTCTTTTTTAAAAGCATGACGATTTTGCAGACTCCACATGCTGTCTTCCATTTCCTCACATGACAGTTTTCCTTCCTTACCTGCTCTGTGGATGCTGCTTAATTTTAGGATTCCTGGATTTTCTTACTTGTTTGACTGCCGTCCGGGTCACATGGGTGGGGAGTCCCTTTGCAGCACTGTTTGAGTTTTTGAAAATGTAGCTTATTTCCTCTAGGGTTAGCTGCGTCTGTGCATTGATTGGTAATCAGACTTTTCTGTTTTAGCTGCAAGGGCTTGGCACTGGACCTGGAAGAAGGGAACTTCATTAAACTTGCAGATAATGGCACCGTGCTCAGGTAATAACCTTTACCTGTCAAGTCAGAACTTCTCCTCCAGGACACTTTGTGTAGCGTTTGCTTGTTAAGGTTCGGGTCAAATAAGAGCATTTTTTTTTTATCACATGACAGATTGTGTGTCTGTGTTTCTTTGTATGAAGTGTTGGAACAGTTTAAGTGGCGATCTCAGGGTCTAGTTGTTTCAGGTTGGCTCACCCGAAATATTTGCGGGAGGTGCGTGGAAGCCTGATAGCTGCCCGGAGAACCTGGGGGTATGTTGGGTCAGAGAAGCACATGGTGGCCTGGAATAAAATTGGGTTTCTTGTATGGAGGAAGGAGGAGAGAACGGGTGTTGGGGAGGGTTGGCGGTCGCTGCACACCTGCCCTTTCTCCCTCCTCGTCCTAAGGGGCGGAGAGCGAGAGCGGGGCCGCCGCCCATTATTTGGTTGCTCGTTTGCACGCAGCTTCCTTGGGCAGCTGGAGCTAGAGGGTCGGGATGCGTGGGCGGGTGTCTGTGTGGACGTGGCCGTGTGCCGCACACAGCGCAGCCGTGACCGTCACCTCGACCGCGACCTTAGGTCCTTCAGGTGCACTTCGCCGTCTTTGGTGGGAGTTGGAGGCCTGAAGCGAGTCTGTCCGTCCTCCCTGTCACCGTCCCTGCCCCGGGGCCGACCCTCTGCCTCCACCCTGTGGCTTGTCCGCACCTCTGGTGCCCGTGTCCTGCCCCGAGCTGGTCCCATGCGACCGCACCGTCCCCCGTCCCTCCGGCCTCACAGCGGCCCTGCAGCGCTGTCCCTTCGGAAGGAGCCCGCCCGGATTTCCCGTTTGTCCTCTCGGTCCTCGTGTCCCGGTTGTGTCACTGCCGCGGCCCCGGGCCGGTGTCGTGGGCTCACGTGGGTGCCCGTGGACCGCTCTTCCCCGCAGAGCTCAGTGCCGCGTCTTGGGAGGGGGCTGCGCCGCGGGGCGGGGACCCCAGGAGGAGCTGGGTCGCGCGGGGCCCTGGCAGGGGAGGCATCAGCGGGCTGGGGGCAGGGGCGCTCACGAGCACTGTCCTGTCTCCCGACGCCAGGGCGAGCCACGGCACGAGGATGACGACCCCCGAGGCGCTGGCCCACCAGTACGGCGGGAAGCCGTGGAAGCACTTCCCGGGCGACGTGGGACCGGCCGGCCGCTCAGGTAGGCGCAGCGCTGTGGCCTTCCCTGCCCGGGACCCCGCGCCGCCCTGCTGCCCCGTCTCCCGCCCCGTCTTTTCTTTCCCTTCTGTTAAGTGACCTCACGCGCTGTCCCGCTGTCGCACTGCGTCAGGAAGCTCTGCGGGTCACGGAAACGTGAAGACCCCTCTCGGAACTGACCCCGGGCACTGAGTCCGTGAGCCGACGCGTGCCTGGCGCACTATTCTAAACAAATGGGCCGGATTGTGACCGTCTGGTTTTCATTTGTTCTAAATCTCTGGGCCATTCCCCACACTACGCTTTTGAAGCTCACCTGCTCTCCAGAAAGCGTAGGGACCCGAGGGGCGCCCGGCTGACCCAGTTGCTGCAGGGCGGCTCTTGATCTCAGGTTGCGAGTTCGAGCCCCATGTTGGGGGTAAACATGGCTTAAAATAAAATCTTATAGGTCGCCTGGGGGGCTCATGGTTTAGCGCCTGCCTTCTGCCCAGGGCATGACCCCAGGGTCCCGGGATCGAGTCCCACATCGGGCTCTCTGCATGGAGCCTGCTTCTCCCTCTGCCTGGGTCTCTGCCTCTCCCTCTCCCTGGGTCTCTCATGGATAGATAAATAAAATCTTCAAAGAAAAAAGAAAAGAAAATGCAGTAACTTGAAAATAGTTGGCGTTACCCCTTGTTACAATTAGGTTTGTTTCGTCACATCCACTGTCTTTTGAGAGTTTGTTTTGTTTTTGTCCTGAGATGAAAGGAAGCAGGTGCTCTTGGTGGAGCACGTGGAGAGGAAGGCAGCCTCCACGTTGGGCGTCGGCCTTCACACGCCGCAAGGCCCGGTGGCCCGTGGAGGTTAGGTGCATGTCTGGAGAGCGCTTTACTCAGCTCGGGACCCGGAGCGCTGTGGTCCTTCCAGAAGCAGGCAGGTGTCGACGACGGTTTCCCAGAAAGGCCAGGGCGCAGCAGAGTGCTTCACCCTGACATCCATTCACAAACGGCCGGCGCCTTGAAGAAGGCAGCAGGAGAAGAGCAGACCCAGGGCCCCCACAGGTTGCTCACGGCCCTGCCCGCCAGGAGGTGCCACCTCCCGGAATGAGCAGCCCCCTCTGGAGCTCAGCCTAACCCAGGAGGACCTTGGAGGCCACCTGCTCCTAACTGGGGTGCTTAGGGAGGCGTCTCCCACTCATGCACTCAGCGGTCAGTGGCGCTCGGTGGTCGGCCAGGTGGAGCTCAGTGGCCAGGTGGCACCCAGCAGTCAGTCAGGTGGCGCCCAGCGGCCGGGTGGCAGTGACACATAACAAAGGCCTGTTGTTCCTGCCAATTGGAAGGGAAAGCTGATACCTTTACAAAGAAATAGTGTTTTTTCAAGGTAGAGACATAGAAAAGAAAAAAAAGCCTGTGATTCCACAGCCCGGTTAATCTTTGTTTACATTAAAAAAAAAAAAATCATGTGAGCGTATGGTTAGAAAATTTAAATGTCATAGAAAAAAAGAGTCAGTTACGTGATAGAGGTTGTGTCTCGTGGGTTAGATGCTGGGATGCTACGCCGCCGAGCCGTCCGTCCGTCCATCCGTTCACACACCTCCGTCGTGCCTGCTGTCTGGCCGTTACAGGCGGGGCTGCGGGAATGCTTCTGTACCTGTATGTCTTGCACTTTGGTGCAAATACATACATTTTTTTTTTTTAAGATTTTATTTATTTATTCATGAGACACAGAGAGAGAGAGAGGCAGAGACACAGGCGGAGGGAGAAGCAGGCTCCATGCAGGGAACCCGACGCAGGACTCGATCCTGGGTCTTGGGGACCACGCCTTGAGCTGGAGGCAGCCGGCGCGAGCCCCTAGGCAGTCCTGGTGCAGATATCTGGAGGGTAAATTCCTACAGGTGCAGCTGCTGGAAGGACATGTAGGTTTGAGGTTTTGAGCCGTGAGGCCAAGTGGGGCCTTCGTCCAGGAGAGCGTGCGAGGCGCTCCCCCCCAGGACACCGAGGGCTGGGCCGTGGGCAGACAGAGGCATTTTACTGGCTGGTGATTTGAGAACCCCGTTTCGGCACCGCTTTTCCTTAGCAGCCAGTTCCCAGGGAGCGAGTCCCTCCACCCAGTCCCCCAACTGGCCGAGACAGCTTGGCACAGCGGAAGGCACGGGGCAGGGGAGCCGGTGGGCTGGGCCCAGTTGAGTCTATTCCTTCTGGGTAAAGCATGTGGTCCTGGCGTCGCTTTGCTCACCCTTCAGTGAAGCCGGTGTCCCCCAGCTGCAGGGGAGCAAGGACGCTGTGCCTGCCCCAGTGCTCATCCCCCTCGGCCTCCCCGGTACCGCAGTCCATCACCCGTCAGGATGGGCTGTGGCGTGGCTGGGGCTCCTGGGCATGGCCTGCATGGGCAGCACCAATGCCTGGTGGGACTGGGGCTGATGTGCAACCTGTTGTATTGAGCCAAGCTCACTGCCTCCCCCCCCAAGGAGCCCCCCGACCAGGAGCGGGGCCAGTCGGAGCCCCCGGCCACAGCCTTGTGCTCTGGGGGCAGTGGAGGCCTTGAGGGCCGTGGGGCCCGGCTCCAGGTCAGGACTGAATGGCCAGTGGGCGACACCAGGTGGTCCGGCCCTCAGTGGCAGGAGGTGTCCCCAGCCCCTGGAGCTCCTGGGTCACGCCCCAGCCAGCACCCGACTAGTGTCTCAGCTCCGCCTGGAGCTCCGTGTTGGTGGCCATGGAGGGAGCGACACAGGAGGGGAGGGGAAGCAGGGGTGTGAGTGGGGCGACCCCACGCCTCCTGCTCCCACGTGTCCGAGCAGCTGCCTCTGCGGGTCCCAGCCCAGGAGGTCCGAGGACGTGCAGGCCGGTGCACCTCGGGCCGCAGCCGTGGCCGCTGGGTGTTGAGTGGCCTCACGTCCCCCGGGGACGCCCGGCTCCTCACACCGACAGAGCCCTACTCACCTTGCGCAGGAAGGGAAAACCGTCTAAGAGGTCCTGCCAGTAATTTCAGCTGTGAAGGAGGATAACCCGGGGCGTGATGCCAACCAAAGTATTTTTAGCAGAGGGAAAGGGCACCCAAACCCGCCCAGCCGCCCTGTGAGTGCACAGAAGGAGAACTTTGGACTTGGTTTCTTAAACGTTAATGATTTGCTATGAAGACGTGAAGGGCGTTGAGTGATGTGTAAACGGATGGACGTCTGGCCCCTGCACAGGGTTTTCCCCTGATTTGCCTGCGACACCTTTGTTCCAGAAACCCATTCTGCTGTTAGATCATCCATTTGTCATTCATTCATTCCGCAGACGTTCATGGCGTGCCTGCGGGATGCTGGGTATTGTGCTCCGTGGACCCTGAGGAGCAAGGCAGCGGTGTCCCCAACCTCCCGTGTGGCCTGCAGGGGCAGGAAGGGAGGACTTGAAATGAGGCACTTACGTGCAGGCAATAATCACGACCGCTCGAAGCCCAGACCTCTGGTTCTCTCCGATTCCTCTTTGTACACGGGCACCCCAGGGCCTCTATGACGTTGGGGACCCCCGAGGCGGAGTGGTTGGCCCTGACCCTGGTAAACAGGAGCGAGGTAGTGGAAGGAAGGAACGAGCGGGCTGGATTCCACGGGGACCCTGGAAGCCCCGAGAACACGGCCCCATGCGATCCCAGGGACAGGAGACTTCCTTGGTGCCCACCCACCAGCTCCTGGGTGAGGCTTGTCACCGGAGACGCGGGGGCGACTCGGGGACTCCACGGGCTTCGGGGGAAGCGAATGGCACTCGCGTTTGGGGTGGGACGACGCCGTTGAGCGCAGCGGTGGCTGGGATCACCCGGAGCCAGAGGGATGCCACACGGGTCATCGGGTGCCCAGGGCGGCGGATCCAGGGGTGGCATCTGCCCCCAGGGAGGGCCCCAGGTTAACGCTGTCTCAGGGCCAAACAGCCTAAGTAAATCCCTCTGCTCCGCAAGATCCTGGGGTGCGTCCTGTGCGCCCAAGTCTTTCCAAGATAAGTACACCATGTCCTTACGTGACGTGATGCCTGCCTTTTTTTTTTTTTTTTAATTCTTCTCATCCCCCCAGTTCTCCCATTAAACTAAGGTGGCCCAACCGCACAGACGCGGAAAGGCGCCACTGCGCGGGTTATGTCCTGGAGCTGCCGTGCTGGGCTGATAGTTCTGAAATTCAGTGACGCTGATGACCTAAACTGTGGCTTTTTCATCGTGCACTTTAGATTGGGGCGTGGTCTCTTTTGACAGAAATTTCTCTCCGTTAGATCCTTATGGAACAGACATCACGTTACAAGTTCCTTGTAGCTTGACCCTTCTTTAAAGGCAGGAGTAGCCTGTAACAGACCGATTCGGAGTTAACGTCGAGGCCCCTTTACAACCAAACCAAGATCTAGCGTCTCCGGCCAGTTTCTGTGTCACGTACATGAGGTGCTGATTCGTGCCCGGTTCAAAATCTTGCTCTTCCAACGCCTGGGGCTCAGTGGTTGCACGTCCGCCTTCGGCTCAGGGTGTGACCCCAGGGTCCCAAGATCGAGTCCCGCATCGGGCTCCCTGGAGGGAGCCTGCTTCTCCCTCTGCCTGGGTCTCTGCCTCTCTCCCTGGGTCTCTCCTGTATAAATAAATAAAATCTTAAAAATAATAATAAAATAAAATTTTGTCCTTTCTTTTAGGAAAATATTACTTTTATGATAACTACTTTGACCTGCCAGGAGCTCTGCTGTGTGCCAGAGTGGTGGACTCTCTGACAAAGGTGAGCAGGGACTCGTTTCTCAGGAATTAGGACCGGTGTTCAGTCATAAGTCAGGGGACTTAGTCATGGATGTCTTTTGAGTTGGAATGGAACCCAGTCTCCTCTTTGTGATACTAGAAGTGACCGAGGAAGAAACACGTGGAGAATTTGGTCACGTGTTTTGGGAAAATTAAATAGCCGGGACCGTTTCCCCAGGAAGGATGATAAACCTCTTCCCCAGCAGAGGGTGCACGTGTCTAAAAATAAAATACAGACCTCACAGCTGAAAAGGGTATTTTCTTGGTTTCATTAGCAGATTAAAAAAAAAAAGAAAAGAAAAATGGTCGAGAGACTTTCACCTGTCCTTACGCATTCTACATAAGGCAAAATTTTAAAAAATGAGATGAAGTTTTTAAATTCATCATTTTGACCAGTTCGACGCATGTAGGCGTTCCGCTTATAGAATTTGCGTGTCCTTAGGTCTGAAGACCCGGGAACAGACACCAATTTTATGTCAGAATTATTCTTCTGTTTTGCACGTTGTCATTTAAAATCCTAACGATCAAAAAAAATAATAATAATAAAATAAAATAAAATAAAATAAAATAAAATCCTAACGATCCTGCCGGTAATAAAACACGCATGATCAATTACTCTTGAACCAGAATTAGTCGTGTGTTCGTGGAAGTCTCCACGGAGCTGTAATTTTCGTACATTGTAGAAGTCGTTATTAACGTGAGATGGGGACGGTTTTTCATCCATAGCGACTTCAGGCGAGCGTATTACTCTTCAGATAACTCAGCGCTGGTACAGGTACACGTACCTGGTAGTCCGTTTAGGTAGGATGCTGGTTAGCGATCACGCTTCCAAGGAAGCAAGGCACTGTGGGGTTACGTGTTTCAACGTAATGTTTGTTTGCACCCTGGTTTAAAGAAATCTAAATAAAAACGGTTAATGTTTTGGATTTGGAACCTCCATCATCTCTTCTAGAGAGATTTGCTGCTCTTTTTTATTGAAATCAGGTGAATGTGCGCTGAATTCTAAAGAGCCAGCTTTTGGGGCTTCAGGGCTTGCAGCTTCGTAGCCCCACGGATGCCATAGTACAGGAGGTGGCACGTTCTGAGATCTCAAAAGCTGTGACACTGTAAACTCAGTCCTGTGTTTAATATATATAATTAAAAAATAATAATAATATATATAATTTTGACTTTATAGTAAGCGGAAATTTCTATTTTATTTGGGTTAAATGAGCTATATTACCATTTAGTTATATGTGCGTGTGTATATACGTATAGCAGTGATTTTCTTAAAGATTTCTCTTTTTAAAGTTGCGTTCAAGCACTGAGTTTTTCCATCTGTTATCTTTTCTACAATGTGAGTCCCGATTTTAGATGACAGTAATATTGCAGTTGCTTGCTGTGTTTTTAGCTGTGCTCAAAAGCAGAAGTATTATATGTGTTAACATTTGGGATTTTCTTTTTTTTTTTTTTTTTTAGCAGAACAATGGTCAGAAAACATTTGACTTTTGGAAGGATATAGTTGCTGGTATACAACACAATTATAAAATGTCGGCTTTTAAGGGTGAGTCCTATGAGGGGGCCTTCTCATGTTCGTTAAACGCCGTGCGCTTGTGAGTTACTTGGAAGTTGCCTGTTTTGTCATGTTCCTCGACTAGGACTTGATTTTATCAAAATTTTGCTACGAGGTTGGCACTGCTTACGTTTTAAGGGGCTCTTCCATTCGCGTCGGCCTCGTGGCCACGATGGCCAGCGCTGTGGGCTCTGCTGTGTTACGTGCCTGCCGCCGGGGGTGGCGGGTGCCCCGGAGCCGGCCTGGGAGTGGGGCTGGCTCACACCTGGAAGCGCTGGTACAGCAGCTGGAGACGGAAGGGGGAGTGAGAGAAGCGGGACGGGGGACTCCAAAGGGACAGGGGTCGGGCTAGGCTGCGCGTCGGGTGTCCCAGCTGCGGTGCGGCCTTGCTGGGGCCCCTCGGAGGCTACGTCTGAGGAGTAGGGGGACGGGGCGCCTCCCTCGGGGGTACCCCGGGCGCCCGAACCAGGCTGCAGCCGTCCAGCCCGTGGACCGAGGGGTGCCGAGAGCGGCGTTTCTCAGCTTTTGACTGACATAAACCCGCCTGCCTCCCTTTAACATAATTCATTAAAATAATCCTAAATGTTATGACTAAAAACACGTCAAGGCAATAAATAGTAACTGCAGAATATTTTTTCAAGTTACCTATTACTCTGTTGCCTGCTTCTGTCCTTCCCTGAAGAGATCACTGCTTTGGGGACATGGCGGGACTTTTCTGTCCCCGGTCGCCGGCCCTGGACTGGGGGTGGCAGGTCCCCTGTGGTCCTGCCGATGGATGCCTGTGCGCCGGGGGCGTGTGGCACTGCCGTCCCCAGTAGACCACTCTAAGAGCCACCCCCCCCCCGCTTCGCTGTCTTACTTCTGTTGGCTTCGTAGAACGAAAAGCCTTAAAAGAACGGTTGAGAATAGCAAATTGCTGTTCTCAAATAAACTCAGCACAAAAATCCGTTGATGTGATTTTATTGCATCGTAAATAAGGTAAAACAGTTCATGCTTTAGTAAGTGAGGCACAGCTTCAAAGTTTTAAGCAGCAACATAAAGATACAGTACAGAGCACGAATCAGTTCCATCCTTCCCTTCCTAGCCAGATTCTGAAGCCCTCGGCAGTAGCTCTGATTTCACGAGGCCGGGAGACTCGAGGTCCGTAGGGCAATGGTCTGTAAACCCACAAAATCCTGTTCCGTAAGACTC
This sequence comes from Vulpes vulpes, assembly GCF_048418805.1. Lineage (NCBI taxonomy): Eukaryota > Metazoa > Chordata > Mammalia > Carnivora > Canidae > Vulpes > Vulpes vulpes. The sequence continues at coordinate 200,457,955 of NC_132780.1, forward strand.
GACAGGGAGGCAGATTAATCACACTCGTATTACATAAAGAAGATAGGTCAGACACCGATTTCCAAGTTGTGACGGGCACGTGGAGAGCTTTTCTACAGTCACAGAAAAGCGTGAAAAGGTTCGTGGCTGAAGCACCCTGCCTCCCAGATCAATGGTGACATCATCCTTTGGCTCCTCGTCAGGGCTCTAACAAGTCCTAGGCACCTGTGTCCTCGAACAGATCTTGACGAAGGGGCTGGGTAAGCCCTCGGGTAACGCACCATCGCACCATCGGAAGGATCTTAAGGATCTTGGGGCCTACGGTGTCTTCTACATTTGAATATTCAAGTATTTGAGTTCTACAAAGATAGGATACCCCTGAACGGTTCCTACAAGGTTTCCTGTTAATCGGCAGAAACAGGCTTTTTTTTTTTAAGTGCTGAATTTCTGATACCGAATTTAATGACGTAACTTAGCGTCACATTTTAGGGTTCCTTGGTGATCATTTTACTTTTCTTTTTTTTTTTACCCTACTAGGACTTTGAGGGTGAAATGTTTAAATACTGAAGGAATTCACAGAAAACTTTATAGAGTCTTGGGACCACTGACTAGAAATTCAAGAGGGTCTTCACATATTCTTTACCATTGCTGCCCGCTTTTCCAGCAGGAGAATGGGTTGGTCTGAAAGCTCACATCTGTATTTGGAAAGTTAAAACGGGTCACTCTTTTTGGCCTACGTCCATATGCATTTTGTGGGGCGCAGCGGAATTGGGGAATGCCTCGTCAAGCAGATTTACGTGAGCTCGGTTGGGAATACGCTCACATGGGTGCCACCAGGAACCCTGAGAAAGAGGAGTGGACGTACTGGGAGGAGTACAGCCCGTTCGATCCCGTGTTGGGCAGCTGGAGCCACACCTGGTCGTTCTCCGCGAGCTCGAGCACGGCGCTCCCCGAAGCCTGATCCAGGTAGCCCTTGGTGTATTCGTCGTAGGTGTACATCACAGGGGTGCCGTTCCTATAGAGGCCCACCCAAACATGGGTGCTTTTCACATGCACGTGGTAGGAGAAATAGTATGTTCCTGGGATCTGACAGGTGAAGATTCCAGTTCTTGGGTCATAATGCTGTTGCTTGTTATACAAGATCTTATCAAATGGGATGGGAATACCCACGGCCGGGTAAGCTTTGGAGAGGATGACAGTGAACGCAGACATCGGCATTCCTGTCACTCCCTGGTGGGCGCTAACGAAAGGCTGTTGGCCTGCCTTTATGAAGCCCTCAGCTGAGGCCGCTTGGCCCGGGGGGCCCGGGGGGCCTGGGGGACCTGGGAGGCCAGGCTCTCCAGCGTGGCCTCTCGGACCCGGAGGCCCTGGTGGCCCAGTGGGACCATTAAGCCCCTTAGTTGCCACGCCAGCTGGGCCAGGAGGACCTGGAATTCCTGGATCCCCTTTAGATCCAGGGAATCCGGGAATGCCTGGCGGCCCAATGGGGCCTCTGGTTCCTGGGATTCCTGGAGCACCTCTTGGACCAGTCTCACCATTGTGTCCAGGTGTTCCCTTAGCGCCTGCCGGGCCCACGGGGCCTGGAAGACCAGGAGACCCTCTGAGTCCAGCATCACCTTTAGGGCCCGGTAACCCTGAGTTTCCCTTAGGACCACTGCTGCCTGGTTCTCCTGGGTACCCTGGTTTTCCATCTAACCCAGAGGAACCCCTTTCTCCCTTAGCCCCAGGGTGTCCTGCAGGCCCCACTGGCCCCATCTCACCTTTAGGGCCTGGAATCCCTTGGTTGCCTGGGATGCCTTTTGGTCCTTGGGGTCCCATATTTCCGGGAGGTCCAGTGAGACCTGGTTCCCCAGGATGACCTGCCGGGCCTTGTTCCCCTTTAGCACCTGGACTTCCTGGAAGGCCAATGGGTCCTCTTTGTCCCTTTAGGCCTGGCAACCCTGGTTTCCCGAAGCCAGGAGCCCCTGGGGACCCAGCTATTCCGGGAGCGCCAGGGTGACCTTTTGTCCCAGGAATCCCTGGCTGGCCTGGGGCTCCTGGGGCTCCTGGCTTCCCAGTGCCTTCTGGTCCTTGTTCCCCGGGAGGCCCTTGGGGGCCTGGTGGGCCAGCTGCCCCCCTCTCTCCTGGAAAGCCCCGATCACCTTTGATGCCTGGCTGTCCTGGAAAGCCATTTTCACCTCTTTTTCCCACTCCAGGTGGGCCTGGGGGTCCCAGGGGACCCTGAGGGCCAGGAGGGCCTCTCTCACCTGGGCGTCCAGGAGCGCCATATCCTGTTTCCCCTTTCTGTCCATGCACACCAGGGACTCCTGGTGCCCCCTTTTCTCCAGGAAAGCCCCTGGGTCCTGGGGCTCCCATAGGTCCCTGTTGTCCAGGTTTTCCTGGAATAGTAATTCCAGCTGGGCCGGGGCTTCCGGGTGGCCCTGGTGGGCCCCGTGGGCCCGGTAAACCAGCTAGTCCAATATCTCCTTTTGGTCCAGATGGTCCTTTCGACCCTGGTTTTCCTGGCAGTCCTGGCAAACCTGGCTTCCCAGTGGCCGATGGTCCCGGTGGGCCAGGCAACCCCGGCTCTCCTTGGGGTCCAGGACTTCCGTGGCCTGGTTTTCCTGGTGGTCCTGATGGCCCTGGGTGCCCTCGAGGTCCAGCGGGGCCTTGTGGACCAGGAATACCTTGCTCTCCTCTTACTGATACACCTAAAAGACATGCCCGATAGAAAGAGAGAGAGGGAGAGAGAGACGATTAGTAATGACATCACACCGTCAACCAGTCCATTTTGGCACACTAGTCTGAAATGGTTTCAGATCATACATTTTAGCGTATTTAAAAACACTGCCAGCGGGGATGGTTTCAAAAGACCACAGCTACCGTGATACTTGCATTACATCCTCTTATCCATGAAAATATACCAGGCTTGAAGAATTCATCTAGAATAGTGGTACAGTGGAGGTATTTACCCCATTCATATTTGGAAAATCATCTACCTTGAGAGGAAAGGGGAAAAGAGGTATATGACAGGAAAGGAACAAAAAGACAAATGCAGAATAAATGGGAAGATATTTAAGAACTATAGTATTTTTCTCTCAAAAGCTGTCCTATAAGACCTCAGTGAGGAATGCAGTTGATTCTAATGCACATCTGCCCCAGCCCTGCCGAACGCAGTGTAGACCGAGGCTGATTTTTTTCACCCTCAGGACATGCCATGAGCTCCCACGTTCTCCCGTAAGTGACTTAACATTGAAACAGAGAGCGGGTTAGAAGCAATGGGCAAGGTATATAAAATAGTATCGAAACGCTTATCTAAAGCCACACATAGATGCTGTTGATTTCAGAGAGCTGTGGGTTCATGTGTTTTTTTGTTTTTTGGGGGGTTTTGTGGTTTAATATTTTATTGAGGGAGGCAGGGAGGGGTGGGGGGCAGCTACAGCGGCCCCAGCCCCACCAGGGGGAACAGACCTCCCCACCCCCCGCCCCCCTGTGGGTTCATTTGAACCAAATACTTCTACTGATGTTATGTATTCAGTTCAGAAATCACTTATTTGCTGCCTGTGATGTAAAAGGGCTCTTGGGCACAAGTGTGGGGGATGTACAAGACCCATCTTAGAGGAGCTTCAGTCGCAAAGGGAGTAAAACAAGGGTCTGTGCGTTAAGAGGTGTCCAGTGTCTTGGTTGTAGTCATTCAAAGGTGGGATTTACCGGAACACTCTGGTATTAGGATGTATAATTGGGGGAATATTACCATGTCAGTCTTCAGGCAGCAATCATCATAAGCATCTCTTAGAAGGTACTTTCTTTCTCAGAGAAATTCTTTAATCGCTAGCAAAAATGGTAATAATTGTGATTTAAATGTCTGTTTGCAGAATTCATATTAAAACCATGCTCTATTTAATAGATGTCAGGAAGATAGATGAAATCCCTGCGTGTCCTACTTAGGTTTTGTTGGAAAATGGTTCTCCGTTACAGTAGTTTTAGCAAATGGCCTAAGTATTCAATGATTTGGTCAAAACCCTGATAATGACTTATGGCTATGACTTGAGCCACATCTTTTTTTGTACAAAAGTGATTAGTGTACTTAAAATCTGTCTAAATCTTTAATGGCTTTAGAAATCAGAATGAATTCTAAATTGGAATTAATATTAAATGAATGGTAAATTGCCTTTGAAAACATATGCTTATGGGTATAGTTCACAGTTACCATTAATTGTTGGTACATTATTATATTTAAAAAATCTTTCAGGTTAACTGGCATGTAAGGAGTAGTCAGCCAACAGTAGTTGCTAATATTATTCTCTTGGGTAGAGATATTCCTGATATTTAAAATACATTTGGTGACAAATGAAATATAAAATACACAGGAGAATCATTAATAGATATGCTAAAATAGGAAAATCATTTTAGACTGAATATTTATATTTTATACTAATTAGAGTTATATTTCATTCTGTAAATATTTAAACATATGGAGCTTTATTCACCCATGGATTTTCAGTAAGAAAATCTGGAAGTCAGGAAGAAGACTATGAGAAAAATTAATTTATGGAAAAGATCCCAATATACTCATCTACGTCATTGATAGATTGACGTTTTAGTGTACAGGTATTACGTATCTACAAGTTGTAAAGGGTTGTAATATATTACAAATAGAATAGATGAATAAATAGGATATAAAACAGCACATTTTTTTTTTCAAATGCAAACTGTGTTAGATTGGGGTTTGCCTCAACATCGGGCTCCCTGCATGGAGCCTGCTTCTCCCTCCGCCTGTGTCTCTGCCTCCCTCTCTGTCTCATGAATAAATAAATAAAATCTTTAAAAAAAAATAGCCAATATTATGCAGTTCAGTAAGGTGGGAAAATAGAAATATTTTTAACCTTCCCAAGAGTGGTACATTTGATTTTTAATTCAAGACCGTTTCATATGATCTTGGTAAACTATAAAAAGTCTGAATTTGTGATCATAGAGAGTGTAGCCGGTGATGCATGTCCTAGCATTTCACATTGCCATTCATCACTTCAAGGAAAGTAGTAGTTTTCCTTATATCTTTTATTCTTTCTTTTAGAACTTTCCTTTTTCTCATATTTTACTTGTATTCTGAAGCATTCAAGAGTTTTCATTACGTGCCCATGTGTTTATTTTTAAACATTAAGCTGCCTTTCATGAACTGTTTTAAATTTCATCTTTCTTTTTAAGGAGATAATTTGCTGAAAAGGATGTTCTCCAGAAGCAGTCTTTATATAAAGTTTATAGCAAATATCCTTAGCATTATTGGCAAAGTAAAACATGTGACTAAAATGCAAAAACACTAAGGGAAGGAAATTTGAATCCTACAATCCATTCAGATGATTCAGGCTAACCCAGTAGACGTTTTACAGGTCGTTTGCGTCAGGTGTCATTCAAATGTGAGACCTAATCATGGCCCTGCCTTGAGGATCTGTTAGTCGTGTACATACATCCTCCCAGTTCTCTTCACAATATCTGAGAAAGCTGAACAGCTGGGGAATAGACTCGAGAACAAAGCTGAAACGTCTCCAAGGTGGCCCCCCCAGTCCTCCCCCAGTGCGAGGAGGTGGAGAAGCCCCAGGAGCACAGCCAACACCTGAGTACCTTACAGTATTAATTCACTTAAACTTCGTACCGGCCCTTTGAGATAGCTGCTGCTGCTTTTAGGAGGGAGGAAACTAAGGCACAGAGAGGACCAGTGACTTACCTGAGGCCCCACAGGTAGTACAAGGCAGTGAAGTACGAGTGTGTACTTGACTAAACCATATAAAAATGTATAAATCATTAGGAAAGCTGGTGCTTCCTTGGCCTATTAAATTTCTTGGGAAGGCATTAGATTTTATTTAATAACTAAGACTCAATCTTGCATATATTTGTGGGCCAGCCAAATCGGTTGTACAGGTAAACAGTGGCGAAGCATTTAGATATCTAAAGCTGCTACTCGCTACTCTCTTTATGTAATTGGCAGTTATTTCTAGTTAAGACATTGTAAGCTTCATTAATCTGTATTGGATTAATATTTTCTAGATTATGGGTAGTTATTTGTGCAAAAGCGCCATTTCAGGGAAAAATTTTCCCCACACAAAAGTTCTTCATGTTCTCCAGGCACATCTTCATACTCTATTCACTATGTAAAGGACACCAATGTTCTTGAGTGGACCTACTTTTTCCATAAATTGTTTTAATATTTTGGGCAAACTCAGGAGTTTGAAAATAATTTAGCACCCAAAAGTTAAAAAGAATTTTGCTAAAGAGACCATTAAAATTGTAGAAAGCAATAACCAGTTAGTACAGCAAAATATATAAAGTTTACCTTTACTCTTTATGGCATAGGGAATGAAGAACTGTGTCTTGGTGTTGGGTGGTGGTGGACCTTTTATGCCCGTAGGTGTTTGGTATCGCTCAGCATAAAATTCTCCATGAACCAGGTTCAAGGACATTAGCAGCAAAAGGGCTGTTTGTGGCAGCATGTTCTCAGATGGATTCTGAAAAGGAAAAGAATAATTTCTTGTTAGTGACCTGTTTCATTTGTCTGATGTTGGACAGATGAATTCTTAATTTTACTAACTACCTTTTTTTACTTTGTCCTGTTTTTGATATATTTCACAAACCAGAATTAAAAATTTTTCTTTACATGGATATATGACTTAGTTCTTAGTGGAAACCACATTGCAAGTAATCAAATAAAACTGAAGTGACTTTTAGAGAAGAAACACAGAAACCACAATTGGATGCCTGTATTAATAACTCAGGATCTTTAACATAGGCTGAAATATCCAGTAGTTTCAAAATAAACTAGGACATGATTTTACAGATAAGGTTTTATTAGGACTCTTCTTGTATAGACTAACACAGATTAGACTTTCTGAGTACACTTCAGTGGAAACCCATTTTTTTAAATGACAAAAAAAAAAATTAGTTAATTTATCAAGGCTTCTTCTGAAACAAGCTAACATGGAAGTCCAGCAGAGCGTCAAGTCCTAGACTTACCGGGGTGCTGGGAGTTCCTGGAGGTGGTTTCCTGACAGCTCTCGGAGCCCTCCTGTGTCCAGGTGAGCAGAAGGTACCCTCTCCACAGCTGTCCTGCAGCATTTATACTGTTTCTCCCTTACTTCATGAGGTTGCCCTGAGCTTAAGCTCCTCCCCCGAGAGGTGGAGAGCACTAATTATAGTGGAAAGTTCTATTGGGCAGGCAGACAAGATCAGGTTGGGCTCTCTTTCCTTGTTTTCTTATGGAAAAATAAACTCTTTGTCTTAAATACATATTAATAGTTTTAACCATGCACCATCTTTTTCTGAGATTTTATTTTGGAAGTTATTACTCCGATGTTTAGGTTGGTTCATGATGAGATGACAATACACCCTTTGTATATCTGAAAGGAGATTCTTGTGTTATTTGGTTGAAAATATTTGGTTGTATATAAAAGTAGGAAAGGAAGTCTTTTTTTTTTTTTTTTTTTTTTTGGAGGGGGGGGAGTGTGGATTTAAACCATCATCTAAATTCTTCACTTAGGACGTAAAGCCAACAATGTGTCCTATTAATGTTCCTAAATGTTTATGCAAATAGCTTACCCCAATTCTTACTTATTTTTGAGCTTGAAAAGAACAATTAAAATGTAGTTATGTTGTTTTATACCTTAGACTTTAGTGTAAGTCCTCAGACATTAATAAGAGAAATTTTAAATATCTTAGTATCTATTTCAGTTTTTACATATTAAATGTTTTAAAGTGTTCAGGCAGAGGCAAGATATCCATGAATTTGATAGTAAAGTTAGCAATATAATTACCCTGAAGGATTTAGATTCTTTATTTACAAGACTACAGTATGTTCAGTAAATCGCTTCAAGTTTTATTGCTTAATTTTGGATTTTACTTTAAAGTTGCAGTAGGAGTACAAAAGCCTTAATAACTGATAATGTCATATCATGTCTAATTAAATAAGATTGTTGTGTTCGTTTCAGAAGAAAAAAATTCCCCAAACTTTGCTTTCAGCTTTTTAAAAATACCAGTGGCTTACCTTACAGTTTCCTTCAGGAATCTTGATTCAGCTCAATTAGAAACACAGATGAAAGTAAACATTATCATGGTCATTTTCAATGGTTAGAATTCTTAACAATATTAGGACTCTTAAAGTCAGTTTTCAGGATCATAAAAAATTTAATGTAACAGAAAGTCAAGAGACCAAATTCTGTATCTTATTTAATTCCATTGTTTTGGAGCTAAATTAAATCAACTGTGCAGGTAAAGTAGGTGAGAAGGAAAATTCTGTAACAGGCATGGATACAACATTTTTAAAACCTCTGCAGAATTAGAGGGGAATGGTTTCGGGACTGATTGATAGCTGAAATAATTCAGTGTTTCACCAGTGGATGAAATAAAGGTTTGTTCTTTTTCTTATCCTTTCTCTTCCCTGCATATAATTTTCGGTATTTTTTTAGACTAAGCCTTTATAGAAATGTAAATGGATAGCTCACCTTACTGACGGCCTTTCTCCTAACTCTTTTATTTTTATTTTTAAAGATTTTATTTATACATGAGAGACACACACCCGGGCGGGGGGGGGGGGGGGCACAGAGACACAGGCAGGGGGAGAAGCAGGCCCCACGCAAGGAGCCTGATGCGGGACTCGATCCCGGGACTGCAGGGTCAGGCCCTGGGCCGAAGGCAAGTGCTAAACCGCTGAGCCACCCAAGGGATTCCCTAACTCTCTTTTATTTTTTTTTCCTAACTCTCTTTTTTATTTAAACCTTTCATTGGTGCCATGTATTAAAATCTGTAACGTCCTATATGTCTATGTGAATATTCATAGATACTTATGAAATACGACTTTTATGTCAGTTGAGATTAACAGGAGAATTCAAAAATTTATATTCTAATCACTCTTTCATCATTTGGAGAATGTCTGTGGAAGAGCTTTTGTGATTATATCGTGTGCTGTGCTATGTCTGTAAGATCCCTCAGAAGATCAGTGAGAGAAATGCCTACCCTCCATCTATTTGTGGCTCATTTGGATAAGATTTTGGAAAAAGCAGGTGAGGTAACGTGGATACTCTTGAAGGCTAAGCTGTAGAACTTTGTTTTGTTTTGTTTTGTTTTGAATTTATTTTAAAAGGAATTATTACACTTACATATTCTAGTATTTTTGTATGTGTATATGGATACACACACACCCACACCCTGTTTGTTCGTAATTGCGACTGTTCCCCTGTTAGATACCCTCCATGTGCAAGCACAGAAGAGTAAGTCTCAGCTCCTCACACTGTGCACCTGTGTCGCCCGTTTGCCCACCTGTGGCTACGCTGGCTATTTTCAGAGCTTCGCACCTCAAACTCTGTAGGTGTCTGTTACACAATGAAAAGGTTGGGCTAGGTTTCGAAGCTCCTCTCACCTTTAAAATTAGATTATTCTTGTGTTTGAGGTATTTTGCTGTTCCCCACGGTGAGACAGCGGGCTTGGCTCCACTGAGTATCTATTAGGGACAAAGTCCATACCAGGAGGTCATATGCCTTCTTTTGGGGACATGTAAATACGTGTGGGTATTTGTCAATCTATATTCCCCTGTAACTTTGGAAAATGTGGTGTCTTTGTTGGATAAGGCTTGGACATTCAACCCTTTTTGCAAATAGTATACTTATTTCAGCACAGGGAATCTGACTGCTGTTTGCTTTGTTAGTCACATTAGGAGCACTGTCTGGTCCAAAGCAGATTGTAGAATCAGAATATTTGCTAGCCACACCCCGCCCAATTGTGTATTTAAAACTATTTTTATTCGGGGAGTTTACTTGTAGCTGTTTGAACCAACTCATCTGTGGCTTTCTGATGAAAACCTATTCCACTTAAAGCAGAAAGCCACGCTCTTGGAACTCAGTAACCTAAGTGAATTTTTATAATATCAAGCATGAATTCTTTTGCACATCTGCCATTTAGCCGCTCTGAGCTTCCCTATTCACTTTCACTGCCCAGGGTCAGTCATTAATTCACCGAATTCTTTTTGAGTACCTCTGTGTGTCCAGCATGGGGATGAAAAGTGGGTGAGTAACGTGCAGCCCCCACCCTTACTGGGTTTGAACAGTGGTCCGCTGTCCACCCCCACCCCGTCCTGCAATCCTGAGGAACAGGACACAACCCTCCAGTCCTCCAGGTTCGGTGACATAGTAGTAGTTCAGAGACTCTGGTGTGTAAAAGCTCTTCAGTTGATCATGATGGACACCTAAGTTGGAATGTCTTGGTCTGATACCAGTGTTCTGTTACCAGCTTGTTAATCTTTTTTGGTGGTTTTGTGCATATAGTTTTTAACTCTATTATAGAAAATTTTGGTCTTATTTAGAAGTAGAGATTAGGGGCAGCCCGGGTGGCTCAGTGGTTTAGCGCCGCCTTCAGCCCAGGGCGTGATCCCGGAGACCCAGGATCGAGTCCCGCGTTGCGCTCCCTGCATGGAGCCTGCTTCTCCCTCTGCCTGTGTCTCTGCCTCTCTCTCTCTCTCTCTCTCTCTCTCTCTGTCTCTCTCTCACTGTGTCTCTTGTGAATAAATAAATAAAATCTTTAAAAAAAAAAAAGTAGAGATTAGGTATAGGGAGGGCCTAGGTACCCCTCACCCCATTTAAACTAATTTCAACTCCCTGTCACTCTGCTCTTCCATTCACCATATCTCAAAATTGTAGACAAATATACATGGTCTCAGTTCACCTGTAAATATTTCAGTACACTGAAATGAGTCATTTTTCTCTAAAACAAAATCTTCATCATACCTAAAAAATCAACCATTGCTTAATATTATCAAATCTTTTAGTCCATGTTCAGATTTTCCCAGTTATCTTAATGTATGTACACACACATATGCGTCTATATGTAAGTGCATACATATTCACACATGAACATGCATAGAAATGTACCCACATATGTGTAGTGTGTGCATATATGTACATACTCCTATGTTTTTATTGATCAGTGTACTGTTCAAATTCGGTTCATGAATTATCCCTAATTTATATGTTCCTGTTAATGTCATTTTCTCTTCATGTCTTTTTTTTTTTTTTAAGATGTTATTTATTCATGAGAGACACAGAGAGAGAGAGGCAGAGACACAGGCAGAGGGAGAAGCAGGCTCCATGCAGGGAGCCCGACGCGGGACTCGATCCTGGGACTCCAGGATCACGCCCTGGGCTGAAGGCGGCGCTAAACCGCTGAGCCACCCAGGGATCCCTATAATCTTTTTTAAAAAAAAAAATCTGACTTGGTTTATACTTTTATTATTTTTTAAAATAGATATTCATTCATATCCCCTTCCAATTTCTTAGATAAATGGCATCATAAAATACATACTATATGCTACCACTTTTTAATGTAATAGTTTGTCTTGGAGACCCTCGCATAGCATTAGGTAAAGGGTGGCCCACATTTCCTTTTCACAGCTGCATAGTACTCCAGCATATGGAGTACTAAACTATGTACTAAAGCTCCGTAGTTTTACACACATGTCCCTGTGGTGGACGTGTGTTATTTCCTCTTTCACTAATACAAATATTTCTACAGTGAATTATTTTGTATGTGTGTATTTTTTGGCCAGAATATCTTTGGCAGAGATTTTTAGAACTGGGAATTACAGGCCAAAAGGTAAACTCGTGTGTAATTTTGTGACATACCATTGAACCCCCTTCATAGGTCTTGTGTCATTTTGCATTTCCACCAGCAAAATAGGAGAGTGCTTGTTTCCTCACGGCCTCACCAACAGGATAGGTTGTTTAGACTTTGTTGAATTTTTATATTTTTGCCCATTTTGGAGCTGAAAACTGGAATCTTGATCTCGTGGTACTTTTGATTCCTCTCACTGAGCATATGGTTGGGCATCTTTTCCTGTAGTTAAGACCATACTTCTAGCTCGATTTTCCTGTAAGTGTTCTCTGTCTTAGGAACATAAACCTCTTTTCTGTGATACAGTTTACACATATCCTTCCCAGTTTGTCCTTTGGTTTTTTTGCTTATGTTTTTTTAACATTTGAAATTTTCTTTTAAGACCTGTACACTTTTAAGTCAGAATATTATTGTTCTTTCATAGACTCAGAGCTGTAAGGAACATGAGAGGTCATCTAGATCAATCATCTTATTCTTCACATGAGGAAACTGGCTCCTGTGTTAGGATGTCTCCTTCCCTAATGTTCATTTGAGTTAAATTTCTGAAATGAAGAGCTGTTGTCGAGAGAACCCATTGAAAGAAAATGCCACCGACTAAGCTAATATGCTCATCTCCTTACCCAAACAGGACACTGATTTTCCTGAGTCCCTAATTCTTCAGTATTTTAGCAGGGGAGCTGGGAAAGGTTCCCAGAAGTGTCATGAGGGCACTTAGAGACCCACAACATCCACCACCTCACTGTACCTCATTCCTCTTGAAAATAATTTAAAAGAACATTCGTAGGTGCTATTACAGAGCCCAGGAGCTAAAAATGCTCTATTTGTGTAAATAGTCGAATATGGCTTAGTGGTTAGATACCTGCTGAAGGCTTGAAAGGAGAAATTCATGCATAAAAACAGGTGTTTATGAAATCCCTGAAACTTCAGGCCAGGTCAAGAAAAACAGAGTCATTTAAGAAGTTTGAACAAGGGTTTTATATTCTATTTTCTATTACACGTAAATGGCTATATTACTTAAAGAACTCATGGTTCTGTGCCACACATGCTTCATGACCTCACCATCTTTCCATAGTAACCTGCTGAATTTAAAAAAAAAAAAAAAACAGAGTTTCATGGCTTCTTGACCTCCGATCTTCTTGGCCACCCAAGAGACTCTCAGCTATTCAGACATGTTCTACTCTATTTATGAGTTCAGCTTCACGTGCAGTCTCGGCTAAGTTGGAAGGAGAAATTAGGCAGAAAGTTAAAGTGCAGAAAATTAAAATTTCAATTGGGAAGGCACTTTCTATTTGAATCTTTTTACTCCTCTGCTTATTATCATACTTTGAACAACTCCACGGTCACCAAATACCTGTAAATACAAAGTACTTGGAGGGTACCGAGTGCCTACAGGTACAAAGTACTTGGAGGGTACCGAGTGCCTACAGCTACAAAGTACTTGGAGGTACCCGAGTACCTACAACTACAAAGTACTTGGAGGTCCCCGAGTGCCTACAGGTACAAAGTACTTGGAGGTACCCGAGTACCTACAACTACAAAGTACTTGGAGGTCCCCGAGTGCCTACAGCTACAAAGCAAGGTATTTGCAAGTGGCAGCACAGACCATCGAGAACCCCACCCTCACTGTTGCTCATGCAGCTCTTTAACTTACCTGTAACAATTGAAATACACTCCAGACTTTGCATTCAGGTACTGCTGGGCCCTATTGTACTTAGCCTTTGAGCAGATAACTTTGTTCGGTGGGCGGCAGGCCTCTGCCCCTAACTGTGAGCTGGTGCTAAGGGACCCCTCTTCTGCCATCCCTGGCCCATCGGTTACCCTGGCCAGGTCACCTGGCCTTCTTGCCCCTGGTTTCTTCATCCGTAAAAGCCCGAACATCTGCTTACTTGCTTTCAGATTTTCAGGGTAATCACTGTTTAGAGAAAATGTAGGAAATAGAAAGTAAAATAAAACGTATACACTGTAGAGATATAATGACTGTTAATAGTGGTGTTTTTCCCCCCCAGTGACCTTTTTGAAGCTAAAACTCTATCAATTATCTTTAATCACCTGTGAGTCAAAATAACTCCTGCCGCTTCTGATGGACAGTAAGGCTGAAATGTAGAATGCTACAGTCCTATCCTGTTTTGGTTGTTTTTAATATTTTGTTTAAATTCAATTTGCCACCATACAGTATAACACCCAGTGTTCACCCCATCAGGTGCCCTCCTCGGTGCCCATCACCCCATCCCTATCCTGTTTTCTGCTATTTCTCTTAGGAAACTTGGAAGGAGAGTTAAGATATATGTGGAGTGGTGGATAGTGCCTGAGAATGATCAACAGGTGTGAGCAATGATGATGTCAGAGAAGTAATTGTCTCTCATTACCTGGGACCCTTTATAGCGTCACTCTTCTCAAGTGTTCGCCAAACTTTTTTTGAGCCTCTGCTGTGTCGCGTTTGCTAGGTTAGGTTCTGCTGCTACTGATGCCCTTAGTCTCCTGGGGAGGCAGATAGCAAACACAGCCTCTCACGGCCGTTGCTTCGGCTTCTTTTAGAATCTAGAATACACAGATTTGGGCGTGAAAGGAAATCCAGGTGCCGATCGTCACACAGCGTGCTCTCATCACGCTCCGTACTCATTTCTGAACGTCACTCCAGGACTATTGGTCATTTATCACTGAAACTCCATCTGAACAGGTAGTGCCTGGTACAGAGCATGAACTTCATAAATACTTGTAGGATGGGGGCACCTGGGTGGCTCCATGGTGGAGCATCTGCCTTCAGCCCAGGGCGTGACCCCGGGGTCCCGTGATCGAGTCCGCATCGGGCTCCCTGCACGGAGCCTGCTTCTCCCTCTGCCTCTGTCTCTGCCTCTCTCTGTGTGTCTCTCATGAATAAATAAATAATACCCTTAAAAGAAAAAAAGAAAGAGAAAAGGGTTTTTTCACTATGCTTCAGATGCTACTGCAGCTTGTGGATCAATATACCCATCCCTGGTTGTGTCTTTAAAAACATTCTTACCTGCTAAACCACGATGTCCTCTATAAAGTGGATGCCTGCACTACGTGCAAGTTCGTGTGCAAAACCAGATGCCTTTTAGGGTTGGGAAATGTGTCAGGCAGTGTCCGGCTGAGTAGCTAACCTATCTTAAGTTCTTCCCGGGTGCTCAGAGGTACAATTCGAAGCACTTTTCATATCTTTATTTCACGAAAATAGGTGACAGTACCCCATCTTTAGACATGAAGAATTGAGGCCCTGAGAAGCACCCTAGCCAACATCACATAGTAGGCTATGGTAGTTACAGTGTTCTGTGGCTCTATGGTAAGGATTTAGGTGGGATCCAATGTAATTCTGAGCATATGACTTTAATTCGGACTATTTAACTTAATTGTGTGCAAGTACGATTCCACTATGCTTACTCTCCAGATCCTCCTCTCAGATTGGTGGAAACGGTTTTTCATTAATTCCGATTTTGCTAATTAAAAAAGAAACTGCAATGAGTGCTGATGGTGCTTATCCGAAGAAATGTCAGTATGCTTAATTCATAGCACATCATAGCCTCTTACAATGACTGAAAGGAGGGTGAGTTTACTAAAAAATTCTCAATGTTTGGGAGACATTTGACTTCTTACTAATTTTTTAATCCTGACAATGGATAAACTGTAGTAAAAGTTAAAAGATTATTTGTTCTAAAAAAAGAGATCCCATTTAAGAAACCTTTATGTGGGGTTCTCAGCTTCAGAGAGTTTGATGGTTTTTTGTTTTTTGTTTTAAAAAGCTGCCTATGAATTGATTTATAATTTCAACTCTCTTGCTAGTGTGTCTTAGTAAGCTTTCAGCTGCTTTTTCAAATGCTAGTATTTCTTTAGGATCACGATAACTCAGTTTTGAGCTAATGATTGATTCCTGTGTTTAATTCACTCCTGCCCTGCAAATGGAAAATCTGGCACCAGAAACCTTAAAGACACTTAAAATTTAGTATTATCTCGTATCGAACTGGGACTGGCACACTATCAAAGAATCCTTTTTCCTCCAAATTTAGGTAAGTTCAGCAGTATGTATAATATTGAAAGTTGTGTTCCAATGTAAAGCTTCATTGGTGTAACACCACCTCTTAGCTTTGAGATCATTGCAATTTCATTAGTTAGAATTAGTTTTTAGACATAATTTATAAGTGGAGTTGATCAGGTTGGCATTAGAATCTATATTGGATTTTGCAAGACGTGCTACTGACTTACAAATGCTAATGAGGTACACAGATCTAGAATTTCATTTTTGGATCCCCATTTTTATAGAATTTTATAATTAGCACAAGTTAAAAAGGACAAAGAATATTTATTTTAGAGAGAGATAGGGAAGGGGGTAGAGGGAGAGGGGAAGAGAGAATCTCACCCAGACTCTGCACTGAGCGCAGAGCCTGACATGGGGCTTGATCTCACGACCCTGAGATCGTGACCTGAGCCAAAACCAAGTCAGAGGCTTAACCGACTGAGCCACCCAGGTGCCCCAGGATTGTTCTTGATTGCAGGTTTGATGTTTAAGAGAATAGGAATAGTTTGATTTTGCAACCAGTAGGGTTTATATAATTGTAGCCAAGAAAAGCTTAAAAGCTTAATTTAGGAAAAGGCATATTGATCATATATGACATAAAATAGTAAGTTACAAAAGATAGATGTATGTTTCTAGTATATAGCACAACTATAAAAAAAATGCAGATGTAATGAGAAAAGAATTATTTGACAAAATATTAGTAGGAGAATTTAGGGGGTAAAACTGACCTTACTTATTACCAAATGTATGTTTTAGGGGGTGAAAGCTCTCAATCTATTAAGTAGCAGTTTGTGGATAATTAAGTTAAAGGCTCAAAATTCTATGTTATTTGGTACAGATGTTAAACTCGTATAGATTTTAGGTGATAAAAGTACTATGTTTAGGGTCATGTGGGTGGCTCATTTGGGTTAAGCACTGGACTGTTGATTTCAGCTCAGGTCATGAGTTCAGGGTCATGGGATCAAGCCCCGGGGGGCTCTGCACTTAGCGGAGAGTCTGCTTGCGATTCTCTCCCTTTCCCTTTGCCAGCGCCCCCCCAGCACCTGTGCACACACACACCCTCTAAAATAAATAAGCTGTAAAAAAATTAACATTCTAAAAAATAATAAAATAAAATTATTATATTTAAAGGATTCTATTTAAAAGCTGACCTCACTATAATATTGAAAAATATTGTATTTGAAAACCATTTATTCTTAGATCTTATGTTACCCTTAGTATTGATACAAAAATTCCTGGACATTCTCATGCCTATTATATGCTATAGTGTAACAGAACTGAACTGCTTTTAAAGTGCACTTGACTGTGTTAATGCAATGGTAGTAAATTTATAAGAATTTTAAAAAACATCTCAGCTGACGATAAAGAGCACTTCCATATTTTTAAATTTAACTTTATAGCACTTTAGGGCCCTATTTTTCAACTGAGATGTGTACATGGGAGACACGTATATGAGCTATGTGGTTCTTTAGCTATTTCTTGACTTGGGAGGAAAGAAGGAAATAAGAATTAGACTTTGTTTTGCTTAAGAGACTTATAAATATTGTTGTCTTCTTCCATTTATATAAAGGTTACCTGCCTGTGAGACCCTCGGAAAGCACTTGAGTCTTCTCTTGGTCACTTTTAAATGTCATTCTGTGATTATCACTGTAATTAGATCTGATTCGACTTTGTCTTCCTATTGGGTTTGTATTCATTGACACGTCCTCTCAGGGTTGGGTACTTTGCTTTTCTCATTTGACTCCCAAGAACCTCGTATGACAGATGTCAGCCTTATGTTGTGTGTAAGGAAACCGAAGCCCGAGAGGAGTTCCAGAGGGTCAGTAAACCAGTAGGTGCAGAGCAGAGTCTGGATGCCGGGTTCACAGGCTACAAAGAGCATGCATCCAGGTATTTTCAAATACTCTTCTTTTGAGGCACCCAGGTGGCTCAGTAGGTTAAGCATCTGCCTTCGGCTCCAGTCACGGTCCCGGGTCCCGGGATCGAGCCCTGCATCGGGCTCCCTGCACTGCAGAGAGTCTGCGTCTCCCTCTCCCCGTTCCCTCTGCTTGTACTCTCCCTCTGTCTCTCTGTCATAAGTAAACACAATCTTTAAAAAAATAATAAATACTCTTCCTTTGTTTAATTTTCTGTGATTGTTACTTAAATCAGTCAACTCTTGCCCAAGTTCCGCGCCTTTTAAGGCTGTATAAGGCTGTATTTCACTGTAGCTGAAACGCTAACCTAGCAGTTCACATGGCTAATAGAGTAGAAGCAACTCCTTTGCTCTTCTGGCCACGTTGTGCCTCTTCCCTCCTCTGCCATCATCGCTTTCCACTGCTTTGAGAACAAAGACCCCTTTTTTCGGTGTATACAATTGAGGAAGCTTTGATACACGCATGGTATACATGACTTTCTTATACAGAAAGCAATAATACTAACACAGCGAACATACACCTGCTGCCCCCTTAAAGAAACACCCATTACTACTGCTTTTTTAAAAATATTTTATTTATTTATTTGAGAAAGATTGAGAGAGAAAGAGCCCAGAAGGAGAGGGAGAAGCAGGGGCCTCCCCCTGAGCAGGGGGCTCCATCTGATGTGGGGCTCGATCCCAGGACCCCGAGATCATGACTTGATGCTTAGCCAATTGAGCCACCCAGGCGGCCCCATGACTCCTGCTTTCCTGCGTCCCCCGTGTAGGGAACTCTGCAGAATTGTGTGTCTGTCATTCCCTGTCTTCATAGGAAATCTATCCTCCCACATCCCATGCCCCAAAAACACACATATACATATCCCACAATAATTTTTTGTCACGTTTTCAAAGTATATTTAAAGGTATCACACTGTGTGTGTGCTTTCACAACTTGTTTTTTTTATATGACGTTACATTTTTGAGATCCATCCATATTAACGTGTGTAGCTGTTATTCATTTTTCACGGCGATATACGTATTCCCATTATGAGTAATCAGAATTTATTTTTGTTCATTTGATGATGGATATTTTAGCTTAGTTTTATTTCTTTGCTTTTAAAATAATGCTGCTTTAAACATTCTTATACATGGTCCCTGGCTACCCACCGAAGAATTTTTCTTGTGACTATTACCTAGGAATGGCAGACTGAATATATATATTTTCTGTTCCACTGGCAAATGCCAAATTGTTTGCTAAAGCCATTTTATGTTTTACCAGCAGGGCATGAGTTACAACCACCTGGTATTATTTAAATTTTAAAGATTGCCAATCAGTAGTTGTAAAATGCCATCTCATTAGATTTTTATTTGTATATTCCAGATTTCTAGGGAGGGTAAGACTAGTTTCATGTATTGGTTGGTTGTATTTTCTCTCAATGCCTCTTTATACCTTTGCTCATTTTTAATCAGCTTATCTTTTATTATGATTTTTTAACATTCCTTACATATTTTAGATATTAATTTTCATTAGTTATATGTGTTGTGGATATACGGCACCTTTTGTGTTATCTGAAGCTATCATCTAGCCAAAAAAGGACTATTTTTAAAATGACTCCTTGAGACCCAATAAGTTCTTATATTACCCTTTTCCCAACTTACCAGTGGGACTTCAAGCTCTTATTTATTCAGGATTTAACATCTCTGTGAAAGATGGTGGAGAAAAAAAATTTTTTCGATGAATTTTCTTTCTCTAAAAGACCGTTCCTTTTTATAGAATTTGCAATTCTAACATAACTTGTAAAGGTTCTGTATAAATCACTAAAAGAAGTTTATATTCAACATTTGAAGTCAAGTAAAAGGTATATTTCTCCTTGTGCAATAGTAACTAGCATCACATTCTCTGGATGGGAGTCCTGATTATTTCAGTGAGTGATTTTCTGTGAAAAACACTGGACATGTGAGATGTTTCTAGCCTAGAAAATGTATAAGAATTACTTTTTCAGGAAAATATTCACGTAACTTGGATGAAAACTCAAAAAAGATTTGTTACCTCTAATTTTCATTTAATAGCTGATTTGTAGTACATGATACAAGTGGAATTGATGCTATTGATGACATTATTATATTTTACTTTTACATTTGCACAACTTTTTGTGGGGGCTAAATGGATACCATTTCTAAAATATGAAACTAAAATTCACAGGTGTTCTATTTTATGTTTAGAATTTGTGGAACCAATTTTAGTAATTTAATTTTAAAAGACAAGAATATTGCAAACTTTGTTTTATTAATACCATTTTGGGGTTTTTTTAACCTGAAAAAAAGCTACCTGGCATATTCTTAGAAGAAAGTAGGGGTTGCATTGAGTTGAAAAAAACATTTTTTTGATACCATAAAAACCAAAACCACATGCAACCTAAATTGGCTACTAAAAAAGCATCTCTTTAGTTTCAGGTTTCATATTTTATATTTAATGACATATTTTATGTGTAATGATGTATTTTATATATGTCAATGCCAGTTTTATTAAAACTCATTTTTCACGCTTAAAACATTAAATGAGCTTGCAGCTTCTGATAAATTTGTTGAAAATTTTTGGAATCTGAAAATAAACCTGTACAGGAAAAGGAGATCCTTTGTTTATAGTGTGTGGTAAAAATTAAGGTTTGTGCTTATAGTGAGAAATGTCTTTAGTGACCTAGGCACGTCGATCGAATGGTAGCTCAAAGCAGTTCGTGGCAGTGGCTTGGAGTTCAGCAGGAAGGAATCGGTGAAGCAGGTTTATAGTGTCATTTGGCACAGCTTGTCTCATTTCTTCTCCTTTCTTGCTAACCTGGCTCCAGACTGCAGAAGATGCAAACTCCTGCATTTATCAACTCTAAGAGAGATTTTCTCGTTGTAAAGGGCTTTGTTCCGTAAGCCCCAGCTTCTTTACACGGATTAGTCTGAATACATGGGAATCAAGCAAATGCCCCCAAATATCTGGATTAACTGTTCTCTGTACGTTATGATGAGAAAGCCTGGTGAATGAAAACAGACATTATGATTTATATCTTATTTGGAAAAAACTATGGTTTTTCTTAATACACATTTTGCTATTATTGTGAAATTTCTGGAGACAGGATTTTGTTATGTTGAATAATTTTTAAGAGTAATATCAAAATGCCTGATACTTATGCAAATCTGGCATGGAGAATATTTGAAGGAGTTTCCACCAATACAGATAACATCAGAAGGAATAGTCCTGTTACATTTTCCCACATTCTTATTTTCACTTTTTGTTTCAGAATGAATTAGTTCTACTACTTACAGATCTTTTTTCCATATGAAAACTGCCACAAGTCACACTGTCCTTGTTAGCTACGGTTAAGGAATGGGAATGTGCCATTTTGTTATGGCTGTAAGTGCGGGATTTTGCTGTGCTGTGTATTTGGGTATCTGATTATGTAGATTTTTAAAGACAAATTGATCATCTTATGGATAAGCCTAGGAAATAAATTTTTACTGAAAAAATTCATTTCATTATAATCAAATCAAGAAAGATTATTATTACTACTACATGGTTGAATTTGTAATAGTGTTTGATTATGTAGATGGGACTAGAATGCCTTAGACCTCACAACTTGGGGAAAAATTCAAGAGGTTGGGAGCCTTTTCTTTATGATTTTTCACATAATGCCAATAAATATGGTCATTGATTTTTTTTTTTTTTTTTTTTTTTGGAGTGAGAGTATCCAGAGCTCATTTATTACTGGCCATTCTGGATTTGGATATTTGGATTTCTAGATTTTTGTATAATTGGGATCTCTTTTTGTAACAAAGTATGAAAGCGAACCCTTATTCTCGTTACGACATTGAAATGTAAACTCAAAGGAGAGCACTAACTATGATTCATATACTGAGCTGCTAAATATGCTTATTGAACTTGTTTTTCTTAGTTTTCTATATTACTTTAAGTATAAGATTCTAAGTGAAAACCTTAAGTATTTGGATATATTTAATTTAAATAAACTTTGAGGGCAGCCTGGGTGGCTCAGCGGTTTAGCGCCTGCCTTCAGCCCAGGGCATGACCCCGGGGTCCCAGGATTGAGTCTCACATCAGGCTCCTTGCAGGGAGTCTGCTTCCCCTCTGCCTCTCTCCGTGTCTCTTATAAATAAATAAAATCTTTTAAAAAAATAAAATAGGGGGGATCCCTGGGTGGCGCAGCAGTTTGGCGCCTGCCTTTGGCCCAGGGCGCGATCCTGGAGACCCGGGATCGAATCCCACGTCGGGCTCCCGGTGCATGGAGCCTGCTTCTCCCTCTGCCTGTGTCTCTGCCTCTCTCTATCTCTCTGTGACTATCATAAATAAATAAAAATAAAAAAATATATATTTTAAAAAAAATAGGTAAATAAATAAATAAATAAACTTTGACTTCCAATAAACTAGTAAGTGGACTCCTAGAGTTTATTTGTAATCCACGCCAGACTTCGGGACAAGTATTTCTTAGACTTCACAACAGTAATATAATCTTTCAGAGGACCGGGTGTGATAACAGCAAGTAAACCGGGGGGGGGGGGGGGTGTGCCAGGGGACTTAGTCCCTGATGGCCTTCAGCTGGTTCCCCATATCCCGGCCACAAGTACGCATGATAGGAGGATGGGACCTGTGTCTGGCAGGTAGTTCACAATGAGATTTTTTAAACAAGCGATCTTAGACCGACAGTACGGACTGTTCTCTGCAAAACTTTGTGGAAAGTTATGGGATTTATTTAAGATGTGCTGGTTGCCAGCAGTGGAGACAAGATCTGTGGGGGAGGATTCCGTTAGAGTACGATGTTGAGATATCCTCAGAGGGAATGAATGAAGCAGTCCTAGATTCGGTTCATACACCAGACTGACACGTGAGAAGCGGCACGCCTTTCACATCTATTACGTGGGCAGTTATGGGCATAAAAGCTTCCAAGGGGTAAACGCTTTAGAATAGACCGGAAGCTTCTTTGGAATCTTCCCCTCCCTCTGCAAAGTGTATTGTTATATTACAGAGGACCGTGGGTAACTGCTTACTATTAAATGTCTCCAAATAAATTTCTCGTGAAAGATGAAACTGATGAAATGAATTGGCAACAAAATATTTGGATTATGCACATTGTCAGATTTGAGTTCAGTCACTCTTGACTATAAAGTTCTTTAAAAATTAATAACATTAAATTCCTGGTGAAATAGGAATGCTGATTTTCAAAATGCAAGGTTTTCTCTTTTGTTTATTATCTCTTAGTAGGGAGATAGGTTACATCATTGCTTCAGGATAAATCTACAAGATTCCCACTTACTTAAAATAGTAAAATGGATCCTGCGTTATTTTATTAGGAACCCCAGTCCGTATTATCTTATTATTTTCTCTTCATCTCTAACCTAATATTTATGTATATACTATGTTATAATCTATCTACTTTTTTTTTTCTTTTCAAGTTTTTATTTAAAATCTAGTTAGTTAACATATATGGTAAAATTAGTTTCGGGTATAGAATTTAGTGATTCATCACTTATGTATAACACCAAGTGCTCATCTCAAGTGCCCTCCTTAATGCCCCTCACCCGTTTAGCTCCCCCCCCATCCAGCACCCCTCCAGCAGCCCTCAGTTTGTTCTCTACAGTTAAGAGTCCCTTATGGTTTGCTTCCCCCTCTCTTTTTTTCCTTCCCAACATTCATCCATTTTGTGTTTTAAATTCCACATATGAGTGAAATCATGTGGTATTTGTCTTTCTCTAATTGGTTTACTTTGCTTAGTATAATACACTCTAGATCCAACCCTGTTGCCAATGGCAAGATTTCTTTCTTTTTGATTGCTGAGTAATACTCCATTGAACATATACACCACATCTTCTTTATCCATTCATCAATCTATGTTATAATCCTCTATTCTTACTATTTCAGAGCTTTCTTTTAGGTGTTGTCAATGGCCTAAAAATCAGATTTGCATTTTCTATCCAATAAATTGTGAAATGGATTGTTTCTTTTTTTTTCTGTAATTTACTATTTATATTTAGATGTTAGCATTTTCTATCCAATAAATTGCATTCAGATTTGCATTTTCTATCCAATAAATTGTGAAATGGATCGTTTCTTTTTTTTTCTGTAATTTACTATTTATATTTAGATGTTAGCAGTTCATCTTACTGATTAGAGTATGATTTCATTTTTAGCAATAGTTGTGTAGCAGAGTTGAAAATTGTATTTGTAAAGTAATCAAATAGAGTTTTTGGTTACCTTCTCACCTCTTAACATTTATATACCAATATTTAGGAGCAGCAAACACTTGTCCAGAATTTTGTGTCTGGTAATTATTTAATTTTAGTATATAGTCTAGCTTTCTCGCAGAGCAGTGTACCAGGAAAAGTCTTCCCTTCTTTATTTCTGGAGCGCAGCGTGGATGTGGAGAGAAGACACGGGGAGGCCTCCACCTCCTAACTCCACACAGATACCAGCCACATGTCACACAGCCCACTTGTTGATCATGATTACAGTTAATACTGATCAGAAAACCTTCCATACTTTGTGGGGTGGGCAGAATTTGAGGCAGAGAGAGCCCCTGGGAAATGATAAAGGAATGCAGATATTCAGAGGTTCGAGTCCAGTATATCATTAAAAGGGAATCCAGCCGATAAAGAGTTATGCAGACTGCACAAAAACTGGTTTGTACCTTTTGAATATGTGGCATCAACCTGTGATGCTAAATAGCTTTCTACATAGACTTGGTCATACCTTGGCCTCTCAATTTCAATAAAAAAGGGGAGAGGAACTTCTCTGAAGCTACATGGCTTAAGTAAATAATTGGGAGTTGCTTCATTCAAAATGGGGGAAAGAAATCCCTTTGTGTTAAAGCCAGGAAAATTCTCATCTGGCCGCTTGGAAACTTCCTCCTTGAGGGAAGTGTGTGCCAAGGGTGAGAAAAAGGATAAATGAATTAACAAGTAGCATTTAATGCTAGAGAAATACTTCTTTCATCTGTATCTTATAATTTTCTATAATTATGATACAACATATTTCTTAAGCTTCTTTGAATTTTATATGAATTCTTTCTGATGTATGTTGTCTAAAAATCAGTATTAAAATTGGCCAAAAAGTCCGGAAATAGATACCAAGGCACTATATGTATATAGTGTATTTAGTATATAGCATATTTAGTAATATATAGTATATTTAGTAATATATAGTATATGATAAAGATACCATTTTAGTCAGTAGAAATGGATTACTCATGGATAGTCACCTGACAAAATAAAGTTGTGCCCTAACTTCATACCTAACACCAAAATAAATTCCACAGACATCAAAGATCTGAGCATTAAGAAAGATAATTACCATTAGAGGATGCAAGAAAAATATATATTTGTTTAATCTTGGAGTCAGAAAACCTTTCTAAGTATGACCCTAAACCCAGAAACCATAAAAGAAAAGATTATGAATCTGATAACTTTAAAAAACATTCTGCATACGAAGAAAAATACCAGCAAAATTAAAGCCAAAGGAAAACTGGAAGAAAAATTTTCAACTCATGTAATGAATAAGATACCAATAGTCTTAATAAATAAGAGTTTCCTTAAAAATGTATTAAAAACAAATCAGCTCATAAATAAAATCTTTAAAAAAAAAGAACAAAGCAACTCAGTTGAATAATGGACAAAGGAGGTAAACATTTAACAGGAAAGGAATGTAAATAAATGGCTTTAAGCTTATGCAAAGACGTACACTCTCATTCATGATAAATTGCAGATAGACACTGCTGCAGGAAGTACAAATTAATATAAATTTTTAAATATTCATAGTTTCTACCCAAGAATTTCATCTCTACAGATTGATCCTTCAGAGATAATTGCATGTGTGCAGAGAACGTGCATACAGGATTATTCATTGCACCGTTGTTTGTAACAGCAAAAGAAGGAAACCGCTCAAGTATTCATTCATAAGTACTAGGTACATTTCCGTACATCTGTACAGTGGAACATTAAATAGTAAAAAGATGGACGCACCTTGTTATGAACTGATATGGAAAGACCTTCAGGATATATTCAGTAGAAAAAAATGTGTAAAATTGAGTATATGTATTCAGCACTTGTGTAAAATGCACATAGCTGTATATGTCACACAGTATCTCAGAGTTTATGTAGGATAGACAAGGAACCATTAGGAGCTGTTGCTTTTGGGGAGAGAAGAAGGGTGGGTTCGTGGATGGGATGGGAACGAAACGGATTTTTCATGTCTGCCTGTCTTTATGTGCAAGTATAATCTGTTCCAAAGTACAGCATATTAAAAGACCGAGAGCAAAAGAGAAAAGAATATAGCATTTGTTTTCATTGCCATCTACTGTACCTGCCATCCAAATCCGAGGCTTTTCTGAGCACTTGAATGTAGTGATAGATAACTGCAATCCTTAACTTAGTTTTTTGTTTATTTTTTTGTGTGTGTGTTTCTTTGGTGTGTTTGGTTTGCTACAGCTGCCACTACAAGATCTTTCGTTGTCTTAGGAATATTAGTATGAATATCAATTTTCATTATCTTCTCAAAATGTGGACGTGTTAATCTTACGTATTTTTTTAGTACATCAATTTTTTTGTCAAGAAAGTAATGGCTAAGGGGTACCTGGTGGCTCAGCGGTTGAGCCTCTGCCTTCGGCCCAGGGCATGACCCAGGGGTCCTGGGATCGAGTCCCACATCGGGCTCCCTGCAGGGAGCCTGCTTCTCCCTCTGCCTGTGTCTCTGCCTCTGTCTCTGTCTCTCATGAATAAATAAATACAATTTTAAAAAAAAATAGAAAAGAAAGTAATGGCTAAATAGTTGACATACCAAAACCATTACTAACTGAAATTTGAGAAATTTTGTTTTTCTCAATGATACAGAAACAAATGAGAGAAATAATGGCAAACATTCAGGTATAGTTAGGGCCGACTTCATTTTTTAACCATATTTTGAGTGGTTAACTCTACAGGCAGTCATTTCTATAATTAAATCACAATGAAAGCTTAACAGGAGAAATAAGGATATAGCCAAATAAATATTTTCGATAAGTATGTATTACATGGCACCGTTTTCTAAATTACAGCTTATTCTAAGTAGCCAATCCTTTGTTTTTTATCACTAGCACACACTAAAAATTTAAGTGATGGAAATTTCCCGTGCTGCTCAGGCTCTCATAGACATTTGGATTTTTAGCCCATTTTATGTGTTTATTAATTTTCCTTTTTCTTTATTATAAGACAGGTACATAATCCATGGATAAACACAAGTGGACAGTAAACCAACAAATTTCTCAATATAATTTGTCTGGTGGAACATTTTGGGGTAATTACACATTTGGTTCAGAATTTGAAGGTTGTAGATGATCCTGTTGAGCAAATTCACACAATTTATATTTCTCATTGACTTTTAAATATTAAGTTAAGAACTGTTTCATAGTCAGTGGCTTACGTAATTGTTCTCATCATCGCGATATGTCAGAGCAGTAGGAGGCCTCTCTATACTAACTGGCCTCTTCCTACTGTGCATGGCAGGAAATTGAATAGACAGTGTGTTTCTTTGCTAGACTGATGCTGCATTCTTGGGATTATAATTTTCTAAATTATTTCCTTGCCAGTATTAACAGAACACTGACCTATTCAAAGGTCACTCCAGTAGGGTAAATAGTTGGGTCTGAGATGGAGCTTTCCAAACAGTGGTGTTTGAATAGTGAAGTATATGGCACTTTTGGTTTCAACAAAGGTAAACCAAAGGACAACTGTAGCTAGATTTGAAATTGGAGAAATAGTTATTTTCCAAAAGAGCCCCTATGCCTGGTGCAGATGCTGAATTAAAAATAGTTGAGGGCTTCCTGGGTGACTCAGGTGGCTGAGCGTCCGACTCTGGGTTTCAGTTCAGGTCATGATCTGGGGGTCGTGAGATCAAGCCCTGTGTCAGGCTCGTGCTCAGTGAGCAGTCTGTTTGGGATTCTCTCTCCCTCTCCCTCTGCCCCTCACCACCCCCCTCAAATAAATAAATAACTTTTTAAAAAAATAGTTGAATTTAATACTGATGCACTGCATCAGGGTAGAGATTGGGGTAGAATTTCTGAATCTGGAATCTCCATATAAAATAACTGGTGAAAGAATTCTAAAACCAGAGAGCCTTAGAGAGCTTTTGGGCCAATCCTGTTTCTTCAGAGATGAGGAAATTAAGAAGAAATTTGATTTACGTAAAGAATCAGGATTGGGACTCACAGCTTTTTATCTAAAACCCAGTATTCCCCCTCACAGATGGGTACAGTTGAATGTGTTGGTACAGTATTTTACCTTTATTTCCTATGATAGCTCCCTTTGAGGACTGACCCAAAACTTTTATAGAGGGGCTGAAAGAAGGCTTGCAGGCCATGAATGAGGAGGCTGAAAGCATAGCAGCTAGGTCATCCCTGGTCTGGTCTTTTACAAGGGCAAGTAGAAGCCTAGGCCTGAAGGATTTTCACAGTAGAGTGACCTAATTAGTGTGTTTTTAAAAGATTTCTCTGGCTACAATATGCACACTTTGGGGAATCAGTAGTCGTTGGGAGATCAGTTAAGAAAATCCCTACAGATGTTCAGCAGACATCTGAAAACACTATAGTTTCACTAATCATCAGAGAAATGCAAATCAAAACCACAGTGAAGTAATCACCTTTCACATGTCAGAATGGCTAAAATCAAAAGAACAAATAACAAGTGTTGACAAGGATGTAGAGAAAAAGGAACCCTCGTACACCATCGGTGAGAATGTGAAATTGGTACGGCCGCTATGGAAAACAGTATGGAGGTTCCTCAAACAATTAAAAATAGAAATACCATATCATCCAATAATTCTACTGCTGGATATTTACCCAAAGACAATGAAAGCACTAATCCATGCACCTCTGCGTTTATTGCAGCATTGTTTACAATAGTCGAGTTATGGAAGCAACAGACGAATGGATAAGGAAGATGTTTTTTATATGTATACGTATATGTGTGTTATATATATCTTATTTATATATATAAACCTAAATGGAATATTACACATAAAAAAGGATGTGTAATATTTTATTGCCATTTGCAACAACATGGATGGGACCTAAAGGATATTATGTTAAGTGAGAAAAGTCAGATTGAGAAAATATGCCATATGATTTCACTCATATGTAGAATCTAAAAAAACAAATGAATAAATAAGCAAAAAGCAGATCCAGACCTATAAATACAGAGAACAAACTGATAGTTGACAGAGGGGAGAATGGGGGTTAGGCAAGATAGGTGAAGGGGAGTGGGAGATACAGGCTTCCAGTTACGGAATGAGTAGGTCCCGGAAATAAAAGGCAGAGCATAGAGTACGGCCGAGGATGCTGTGTGGTGCCACAACGGCAACGTGGGGAGCACAGCATCAAGGCCCAGAGAGATGGAATCACTGGGTGCACGTCACTAGGTTACTAGCGTAACCTTCTGTATCAACTGTATTCAGATAAAAAACTTTTTTTTAAGGGGAAAGAAAAAAAGAAAATGGTGTCTGCGCTAGAATGGTGTGATGTAGATGAAGTGAGAGGGATGGATAAGAGTCATACTCAAATACGAGCTTTTAGAGATTGCGGCATCAACCTTGCAACATTTGGTAAGCTTACGTTCATGCGACGTTGCCTGCCGTTGCTGCTCTCCGTCATGCTATCTTGTCATGTAACGTAACATCTGAATGTGAGGGGGCTGGAGAGCCGTGGAGTATTACACATAGTAGACATCAAATGTGAGTTTGGGAGTATCACTTAAAATTATATGTAATGAATGCAGTGTTCATACTTAAATATTACATAAACTGATTGAAGAACTATGATTGGTATTTAAGTTTTATAGGTAGAAACAATTTCAAGTTATATGTGATATTTTAGGTTTTTTTGAAGATTTATCTATGTGGGGGAGAGAGCGAGCGTGCGGGTGGCAGGAGAAGGGGCCGAGGGAGAGACTCAGCAAGCAGATCCCCACTGAGCCTGAGCTTGGAGCCGGAAGCAGGGCTTGATCCCAGCTCGCATGAGACCATGACCTGAGCGGAAACCGAGAATTGGACACTCGATAGACTGAACCACCCAAGTGCCTTATGATTTTATAGTTTTTGATAATCGAGGGAAGGAAATGATGTTTACAACTTTTTGTGGCACTTAAAAATGTTCCCTTTTTTGGCTGAAGTCTTGCCGCCTCTAGATTTATGCATCTTTCTAAATTTGTTCAGGAATTAGAATTTGCAGCTCCTAATAAGAATTTGTGTCACCTGCTTAGTCCTTTTCTTTTCCTCTTCTGCGCAGTTACCCAGCCCACCTTCCCACGGCCTTCGGGGCCTGCAGCGTCCACTCCGCTCTCCTCTCCCCTACCTCGTTAGGTGCTCTGATCGGAGTGGCCTGCCTTCCGCTGAACCTGTCAGCCGTCTTCCACTCACGCGTGCAAATACATTTTTACTACATATCATTTGCTTGGCTAACTTTTTTTAAAATAACACAGGAAGAAAAATCCCAAATGTTTATAACTTAGACTGTTTTTTGGCTTATGCCCTGCAAAGTACTGTATGACTAAAAGTTATTTGTAGAGCAAAGTTTTATTCTGTTCATTTATATATTCATTTGAACTTTTTTTGAGATTTTATTTATTTATCCATGAGAGACTCAGAGGCAGAGATACAGGCAGAGGGAGAAGCAGGCTCCCTGCGGGAAACCCGATTCAGGACTCGATCCGGGGACTCCGGGGTCACGCCCTGAGCCCAAGGCCGTTGCTCAACCACTGAGCCACCCAGGCATCCCTCGCTTGAAATATTGAGTATTTGCATGCTGTTCCTTAAGTTTGTTATATAGCACTATTCAACTTAAATAATTTATATGTGGTCTTTTGGTACGCTTTTAAAATTCACAATGTTACCAAGAAAATAGTATGTATTGAAAAATGTGATAGTCAATATTGAGTTGTTAAATTTAGGGTTAGGTTTATAGGTGGTATGTTAGAAATTATCACTTTGCATTCCCACTTCTGATTTAGAACAGGAATAAAGTCTGTCTATTTTAGCTTTTCTATAATAAATCACACCTTTAAATAATACTTTAAATTAAAACTTTAAATTTAAAAAAAATGCAGCAACAACATAATAATTCAGTACAGCCTATAAATAATAGCAGCTCTTTTCCTGATTATTGAGACATTTCTAAACTGGTAATTTTGTCTCCTCAAATATTCTTTTGTTTTTGCAGCACCCAGACATTTATTTTAGATTCTGAAGCTTTATAAGGACATGTTATTTAGAGAGTAATTGATGCCAACTTCATTGAAAACACCTATTTTATTTTACTAAGATAATACTTCTTTGAGATGCAGGATCACAGTGACCTAGTTGATTCCAGTACACCACTCCTTACAAAGGAGAAGGAGAGAAATGGAAATTTTGGAGGAGATGGGGTTTGCATTTCATAGTCTACTTTAAAAGGACGCACTGTCTTCATTTTCATTATACGTTCAGTACAGTTGACTTCTGAAACGCAAATGTTAAAACGGGCTTGAAGATTAAGAATTTGAAATGGGAATATATCATGGGAAAATACAGGAGCTAGCTGTTTGATTCTTCTTCTCTGTTAATGATCAGAGTTTTGACACCTCCAAGTTGCTCACAGTGTTTGATTATTCAGCTTCTTTATGGTGAACTTTCATCCCTTTCATCCTGCTCCCTGCTTCCTCACCAGGAGGTATCTCTTTGCCATTTGTTTCAAACTTAAGAGAAAACACTAGATGAATCTTAACTCGTCTCTCTTCTCTCCCTTTAATTTCACCTGTTACGGTGATGGTCCATCCACACTGCCTCCTCCGAATGAGCTGCCTTGCTCTCTCCCCCGGGCGGTCCATCTCCTCTCTACTGGAGTCATCCTCCTCTTTCTCACATGGGTCTTCCGTTCCGCCATCTACTCTCCGTCATACCCTTGGGTAAGCCTTTGAACACATTCAAGACTTTGGGGGATGTATAATAAAAAGAGAAGCCTCTGACAGCCCTGTACTTCTCTCTCTCCTCCTCTTTGCTCTCTTCCTTCACAGCGATACTTCTTGGGATAATCGTTCCATATTTTTCTGTCTCCTTTTACAGCTGTAATAGAATTCTCGGCACCATTCTGTTGTTCTCAACGAGGTCAGCCAGAAACTCCCACTGGCCAAGTCCAGGGATCGGTTCTCAGTAGTCGTATTACCAGTCTTGTAAACATCTAACTTTATAAATCCTGCTCTCTCAAAACTCACGCTTCTCCTGGCCTCCTTACTACTTCTCTCCTGGCTTCCTTCTCAACTCGAACTTTGTCTTATGCCTTGACTTCTGCTTTGCTCATCCCTTGAATGTTGAGATTCCTCAAGATGCTGTGTTTGGTCCTCTTCTCTTTGGTACTTCAGGGGCTACTTTCATGTTCATAGTCATTGTCATAACTTCATTCGCCATTTATTTATATGTTGATTTCTCCTCAAACCCACTGGAAACTAACTACCAGGAGTCAGGATTCAGAAGACTATGGAAATCATCCTCATGAAAGATGATATGGAACTGAACTCAGGAGGGTCAGAGGAGATAGAGAAGTTAGGTGTTGACAAACTATAATAAGGAGGCAGGACTTCAAGACCATATATTTATATTCCCTTTTATTGATGGAGTAGAAGCAAAGGAATGAATTTGAGGTTTTAGGCTTGGTCACTTAAAGGTTTGGGGCTCCATCCATTTAAAGATTCAGAGCATAAAAAAAATGACCAGGACTTTCAAAGATGATGATTGTATCTTTGAACACGTAAGCTTGGAAGTATCTGTTGAACTTCAGTTGTTCCTTTGACTTGTGTGAGAACAGAGTGCCAGGGAGAGATCTGTATGGGAGTAATGGACGTAGAAGGAGCCCATCCGCAGAGGGCACGGAGGACGTGAGGATGTGGAGCACAGAAGGGGAAGACGGGCCAGTATCACAGCTTGTCTTCAGCGCTCCGCACACTCCCACCCCTTGTCCGGCTGTCTCGCGTCTCCACCGTGACCTTTGTCGTAACTGCGGCAGACTACTTGATGTTCTCTTAATGGGCATGTTCTTTTTTACTTTGTGTTAATAAATACTCATTGATCAGTGTCTGAGAGCCCTCTGCTCATCTATGAGTTCCCTCTTTTATCTCCAAAATTTAGCTCAAGTAACATCCCCAGGAAGCAGTAACTAGGCTTGAGTATTTCTCGCTCTCTGCTCCCGTGGCCCGTACGGAAGCGCCTGCACGTCTCCCTGTGACTTACACGTGTGGTTCATTCCCACTAGACTGTATCTGCTTTTGTTTTTTTTGTTTGTTTGTTTTTTGTTTTTTTGTGTGTGTGTGTGTGTTTTGTTTTTTGTTTTGTTTTGTTTTGTTTTTTGTGTGTGTATCTGCTTTTGGCTTCAGACTTGGGTGAGCAAGTTGAGGAGCCAGAGTTACTTCTTTGTGAAGGTAATAGAATTTTTGGTAGAATGTTTTATAATTACATGGCTCTTTAAAGTATAATAAAAAATAACTTAAAAATTAGTGGTTGGCCACCTTAATATTTAAACATGGCTTTTTGAAAGTCCACTAATAAAATACTTCTGAGTCCTTGATTAGGCTCTGTGAACTTACCAGAGAAAAACAGGAAATTTCAAAAACCTGTAATTTCCCTCCATACTTCTTGTCCTGTTTTTATGGCATAATAAAATACAGAAAAATACATTGCTTTATACTTTACCACTAGATGGCTGAATTACATCGCTTTTGGTAAAGAAGTAAAAAATCTCTTGAAGTAGCCTACTAGGTAAAATTTAACAAAATGATATATAAGCATGAATATACACGTTTATATATACATATATTTATACACAAGTATAAATATACACACACGCACATACACGTGCACACACATGAATAACTTACTCTGAATAGTCAGGTTAATTGGAATTAATTCTTTCTTAAAAACTTATAAAAAAATTATCGCCTCGTATGATTTCAGCTCTAATTTTGATGAGACGTATGAAAGATCAGTATATTCTAAAATCATGTCCTTGGATGGAATTTCCACAAACATCAGTTACTAAAAATTTCACAAACCCCTTGAGGGTGAACTCAGTTGTGTTAGAGAACCAGTATCTGTTGTCAGATGAGTACGTTCACTTTCTCTTTAAACAGTGTTTCGTAGTTTCTGTTCAACTGGAGTTTAAAGTGATAGAAAAGGTGCTGTGCTACTTCTTCATTTAAATTTCAATTGTAAAGCATTTTGGTCCAATTTTTTAAGTCTCGACTCAAATCTTGGTCTTAAGTGCCTCTGTTTTTGGTCAAGATTCAGGAATGCTCTAGGAAGTTGAACCATATGCAGTTACCACTTCTGAATTTCAGAAACTCAAACATGAGCAGTCTCATTTGGTCCAACCTAATAACCATCTTGTTTTAGGCATTTTCATTTCTTACAGTTCATACAGTGACCTGAATAATTGCTATTATTTGGGGCTTTTAAGCTTTGGCCAGCCAAAAGCTTAAGGTCAGTCGACCTTGAGAGGACGACTTCTTTACCTTCTCTGTGGGATGCGGGGGAAGGCACAGACTCAGAAATGCACTGGGCACAACGACAGGGCTATCGCAGGCCCTCCTGAACGCCAGGAGGTTTTCCAAGTACCATTTCAGTGTAAAGTCACCTAAGTATTGTGCTCAGAAAGTGCAGGGTGCATCTTTGAAAATAGGACATACAGTGTCTAAAGGGAATATTCCTAGGGTTATTTTGGTTATGTACTAGTTGAAGTGATTGACCCAAAATATGTTAAAGTGTGGGTCTTGGGCACCCGGGTGGCTCAGTAGGTTAAGCATCTGACCAGCTCAGGGTGTTATCTCAGTGGCCTGGGACGGAGCCCAACAGGGTCAGGTCTCCAGGCGCAGTGGAGAGTCTGCTCATCCCTCACCCTCCGTCCCTCCCCCTGCCCATGCTCTCTCTCAAATAAATAAAATCTTTTCAAAAGAATGTGGCTCTCAAATGAACACCAACTTGTAATGTATTTTTTTCCCCCCTTGGAATAGCATTAACATAATAGTCTATTGATTTTATTTTTGGTTACTTAGTGGTAGTGTTAACATTAAACTATGATGTGAAATTTTAAAATTGTGGATAAACACATTTAGTATTTCAACAAAACAGCAAAGTATCTGAAGTGATATTTTTGGCTAAGTTAAGACTTGCTGGGGCACCCGGGTGGCTCAGTCAGTTAAGCGTCTGCCTTCAGCTCAGGTCGTGATCCCAGAGTCCGGGATCGAGCCCCACATCAGGCTCCCGGCTCACTGGGGTCTGCTTCGCCCTCTGTCCCTCCTCCCTGCTTCTGCTCTCCTCTCTCTGTCTCTCTCTCAAATAAGTAAAATCTTTAAGACTTGCTGTCAGTGAGGCCTTCATCTTCCTTTCCATTCCTATATCCTAACACCTTCCATGATAATCCACTTTCTTCTTGGGCAGACCTGGTTTTCACTTTTTTTTTTCCTGACCTCTGACAACAGATTCACCCAAACATGTTGTACTCCTTGTTACAGGTGATCATGCTAGTGTTTTGGAACTTTTATGTCAACCTTATTTTAAGTCTTCCAGCAAAATGTTGATTCAAAAATACGTAAAACCTTGTATTTGCTCTTTTAAAAAAAAATGCTGGGACAGTGAGGTAGTGTTAAAATAGTTTGAAAGTACTGTTCGTGTTGTTTATTTGGTAAACTTACAGGTTAATTTAATTATGAAAGGGAGAGGTCCTCTTTGAGAAATATTTGAGTGTTTTGATGGAATCAAGCAATTCCTTATTTGTCCTGTTTTATTTCACCCATCAGACTAAAAACAAAGCAATGTTTGACTCTGTATGCTTCAGGATTATTAATTAGGAGGTACTTCTCGGCAGAGGCAATTACATTTCTTGACTCGGCTATAACATCTTGTAGTTGAAAAACAATGAATTGTTTGAGAATAAAATAGATCATTTTTTGCGAAGTAAAAGTAGAAAACATTGTTCAGGATTTAAAAAAAAAAAACCTACAACCACATTGTCTTTATCTGTTTTGTTTTTACTCCTTGTGCAGATTTGAAATGAGGCTGTTAAAAGAGAACTTCATTTTGATGGGAGTGTATAGACTTTATCCGTAGCCAGCTGGACACAATACGGCACTGGAATCTCTCTCACTTCGGGTTAATTAAGGATACATATATTTAACATGATTCTAGTGCTCCTGAGCCGATAGAAAGCATAACAGTCATGAGAGTCAGACATCACACCAGTTAGGAACTTCTCCAAAGTGCTCCAAGGATCTGGGACCATCCGAGAAAGATAACAGTCTTCCTTATTAGGAACAATTCATTCAATTAGCACTTCACGGTAGTAGTTTTCTGTTCTTTTTTTTTTTTTTTTTTTCTTAAGGCCTTGTCACTCACCTGCACAAACACGTCTTCTGGAAATCAGTGCTACTTGCTAGGTCACACAAGGAAATAATATGCTTCTCCTTAAAAGGGAGAGGGTGAGAGAGAGACAAAGAAAGTGAAGGAGGAAAAAAAAAAGAAAGTGAAGGAGGGAGGGAGGGAAGAACTGCTACATGTACTGAAATAGAAAGATTTGGGGATATATGAATTTTTTAAAAGATGCAGAACTGTATATATTTTATAATATCTTTCGTGGGGATGGAAATGGATAAGGACACAAAGAAACACTGGAATCATATACAAGAAACTAATATTAAGTAGTTATCTAAAGGCATTTGGGGCTGAGAATAAACTAGAAGAAAATCACATTGCCTTTAATCAAGTTCAGCGGTAGCTTTTATCTTTTATAATGAAATGTCATCATAGCCAGTATGCTTTTCTGATTACGCCATCACACAAAAATCTTGAAGTTATGTTAAAGTCAGTAATACTTCTTAACTGAAAAAATAATACTGTTATCCTCTTTTCCCATCATGCTTTATTTTGAGGAGAAATAAGCAAAATAATGAAATTTCGATTTGCCCCTTGTTTTCCTACTTTTAGCATTTCCCCTCAGGTCCTGCCCCTCTGATTTTCTAACAAAATTAATGAGCTTTGATTTTAGGCGGGTTCTTTTGTTTGTTTGGGGGTTTGTTTTTTGTTTTTAGGTTGTAGATCTCATTTAACTAGATGCTCTTCTGTTTGTTTAAATATTTGGGGATTGAAAAGATGTATTCTGTTGTCTCTGCCTTTCAGTCGCAAAGTATTCAAATTAGTTGGCCGTACTCTACCTGTTAAAGGATTCCTGAGCTCTGTATAGTACAGAGTAGGGGGGACGCGGGGAGTCTCAGGAGCCTTCCCAGACGTAGTGGTAACTTCAAGTTGCCTTGAAGGATGACTTTGACCAGGTGGAGACAAGAGAGAGCTGCGGTGGGATGACACTGCAGCTATCCTTATCCTGCTGTCATAATATTTGCTTTTAGAGTTCCTTGTATGGGGCGCCCGAGTGGCTCGGCGGCTGAGCCCTGCCTTCGGCGCGGGGCCTGACCCCCCGGTCCTGGGTCCCTGCTCGCCCAGCCTGCCCCTCTCCCCCTCTGCCCGCCACTCCCCCTGCTTGTGCTTTCTCTCTCTTTCAACTACATAAATAAAAGCTTCAAAGAAAAGTCCTGTGTGAGGATTACATGGACCATCTCCCTGGGTCCTCCCTGGGTGCGGGACCATAGGGCTCCGGTGACAGCCGGTCGGGCTCCGGGCCGCCTGCTCTCCCCGGGCTCGGGTCCTGCGGCCGGGACTCCGGGAGGAGCCGTGACAGTTTGCTGTTCCGCAAAGTGTGCTCGCTGCGGGAGGCCGCCTCCCCTCTACCCCGACGGCCTGGCCTGCGGCCTGCTCCCTGCTCGCTGCCTGGGGCTGGGGCTGGGGCTGGGGCGGGAATAGGGGCCACAAAACTGCGGTCACTTACCTGCGCCTCGGCTACTTGCCTCGTTTCCCCGTAGCTCGTGTTTTCTGGACTAGTGTGGTCCGAGGATGGGGACCCCCCCCCCCATCTTCGAGCTAGGCCCAGGGCTGTCAGCTTCTAGAGCAAGTCAGACCTGTGGGCCGGTCTGTGGGCGGGCCGCCGGCCTTGCGCGCACCTGTCCTCCTTCCTGCCACCTGAGCCGCTCAGAGTGCGGCCGAGGTCACAGGGTCGAAGCTGCTTGACGTGGTTGTCACTGCCGGTGGCGGCAGAGCCCTGATCCCGTTTTCTGGTGATTCGAAAATACTGGCCCGACCTGCTGAAGAGATGGGAGCCCCGAGGAAGATCAAATGTGCGTGTGAAACTGCATTTTTTTAAGTTGCACTTTTTCAGCAGAGCGTGCCCGGGGAGCAGCTGAGCCCCGGGAGAGGCACAGCCCCGCCCTCCCCCAGCTCGGGCCCAGGTTGGGGGCTCCTGCGGGACGCTCCATCCAGCCATTGCCCCGGGGGAGGCGGAGGGACAGCCCGACCCTCCTGCGAGACACAGGCCAGCAGCGTGGCGCTTGCGGGGTCGCGGGCGGCCCGAGGGAGCCGAGCCGGTGCCGCTGCGGGGCTGCGCGGGGCGCTCGGGCCCGACCCCGGGGCGGCAGGGAAAGCCCCCCGGACCGCGTGGGGCCCCCGACCTCGGCCTGCCTCTGGCCTCGTCGCCAGGGAGGATCGGCTTCTGTGGTTTCCCCAGTCGGTGAGTCCTTGCCACGCGGGTGGGAAGTGGGGAATCCGCGTGAATGCCCGAGTGGGCGGCGGCGGCCCGGTAGCAAACCCGAGGAGGCTGCGTTGGGAGCCAGAGGAGTCTAGCTACCTGCTCCCTAACCTGGCCAGGGGGGTTAGGGGCTTCACACAGAAGGTCGTCGTCTTAATGCCAGTCTTTCAGGATCC
Source organism: Vulpes vulpes (assembly GCF_048418805.1). Classification (NCBI taxonomy): domain Eukaryota; kingdom Metazoa; phylum Chordata; class Mammalia; order Carnivora; family Canidae; genus Vulpes; species Vulpes vulpes. Next base: position 200,496,328 of record NC_132780.1, read on the forward strand.
GTGATATTTTAAAAAATACACGGTGTATTTACTGATTTTTACTTTTTTAAAATTGAGCTACGGGTTTATTCTTACCGAAAGCAGAGAAACTTAACCTTCTTTTTCTATAAAGACAGAAGAGAGACTTCATACCAAATCTTCAGTCTTGTTCCCCTTTTTGCTCACACCTTTTTCCAAATTATCCATATTTGACAATTTACACATGTAGGATTATTCTTTTTTGCCCACTTTTCCGTTCTTTATTTTCCCCAAGCCAAGCTGTAGTATGAATGATGGGATGTCCTAATTGGTGGAGACCCTTTTTTCAACATGGTGACTGTCAGGTTTTCTTGACATGATGTAAGTAATTAATTTACCAACTTACTGAATCTTCGTGCTGTAGCTGTGAGCTGTGTTTTTTGTTATGCTCCCCAGAGCCGCTCAACACTGATGACCTTTTCTACATGGCAATAAATGGAAAACTTTTGTTTTGGGGGGAGGTTTTTTTGGCTTTTTAAGAGCGAGAGAACGAAAAGGGGCAGCAGGAGAGGCAGAGAAAGAATCCTAAGCAGACTCCACACCCGGCACGGCGCCCGACGGGGGGCTCAGCCTGGTACCCTGAGGTCAGGAGCTGAGCCCCAATCAGGAGTCAGACGCCCACCCGTCCGAGCCACCCGGGCACCCCTGGAAAAACTTCTTAAAACCAGATGAACAATATATTTGGAAAGCAGTTCTGTCATCATCTAAATCTACAGGAAACTTGTGAATTTTCAGAAGGGCCTCCTCTCACGTTGCATCTAGTGGTTACTTAAATCTCTGTAAAGGAAGAAAATGATTCCATGAAGTCCATTTCACCAGGGTCAGTTCTATTTAAAGATGGAAGAGCTGAAATTATTAACTCTGCCAGTTCTGACTTTGAGATGAGAACGAGTTCTCAGTAGGAATTGAGCTGATGGAAGTACCTCGCTTGTCTTTCTCAGTCTTGTTCAGCAGGTAAATTATTTTGAGAGGCCGACTACGAACAGGGGTAGTTGTAGCTGGGCGTGCTGCCGGAGTCCTACACATGGTTAACGCGTAGTTCTGGCCCTCAAGAAAACGAAATCCCAGGCAATTTAGAACATTCAGTGACTTTAGAAAGATCTTTTATAGGCTTTTATCACGATGGTCTGTGTGCCTGTAATAAATGCGTCCTATGTATACTTGACATACTTTATAAGGGGACCCCTGGGTGGCGCAGCGGTTTGGCGCCTGCCTTTGGCCCAGGGTGTGATCCTGGAGACCCGGGATCGAGTCCCACGTCGGGCTCCCTGCATGGAGCCTGCTTCTCCCTCTGCCTGTGTCTCTGCCTCTCTCTCTCTCTCTATGTCTATCATAAATAAATAAATAAATCTTTTTAAAAATTTGTTTAAAAAAAACCATTTATAAAATTAGTTCAAACAGAACAATGTTCTAAGGCAAATAAAAATAAATATTTTTGACATTGACTAATAATTGTACTGATTTCATCTGGTGAAATTTGAACGTTTTATAAATTTACAAGCGTTGTTTCCTTCTTTTTCTTAATCCTTCTACCTCCCACAGGTCTCTATATTGAATTGTTTGTAAACAATATGTGACCTCATTGTCTTGGGAAGTAGAGCTTTCTTAGAAAGGACGACAGCTGTGGCCATTCTTGAGTAATTACCTTGGCTCCCAAGTGGTAATGAATAGATATGATCATTTAGCTCAACTGAAATGTGAAATAACCCTGTACTTTTCTCTAGTGTTTTTATTTTGCTTTCTGTTCTTGAAGATATTTTCTCTGAGGTTAGAAGTCTAGGTTAGTGGTTGTTTTCTACCAAATGTTCTACTTTCTGTTGTTTTGTGTTGGGAAGTCAGTTGTCCAGTTGTCCTTTAAAGAGTAATCTGTTTTGCTCAGACCACTCTGAAAGATTTCTCTATTTTCGGTTTTTAGCATTTGGTTATGATGTTCCTTTGTAGAGTCTTCTTTTTCTTTATCCTTCTTGGGATTTGCAGGACTGTTCTCAAACGCGTGTTTCATACCATTTGTTGGTTTGGGGAAATTCTGAATCTTTACCTCCGAAAATATTACTTCAGCTCTTTTTCTTCTCTCTTTCTGGAAATTCACTTACATGTAGATACTTTAAGAAGTACTTTAACGGGTGCTTTATATCTCTTAACTTTTTTTCAATATTTTCTCTTCTGTTTATCAGTTTTCTGCCTTCTGACCTCTTTTCTAATTCTCTTTAACTGTCTAAACTGCATATCCATTTAAACCTTAATTTTGGTTACTGTATTTTTCAGATCTAGAATTCCATTTTGTCTCTTTAATATTTTACAGCTCCCTGACAAATCTTGATTTTTATCTTGTAGCTCCTTGCATTATTAGGCATTTTTTTTAAAGTCCATCTCCTTGTACCACAGGACCCCCTGTGGATCTGCTTTTATCATCTGTTTTTCGGGGGGGGGGGTTGTTTTCATCTTATATTGTTGTCTCTGTATCTCTGATAAATTTTTTTTATTGATACCAGCTATTTTTTAACAGTCATAGAAGAAATTTCTGGCATCAGATGGTGATGTCAACTTTCTACAGAGAACTTACCTTTGCTTCTGGCACGTAGCCAAGGCACTGGCTGCCCTGCAGTACTTTTAGTTCATTTTTCAAAGACTGAGATGATTTGAAGCTGTGCTTCAGGCCGATGAGAACTGTATTATGTCTGGTTCACACTTATACAGCATAGTCCTTTGGGTTCCCACAAATCGTGGAGGGTTTGTTAGCCTCCAATCATGGGAGGGACTGGACTCGGTTTTTTAGTGCCCAGATTTCTTGGGCTTTTTTTTTTTTTTTTTTTTTTTTACCTCTCCTGGAATCGCTGTTGCCCTGATTCCAAGAAGCAGCCCCAGATTTCAGGCTCACGTCTGTTTCTGTCTTGCTCATCTTGTCCCCTTAAATCCTCACTGACGTTTTGGCTCTCCAGTGCTTTTCAGCATATATTTTCTTAAACTGCCCAGTTTTCCTAGTTGCCTTTTTTTTTTCTTTTGAGCAAGTGAGTGAGCGAGCACATACTTGATCAGCGGGAAGGGGCAGAGCAAGAGGAAAAGAGATTTTATTTTTTTTATTTTTATTTTTTTTAGATTTCATTTATTCATGAGAGATACAGAGAGGCAGAGACACAGGCAGAGGGAGAAGCAGACTCCCTACGGGGAGCCCGATGTGGGACTCGATCCCAGGACCCTGGGGTCACGCCCTGAGCCAAAGGCAGATGCTCAACCACTGAGCCACCCAGGTGTCCCAAGAAGAGAGAATTTTAAACAGACTCCACACTCTGCATAGAGCCTGACTTGGGGCTCCATCCCATGACCCTGAGATCATGACCTGAACCACAATCAAGAGTCACATGCTCAACTCACTGAGCCACCCCGGTGCCCCTCTAGTCATCCTCTTGATTCAAACTGTAGAGTCCTCCAAGAACAGAAGAAAAGCCCACGGCTGAGAGAGAGACAGCTGGACATTTTGAGTTCCATCAGGCACAACAGGAGCAGAGAAGGTCAGATAAAGAAAGGAGAAAAGGGGAAAAAAATTTAAATTAAAAGTAAAAAAAAAATAAAAATAATTAAAAAATTTTTTAAAAAGGAGAAAAGGAAAACAACAAAAGTAGGGGAGAATAATGTCTGGGGCTAAAAGAAAAGAGCAGTGACCTGTTGAGCTCTCAGGTAACAAGGGCAGTTAGTTGGCCCCTGGATTAGGGCTGCGGGGCCACAGCTGACCTTGTCCGTGGCAGGTTCCTATTCACTTTACTAAGAAGACTAGTTTGAGAGAAGAATGGGAAGTGAGGGAGTGGATGTGATCAGTGTAGACAACTCTGTTGGTTTTGCTGTGATGCAGAGAGCAAGGCAGTGGGGGCTGGAGGAGGCGATGGAATCAGAGGAGATAACTCCGTCCTCCCCCCACCACTGGAGGTGTGATCGGAATGAAAAGAAGAAACTAATAGTGTATATGTGTGTGTGTGTGTGTGTATATATATATATATATATATATATATATATATATATTTTTTTTTTTTTTTTTTTTTTTTTTTTTTTAATGAAAAGAGAGTGTCCCTAGGACACAGGCTTAAGTTAAAGTGAGTTTGAATTTTGTCCTGCCACCTAATTGGTGTTTTGGGGAGGAAACTACCTAGCTGCCATTCTCTGATAAAAATAATTCCCATTCCGGGAACCCTGAGTGGCGCAGCGGTTTGGCGCCTGCCTTTGGCCCAGGGCGCGATCCTAGAGACCCGGGATCGAATCCCACGTCGGGCTCCCAGTGCATGGGGCCTGCTTCTCCCTCTGCCTGTGTCTCTGCCTCTCTCTCTCTCTCTGTGTGACTATCATAAATAAATAAACATTTTAAAAAATTTTTTTTAATAATTCCTATTCCTACAATTGTTGTGGATATAAACTTAAATAAGAAACATGTAGTGCTTGATTCTTAGTCATAAATACACTGCAGTTACTGATTTTGTTGTTACCTTTAAACTCTGAAGTCTGTGTTCAGAAACAATTACGATGATTTATTTATATACTTACTTTTCTTAAGACTCTTTATGCAGGGGCCCCTGGGGGGCTCAGCGGTTGAGCATCTGCCTTCGGCCCAGGGCGTGACCCTGGAGTCCCGGGATCAAGTCCCACGTCGGGCTCCCTGCATGGAGCCTGCTTCTCCCTCTGCCTGGGTCTCTGCCTCTCTCTCTGGGTCTCTCATGAATAAAGTAAAATCTTTAAAAAGAAAAAAAATACTAACTTTCATCTTTGGCTCTCATCCCTTGCACAGTACTTGACCCATAGTAGGGATTCAATAAACTGTTGTTGGATAAATTAATACAAGTGTGAGTGAACGGTTAATATAATCGTCACCACTGTTACAGCTTTGCATATTTTAATGCTTTAACCACTTTACATAATTGTTAACTACTTTCCAAGATTATTATTTTACAAAGAATACAAATAATAAAATCAAATAAATATGTGAGGTTCAGGCTTGTTGGGGGTTTTTTTTGGAGGATTGGGGGTTTTTTGTTGTTTTTCTGCTTTGGCTTAGAAGAACATTATTTTGTGAAAGAGGTTTGAGACAGAAATTACAAATAGATACTGTTCCAAAAGGCCACTTATACTCAAGATATTAGAAATTTGGAATACACTCTCTAAAACAAGTCATGCTTTGTAAGTGTTAGTGGTGGTAAAGATGAGTTTTGAAATAAGAATAATCAGATTTCAGATCTGAACTTAAATAATGCTTGTTTAAATCATAATGTCATATAACTTGAGAACTAGTCTGGGAGGGGAGGGGTGAGGCAGTGATGACCCAGGAGAACAGCATATTCCACCTTCCATATGGCTGAAGTTGCCCATAGAGATCCTCTGTACCCCTGCTTTTCTCTTTTCTCTGCTACTTTATATTCTATTTTGGATTTTAAAGATTATTCCAGAATGCTAAATTTTTAACTTTGCTCCCGTGGTAGGAACAGTGGGGACGCGTTGGGTAATTGGGATGCAGTGAGGAGCGTTGGGACAACCATTTGTACGAATGTGTAATTTCTCCAGCTTGTGTTTGGTGTTAGAGATGGGCGTAAAGAGCTGTCTTTAAATCCAGTTCCTGTACCCAGGGAAGTCCAAGGATGAGAGTCTTCTGACTGACTTCGCATAGTGGGAAGGATTTAGTTGATGGAGAGCCACCCACATGAAGGCTCCAGTGTCTCAAAGGAGAAATCATGTTGTGGAAAGATTATGAAGTGGGACCCCGGGGTGGCTCAGCAGGTGAGCCTCTGCCTTGGGCTCAGGGTGTGACCCGGGCCCCCCCCCCCCCCCCCCCAGGCTCAGTGGTTGAGCGTCTGCTCTCTGCTCAGGGCGTGATCCTGGAGTCCTGGGATCGAGTCCGGTTGGGTTCCCTGCAGGGAGCCTGCTCCTCCCTCTGCCTGTGTCTCTGCCTCTCTCTGTCTCTCATGAATAAATAAATAAAATCTTTAAATCTTTAAAAAAAAAAAAAAAGGGAAAGATGAAGAAGGAAGAGCACTAAATTCTTATCCTAATGCTGTCACTTTCATCCAAACAGTGTAGGAGTTTAAACAAATTTGGGGCTTCTGTTTTTTCCGTCTGTAAATCAAGGTGATTGAGCATTTCCCGACCTTTGTAAATTTGCGAACCCTTTCCTAAACAATGATCCATGATTCCCTCATTGAAATTTTGAAAATTAGTTTTTCATCTTTATATGGTATATGATGTGATATGATGTTACATATTAAAAACTATTATGTTAAAGATTATATAAGGTTTGTTTTAGTATGATCCTTACTGGTTCATGTTATAAAGAAAAATTCCCTTTTCTCTGTGTAACAGGTAATATATTCTGTCAAATTATATAAAAAATTATTGGTAGAGGAAAACTTTAAATGTTTATTGTATTTCTTTATTGTGTTAAGGCATCAAAAATAGTAAAAAACTATTTTCATGTCTGGATGTTTGGAATTCTTGAATTTTGACTGTTAGGAAAGTCTACTCTCTTTGTTCTGTTTGATTTCTTTTTTCTTTTTCTTTCTTTTTTTTTTTTTTTTTTTAAATTTTGTTTATTCATGAGAGACCCAGAGAGAGAGGCAGAGACACGGGCAGAGGGAGAAGCAGGCTCCATGCAGGGAGCCCAACACAGGACTCGATCCCAGGACCCCGGGGTCACGCCCTGAGCGGAGAGCAGATGCTCAACCACTGAGCCTCCCGGGGGTTCCCCCCTGTTTGTTTTCTAAGGAATAAGATAAGAAAGAATGTTTCAGGTTTTGATTTGCGGGCACTTTGCTACAATCTCTCATTGCAGGTGTGGATTACCACTTAGGAGAAAATGATCTTTACATTGTTTCTTTTAACATTTTTTTTCCTAAAATACCAGAAATCTCTTGATCTGTCGCATAAGAAATTTGATCAGATAAATGCAATTCGCAGAAGAGTTCAGAACTTGTCATCCTTCCTGTCTTTTTCCATTGTCCATCATGTGAATAACTTAGCACAATATACTAAAAAAAAAACAAAAACACTCTCAGTGTCAAAACGACAGCCCATAGCAATGTCCATGTGAGTGTAACCTGCTGCGTACCTGTCGTCTAGGAGGCAGCGTCCTGCCACTCACTTGAAATACACAGCAGGGCTCTCAGAATTTTGTTTTAAAGGGCTGCCTTTAAATAAAATAAAAATAAAATAAAATAAAAATATAAAATAAAAAATAAAATAAAATAAAAAAATAAAGGGCTACACAATTGGAACATTTAAAAATAAGTTGAAACATGGGCAGGATACTGGTACTTTTGTCTCTTAACAGCCTGAAATCGAAATGCCTGTGCCCATCTCGGGGGCTGGTCAGATGGTGCAGAAAACTAATGAAACACTGAGGTGTCGAGTCGCTGCCTGCTTTCTGGCCGGCAGGAGGGAATGGGCCCGTGCCGTGGGTGAGGGCACGCACAGTCTGGGGCACCTGCATGCGCGTGGCGAGTTCACCCGAGAACAGTGACAGGGAGAGCGTGACGGCAAGTGCTCCTCGAAACCACACGCAGGTCAGAGACCCTCTTGGCCGCCTCCTTTCCTGGGCACGTTACTTTAAGAAAAAAAAATGTTGTCGTTGACGTATTAACTGTTTGTTTTGGAATAATCCCTATAAATGTACAGATAGGGATCACGGGTAACGTGGAGGGAGACCCTGTAGCCTTGGCCCTGATTTTTCCGACGTTACCATCGTCCGGTGCCGCGTGAATGCTTTGCCGAAACGGGGCCTCGGCCTTGTACGTTCCGGTGAACCGAGCTCTGGTCTTCACGTGGCCTTCGCCAGCCTCCCGCCCCCCCAGTCCCCCCGGGACGCCGCTCGGCGCGGCCGTGTGTCTCTGGGCCGACGCATGTGCTCAGTCTCGCCCTCGTTCCGTGCCCCCGACAGTGTGGGGAGCCCTCCTTGCCGGGCCTTCTGTCCACGTGCCCGCACCGGGTGCGTGTGTCTGTGCCGTGGCTGCGGCTGGCGTCGGGCCCACAGAGGTGAGATCGTATCAGGCTGCAGGTGCCGCGCCGGTGCCGGTGGCAGCATCGACCTTGACCCAACCCACCAGCGCGGCAGTCGCCGGGTTTCTCGAGGGAAGTGACTGTTTCCCCGCCTCATCCCCTGCTGTGTGGAAGCGAGTCACTGGTCCAGCCCCCCCTCGAGGTGGGGGCTTGAGAAGTAACCCCCCCCCCCGGACGGGGGAGCACCCCATCCTGTGGGAAACCCTGCAGGGAGACCCGCCCACAGGACCGCCTTCCCCTTCCTCGCTCCCGAGGCCGTCGTGGCTCGCGTGTTCACCAAAGTATCGGGCTCGGGTCATGCCTGGGGCTAGATTGACTGTAGTTTCTCTGCTGATTATGAAATTCAGACGGCGGGGGGCCTGGGGGACCCGGGGGTCGGGCGTCCCCCTCGGGCTCAGGCCGTGACCCCGGGGTCCCGGGATCGAGTCCCGCGTCGAGCTCCCTGCGTGGAGCCTGCTTCTCCCTCTGCCTGTGTGGCTGCTTCTCTCTCCGTGTCTCGTGAATAAATAAATAAAATCTGTTTTAAGAAATTTTTTAAAATAACGTAAAATTCAGACTGTAGGTGTGAGTACAGTATTCCTTATTGTTTGTTTCCATGCTACAAGTAATGAAAGAGTAACTTGAGTCCACACGCTACAGGATTCTGGAATCTTCCCTTTGCTATCTTGATAAAGTTCTTTTGTTTTTGTTTTTTAATGGAAAACCGTCTTGAATTTTTATCCAGATAAAACTTGGACTGCTTCCAACTCCCATAACTTTTTTTATTTCTGTTGTGTCCTTGACATGCTGTCGCAGGGAGGCTTCGGCCGTCAGGCCTACCCCCGCGCGGTGGCCTGCTGACGCGCAGGACCCGGTTAATGGGGTCTGGCAGCGTCCTGAGGACTGTCGCCTCTCATTTCCACAGAGCCGCGTTAGCAGAGCAGAGGTTCCCTGTAGTCTAAGGCACGTGAGGGGCTTATGTTGGCCTGGACCGTTTGGTCTCCTCGTCCTGGTCGACCGTGGAACAGCCGTTGTGGCCGTAAGACGTGTAGAATATTCCAAGAGCAACACTACCTGTTTGTTGGAAAAATCAGTGCATCGGTTTCGCATGTAGCCGTGGGCGCTGTCGGCGCAGTGAGGCCGGACTCCAGCGGAGGGGGAGTGGGCCTCGGGACCCCGCGCCTTTCCCCGTCCCGCCAGGGGTCCCCGTGGAGGCCCGAGCAGACGCCGCCCCTGCCCCGTGTCCTCAGCCCCGCCGTGGCCGCCGTGGGAGCCGCCGTGGGAGCCGGGTCCTGCAGCGCAGCCACCGGGGAGCCAGCTCCACGTCCTCCTGCCCAGGCCCTGGCAGGTCTCAGAGCCCACGCGTGGGACACTCACGTGCCAGAGACCGTGCCCTTGCACAGGAGCCCCCGATGTCAGTGCGACGCGGGCCTGTCCGCTCCCGTCCTGCCCCACAGACCGTCCCCCCGTTCTCCGGGCCCAGCCAGGGTTCCAGGGTCGGAGCCTGAGCTCCCCCTGCTTGACTCTGCGCCCCCGAGTGTCCGCCGCCCTCCCTGTGCGTCGTCTCCCCAGCAGTGGGGTGGGGGGTGCTCTTGCTGACAGTGAAGGCCTTCCCTGGCCTTCCACGGCCTTCCACGGCCTTCCCTGGCCTTCCACGGCCTTCCCCGGCCTTCCACGGCCTTCCACGGCCTTCCCCGGCCTTCCACGGCCTTCCACGGCCTTCCACGGCCTTCCCCGGCCAGGCCCAAAGCAGCACGGCTTGCTCCCTCTTCAGCTGTTCCACATGCCACTACACTTGTTCTCCTACATAGAGATGCTCCTTTGCAGATTACGTGAATTCTTAGAAAATACCGCCTTAGTGATTACGGTGCAAAGTAAAATCGGTTTTCCTATAAAAATGGAGTAGTTCTCAAAAGAATGAGCAGTACAGGATTTAGTGTTTCCAGGAAGAGCAAGAATTTTACAGATTTAAGCACAGTAGGCTCAGTGACAGGAGAGCATTTCATCCTTACTGCTGCTATGTTTTGTTTTGGTTTTGTTTTTGTTTTTGTTTTTTGCAACTTCCCTGTTGTTTCTGCCTCCATATTTTACTGATCATCAGTAGCTCTCAGGTCATAAGGAAAATTAATTTCTTATACTGTACTTATTGTAAAATAAATAGTTGGTTAAGTGTCTGCCTTCAGCCCAGGGCATGATCCCAGGATCATGGGCTCCCTGCTCAGCGAGGAGCCTGCTTCTCCTTCTGCGCCTGCCTGCGCTCCCCCTGCTTGTTCTCTCGCTCTCTCTCTCTTTCTCTGTCAAATAAATTAAATCTTTAAAAAAAATGTTTTTAGATTTTGCTCACTTTTTATTAACCTACATAGTATGTAGCAGGTAGTATTGTTTTTTAAAGGCAGATCCCCTTTTTTCTAGTCACTTTATTCTTAAGCTTTAGAAATGAACAGAATTTTATTTTCATCCTTCCTTGGACATTTTCTTTTTCTTTTTTTTTTAAAGATTCATTTATTGATTCATGAGAAACACGCTGGGGGGCGGGTGCAGAGACACAGGCAGAGGGAGAAGCAGGCTCCCTCCATGCGGGGAGCCCGACGTGGGACTCAATCCCAGGACCCCGGGGTCACGCCCTGGGCCAAAGGCAGACGCTCAACCCCTGAGCCACCCAGGCGTCCCTGGATATTTTCTTAAGAACTACTTATAGGAAAATCATGTACGTTAGAATCTTCTTAGAACCTCACTAAACGTCATTATGATACAGCTATAAAATGGAACTTTTGCCCCAAAGTTCTCTCAAAAAATATAATAAAATAAAGTGTTTCTTTTGTTAACAAGTTCTCATAGTGTTAATGGATTTCTCAAGCATTTAATAATGTGGGTTTTTTTTTTTTAACATATCTTAGTATTCTTGGGATTTCTTTTTGGGAATATAAATGTAATTACAAGTGTAGAAAAGTGACATCTCTTTTGGAGGAAGAATTTGTTGTAACAAAAAAGTCATAACCATAATTTAATTCACATAACCAAATTAAGACGTGGTATACTTTGAACAAAGCACATTCTTAACTAGAAATTTTGGCTCCATATTTGATTTCTTGAAATAACTGTTAAAACAGAACTAGATTAAAGACTATAATAATCTTCCAGTGCTTATTTAAAACAAGATTATACCTTTGGGGCTGTTTTGACTTTTTAAATAGGGGCACTTCTCTAAGAAAAGAGAGGCTGTTCTATTTAGCGATGTGCTTTACTCTCTATAGATATCTGACAACTCTTCTGAGGGCTTATGATCAACATTGTCCCTGAGAAATCCTGTAGCTGTTTAGTACTGATGCTTTGGGAATGGAAGTATTGGAAACAGTTACAGTAGCAAATGCATATTATTCTCATATATAGTAAACTTTTAGGAAAGGAAATTTAAAGAAATTGAAATAGAGAATGAAGACAACATTGCCACAGTTGTTTTAGAAATAGAGAGTAGGGACGCCTATCGACGTCCCTACTGGCTCAGCGGTTGGGCGCCTGCCTTGGGCTCAGGCTGTGATCCCGGGGTCTTGGGATCGAGTCCCACATCCTCCCGGGGGGCGGGGGAGCCTGCTTCTCCCTCTGCCTGTGTCTCTGCCTCTTTCTCTGTGTCTCTCATGAATAAATAAATAAAATCTTTTTAAAAATAAAGTAATAATCAAGATCTTGACTTTTTGTTTGATTGACTTGTTATACATTCTGACACTCTGTCGAGACACTAATATGCAGGCAGTGTCATCAGTACCACCGTGATACTTGGGGCTTGCTAAGCACTGTGCAGAAGACAATTCTGCATAATAACATTTGAGCCCACAAGAGCTTAAAATGTAGATGACAACACTGGCAGTCATCTGAGTACATGGCTTACAAACAGATGAAGAAAAAACAATAACCCAGTTTCTGGGAAAAGAGGGAAATTGAATGTCTAGCTAGATATACTGGAAAGAACCAACCAGGGTTTGGTGAGATAAACATAGTATTTTTTTTAATAGATTGGAAAGTCTGGCGTTAGAATATCAGATGCTGCTTTTTTCTAGCTCATTCTTGGAATTCATATTTTGATGAGAACTAATCAAAACTATGCCTGTCTTCTGTTTCCACCTTTCTGTCTGGAAACTTTGATCTTTCACTTTGCTACTACTTCCCCTGGAATGGAAATACTGAAATGTTTCTTGGAAATGGTAATTTAGTGGTTAACGTGTGTATATGTGTGTGTGTTAATTTGTATGATAACACTTTTTTTAAAAAAGATGTAATAAGATATATTGAAAATTTTGTTTGCGAAGGAGACTGTACATATGCTACAGAATTCTTCCCCCATCCCATTAACTATTCTCAACCAGTCTGGTAAAAAATACCAGTCTTCAACAGCTACTTGGTTTGCTTCTTCACTGGTTCTGATATTTATTTTTCTCCCTATCAATTCATATATGATAGATTCTCTGAATTGCAGAAAATTGCCAGTGCTTTTTAGAGCTTTTCACTGTAAATAATAACATGCAAGAAAAAAAAAAAAGCCCAGAAGAGTGAAAACTTTTTATATAATATACAGGCTTCCTTCAACCAATACTTTTTAGCTTAATTTAAAACCATAACCAACCTTTTTTCCCACATTTCTTTTCAACTTTGAAAATATCAATATCCTAAAAAGTGAATATATAAGCAAAAAACTTCTGTTAGAAATCTGAGTCATTAACTTTCCTGTAGTGGTTGGCTAATAACTGATGTTAGTACAAATTTCTTTTTGTATTTTTCTGTTTTTCATATTTCCCCTTTTAAAACACCTTTTTCTTCCCTGATTTAATTTTTGAAGTTAATGGAGACCTCAGATACAATTTCATATAATTCTTTATCTTACTGAATCGAATCCTGGGACCCATGTGTGCTTAGAAAATGTTTAGAGTACCACAACTGAAATCTGAATTCCCAATTATAATGCAGTTTCTTAATGATGTAGTATGTAAAATAGTTTAAATACAGATATTCAGTAGTGTTTTACAGGATGAGTTCATGCATAAGGTCATAAAAACTAAGTCTTATTACATAAACTCTCCATTTCCAACAAATGCTCAATACCAATAAATTAAAGTTAGCTTCAGATTATGTTCTTTTGCTACTTCCCTTGACTGTTTATAACATTCATGACACATTTTTCAGTTAACTATGTTTTTCATTCACGGGTGTTACAGACTTTAAGAAGCTGAGTAGAACATATCCAGTGACAGGTGCCACCGGGGGATCTAGACTTTATTATGTCTGTGATTGAAACTCACCACTTTCTAGATACTGTGCATGGCTTCCATCAGTTCCATTGTAAAGTGGGTTAAAAATATATTCATGAACTTTCCTCTCTTTAATAACACTGATTTTTAAAATATGAGCTTTATTGCTACACTTAAAATGCTGCGACTTCTTTATATAACTTATCACAGACAAGAATGTTTGCTATTTTTTGCTAGATATACTTTCAGGATTAAAAGAAGTGTATATACTATGACATATCCTACCATGCTGCAGCTCACAGTGTCACATCACAGATACCTCCCATAAAGAACATAAAGTCTTTGAGACTGAGATTTCCTTTGCATAGACAGTTTTATCTGCTTTACAAAATTCAAGCCTTGTGCTTTTTGGTGCCCGTTAGACTTTTTAATTAAAAGAATTTATCCAAATATTTACAGGAAAAGAAATACAGTAAAATACAGTCGGCTCTTTAAGGTTAATTAAATAATAATGTTCTAAATGTTTTCTAGTGGTCTAAGATATAACCATGTGAAAGGGCATTAAAATTCCATTTGTGTATTTCCTACTGAGAAAAGAGATGGACCTTTTCCTGTGTTTTTTACTAGAAAAGACCTGGCTCCTTATTGGAGATTGGTTTTATAGTCAATATAAAAATACTACTTTTTCATGACAGTGAATTTACTTAATGGAACATTTTTTATAGTAAATATCTAGTTTCTATAAATTGTTTCATAGATAATGAAAGAGTGTGTGTGTGTGTGTGTGTGTGTGTACAGTAGGAACCTGGCCTGGATTTATGAGATCTAAGTGAAAGTGCATTTGCTTGAAACTCCTCATTCTATAACAAGCTGAGTACAGACTGAGGACACGTTCCTTACTTAACCCTTAACTTGAAGTCTTCCTTTCTTGATTCACGGAGGGGATAGAATGAATCCGTAGCCATCTCTGTTTTAATGTCCACACACAAAAATTCTGACATTGAATGGTGAAAACCTTGGTCAGCTTTATAAAAAGTGATTAATGAAGTAGAAAGCCAACTACTTCGAGTCTTTGGCGCTTAAAGTACCAGGTGCGCGCAGAAGGCAAATTACCAAGTGCCCCCACCGCTAATGCCTGAACTTTTCAAACCCGGTGCAAACAACTGTGGTATTGGTAAAGACAATTTCGTTGAGCAGCCTAAAACTTTATCTCAGTGCAGAGTCTACTTAAGACTCTCTCCCTCTGTTCTACCCCCCAAAATAAATAAATAAAATATTTTTTATTGGAAAAGGGATAAAATTGACACCATATTTTGCAATCTCTAATAAAAAATAGTGGATCTAGGCAGTGCCCATCAGTAGCTGCTAAAACTCTTAGAAGGCTGATGGAGAAGGTGATAACACCTGAACCTACTGATCACTCTTACCATACAAAAAAGGAAACAATCAGGTATGTATCATATACCTCCCAATTTGATGCAACAGGAAATATGAACATCATCTATAAAATTTTCTTGCCAAAATATCAAACCCAGATTGTACTAAACTTCTTGAATTACCAGTTGATAGAAAATAGAACTAAAGTGGTCAGATAACAGACACTGTAGAAATGGCAATAGCAGTGTCCGGGATGGGGGAAATTCTATGGGGGAGATGACTGAATTTCATCAATAGATAAATGGCAAGAAATAAGAGGCAAGACTGCAGATTAGGAGAAATTTAATTAAATTTAAATGCAATTTTTGGGTCTTGTTTGTATCTTGATTCAAATAAACCAATTGTAAAAGCAAACTATGTAGGAGACACTGATAACATTCTCAACACTGGAATATGGTCGTATTAAAGAATTATTGTTACATCTGTCACATGTCAAATGGTTAAATCAGAGTCCTTATTTTTTCGACATACATACTGAAGAATACCTTGCATTTATTGTAAGATAATCCAACTGAGGTGTAGGAGAGCTATGTAGATGAGAAGATTGACAGGGGCGCCTGGGGGGCTCAGCAGTTGAGCGCCTCCCTTCGGCTCAGGGCATGACCCCAGGGTGCTGGGATCAAGTCCTATGTCGGGCTCCCCACAGGGAGCCTGCTTCTCCCTCTGCCTGTGTTTCTGCCTCTCTCTGTGTGTGTCTCAGGAATAAATAAATAAAATCTAATGATGTTCATGTTTTATAAATAAAATAAAATTTAAAAAAAAAAAAAAAAGGGGGCAGCCCCAGTGACACAGCGGTTTAGCGCCGCCTGCTTCTCCCTCTGCCTGGGTCTCTGCCTCTCTCTCTCTCTCTCTCTCTCTCTCTTTCTATCATAAATAAATAAATAAATAAATCTTTAAAAAAAATTAGGTACATCAAGTAGGGGCATATGTGATATTTAAGAGATGAACATGAATTTGGACTTAACTGTGCAACTTCGGCAATTTAATTAACCCCTATAAATTTTTACCCGCTGGTATTTATCATTGGGACACTGGTGTAAGGCACTGCGTGGCATATGTTAAGCAGACTGCCTACCACGTAGTGAGCTCTGAATAAATATCAGATGATATTATTTAGGAAAAGGCAGTATTCCCTTTTTTGTATAGAATCACATATTCTTATAAAATGCATTTCTACTTGACATAGTTGAACACGTTCCCCCCCGCTCACCCCAACATCATTTGAGAAAGGGGAAGTTGGGACTAGAGCTCAAGCACAGACCAACAAAACACTGGAAATAGACGTTTCTTGTTGCTCAAATTGGAGTCTGTATTTATGTTAGTAATTAAGTTCATAAAAACTTTTTTCCTGATTTTTTCTTCAATGTAAAGTCAAAAATAAAATTTTAACATCAAGGAGTATCTTGTGCATTATAGAAGTAAATCTGGGGGTGCCCGGGTGGCTCGGTCGGTTCAGCACCTGCCTTCAGCTCGGGTCATGTCCCCGGTCCTGGGATCGAGCCCCCCATTGGGCTCCTGCTCGGTGAGGAGCCTGCTTCTCCCCCTCCGCCTCTCCCTGCCTCTCCCCTGCTCATGCTCACACGCTGTCTCTCTGTATCTCTTTGTCTCAAATGAATAAATTATTTTTTTTAAAAAGTAAATATGAAATTCAGAATTCTGAAATTTAATTTTCAGATTTTGCCTCATCTGTGTTGAGAGAGCAGAGCTCCGACCAGAACGTGTCCGGTCCAGACACTAGTGCTAGTGCTTCTCAGAGCCAGTGCCTCCCGGGGTTCCATGGGCACCCGCTGCTTTGTGCTCACGGGCTCCTCGCAGCATCCTGGGCCTCGGCTCTCCTCCGCAGTGGTCCCTGGGTGCACTTGACCCGTGACTGTCCGTACGTGCACGTGGAGCTGTCCCTAAGAAGCTGTTTGTGAGATGCGTCGCCCGAGTAGGGATGGTTCCCCGGCCCCTCCTGCATGAACGTTGTCGGGGTGAGCGTCGTAACCCCGGGGCCTCACCCCCCGCGTGTACCACTGGGGAAAGCTCGTGCTCGTGAATCTGTGGCCCTGACTGTTCGGTTTGCTGTCGCAGCAGCCCTTCGTGCAGTGGCTTTCGGTTTATTTGTGTTTCTCTCCAAGCTCGGCCAGCCCTTCCAGTGGTTTATTTACAAAGACCCTGCCCCGTAGCATCTAGAAGTGAGGAGTGAACGTGCCGTCTCACTTTGCAGAGGCGCCTTGTAATTGATAACACCTCAAGAAAAAGCAAGGTGTTTTATTTCTAAACAAAAGGCAGAAAGAGCTCTGGGGTATGCTGGCTTTGGAAAACAAAAACTTGGTTTCAGATCTGAAACTCGTAACCTACTTGCCGTGTGGTCTTGGCGAAGTCTCCGGGTCTGTCCGCTCTGAGATCGTGGTCTTCGTGACGTGGAGGAGGCGCAGCGTCCCGCGGAGCAGAGTTTTACCAACTCAAGTACTGAGTCACTGGAGGCAGCTCACCAGCATGCGTGGGATACGCCGGTCTCCGCTGAAGGACACCAGGGCCAAAGGTTGTCCTCGTTCAGCCATTTAACAACAGAACAGCGTTTTCAAGAGTTTGCTTATTCTGAGAGCGAGAAGGAGCGCGTGAGCGGAGGGGGTGCAGAGGGACAGAGAGAATCCCCATCAGGCTCCCTGTCCCGCGCCCAGCCCAGCGAGCGGTTCGATCTTCGGACCCTGAGATCACGACCTGGGCTGAAATCAAGAGTCAGACTGAGCCACCCAAGCGC
This sequence comes from Vulpes vulpes, assembly GCF_048418805.1. NCBI lineage: Eukaryota > Metazoa > Chordata > Mammalia > Carnivora > Canidae > Vulpes > Vulpes vulpes. Next base: position 200,513,773 of record NC_132780.1, read on the forward strand.
CCCTCAAAAGTTAAATTTTAGGGATCCCTGGGTGGCGCAGCGGTTTGGCACCTGCCTTTGGCCCAGGGCGCGATCCTGGAGACCTGGGATCGAATCCCACGTCAGGCTCCCGATGCATGGAGCCTGCTTCTCCCTCCGCCTGTGTCTCTGCCTCTCTCTCTCTCTCTGTGACTATCATAAATAAATAAAAATAAAAAAATTAAAAAAGTTAAATTTTAACTCTACTACAATAAGCCGTGAAGTTTTCATCTGTATGTGTTGGACCCAAATATAAAATTTTGCTATAAAAATTTGAGGATTTGATGAATAATAAAAAAAGCAAAGGCAACTTGAAACTCCGGATAAAAAAGGTGTATACTGCTGTCATAGTCCAGAGTGCAACAAAAATGTGGCATGATTTTGAGCATTTATGAAAACTAAGAGAAGGAAATCTATTTCCTTCATTCTAGTTATGTGCTATTTTGAAGACAGGTCATAAAAATGGACCCTGTAGAAATAGAAATGTAATGCCAACACATTACTTGTCTCTGCTGTGAACAATATCTATATATCATAATACAGTAAACAGATTATTTGCCTTTAATTTTTGGAAACAACTCATGAACAGAGCATAGAAAGGTGAGTCCATGATTTGAATACAAAAAGTAAGATAATGGTCAGAAGTTAGGATGCAGGAGGAGATTGGAGACTTGGTGGAAGGAGAGGGTCACTGATTGCCTGGGTTTTGTGGCAGGGAAGTAAAAATTGATATAAAAACAGGTAGAGCTTGAAGTGCCCTGTTTAGAATTAAAAGTGACCAGTAAAAGAATAAAAGGAGGGCACCTGGGGGGCTTAGTTGGTTAAGCATCCAGCTCTTGGTTTCAGCTCAGGTCAGGATCTCAGGGTTGCGAGTTCGAGCCCTGCGTTGCGCTCCACGCTGGGCATAGAGCCTGTTTAGATTCTCTACCCCTTCCTCTTCCTCCTCCCCACCCTCCTCCGCTAAGAAAAAATAGAAGAATAAAGCTAAATATAACTATAAAAATTACAAGCAAGGAGAAGAACGATAAAGGGTAATGGGAGTTAAGTTAATCCTCATTCTTAGTTGGAAGTCGGTGGGTGTTGCCTGAAGCTTATGACTGTATGATCTAGATCCCTGAACCTAAACTATCAGGAAAGTTGAAAACAAATGGCCAAAGACGACGACCTTTGGGAGCAGCCCTGAAGAGGGGCAGGTAGGGGCCAGAGCCGGTGCTTTTCATTATAAGTCACTCTATGTAGTTGTAGTAATATTTTTTACTAAGTACACATATTAACTCCAATGCAAACATTTAAAAAAAATGGTACTAAAAAAAATAAAATAAATTTTAAGAAATGGTACTGAGAGCAAAAGTCCATTGGATGGACACTGGTGCATGTTACCCCATCCCCCAATCTAGAAGACATAGGCCAATTCTCTGAGCCTGAAGTCATCCCCTGGCCCTGTCACCCCCTCACCAGTCCCTCCAGACTTTTTTTGTCCTACTTTTAAACGAGGCAGCACAGAGTGTTTTTCCTTCCAGCCTAGGGTCAGCCTATGTTCCACTAACTTTTCTATCACCAGTGGAAACTCTTAGTTTCTTGCACTGAAATGTCAAGATAGCAAATTTCTATAAAACAAAACAGACTCAATGTACAATGCTGGTGTGTGTTAGTAAGTAAAACAGTATATCTGCTGTTTAGAAAATGGCTTGTCTTATACCAGGATTTTATACGAAGATTTCACTCATATGTGGAAATTAAGAAATGAAACAGATGAACATAGAGGAAGGGAAAGAAAAATAAGATGAAAACAGAGGGAGGCAAACCATAAGAGACTCTTAGCTTTAGAAAACAGGGATGAAAAAAAGATTAAAAAATTAAAAAATTAAAAAAATAAAAAAAACAGGGGCGCCTGGGGGGCTCAGCAGTCAGCCCTTCGGCTCAGGGCGTGACCCCAGGGTCCCGGGATCGAGTCCCACATCGGGCTTCCCGCGGGGAGCCTGCTTCTCCCTCTGCCTGCCTCTCTTGGTGTGTCTCATGAATAAATAAATAAAATCTTTAAAAAAAAACACTTTAGAAAACAAACTGAGGGCCTCTGGAGGGGCAGTGGGTGGGGGACAGGGTAACTGGGCGTTAAGGAGGGCACGTGATGCAATGAGCACTGGGTGTTCTATGCAACTGACGAATCACTAAATTCTACCCCTGAAACTAAACTATATTTTAACTAAATTGCATTTATATTTTTGTTTTTTTAAAAAAAGACGTCACTATAAAAACCATGTAGGAGAGGAGAGTGTTGATTGTCCCAAACATTAGAGATTTTAAGGGCTGCTATGTTATTTCCTGTGTATTTCTATTAATTTACCTTAAATTTTTATTAAATTAACATTTTTTTCCTATTGAAGAGGTAACAGTGTATTAGGCATTTGGTCACCAGATTGTGACCAAGTCATTCCTAAAATACTCATTTTTAAGAATAGTTCATTACAGGGGTGCCAACAATAACTCCAATATCCTGCCTTTAAATACTGCTGCATTTGAAATGAGCTCTCTGGTATTTCCTTGCCCCCTCCCCCAGTGCACATAATTAAGGGCTAGAAAGGTGGCTTCCAAACATCTTCCCAGTCTCTGTATTAAAAAAGTAGATTATCGGGATCCCTGGGTGGCTCAGAGGTTAGTCCCCGCCTTTGGCCCAGGGCGTGACCCTGGGGTCCTGGGATCGAGTCCCGCGTCGGGCTCCCTGCATGGAGCCTGCTTCTCCCTCTGCCTGTGTCTCTGCCTGTCTCTCTCTGCCTCTCTCTCTCTCTCTCTCTCTCATGAATAAATAAAAAAAAAAAAAAAAAAAGGCAGATTCCGTAGGAAACCGTCGATTCCGTTGTTAACCCGCCAGCTGTTCATCGGCAAAGATCCAAAGTGTAGACGGATTCGGGTCAGTGGCAGATGGAGTCAGGCGGGCTCGGTGCGCACAGAGCAGAAGAGCAGACGCTGGCGTCGTGGGGGAGGACTGAGGACGGGACAAGTTCTTGTCTAGCACCGACTGCGGGAGGCACCGAAGAGCTGCGCGAGCCCCATGTGGGCAGGAGGACATGGAGCTGGGGGCGCTCGCGCTCGGCTCCAGGCCCTTGTCACCTGCCTGTCATCCGCGCGCCAGCGGCCCTGTGCTTGTTCGGGCCCTGCCGTAAGCCCGTGGGTGTAGTTCGGGTGCTGAGGGGCTGAGCTGGCCACTGTCACCCCGTGGCCCCCGGTCTCGTGCGGTGTCCTCCGGTCCGCTAGTACCACAAAAGGGATCTTTCTTGGCTTGCCCGGTACATACTCCATGAAGTGGCCGACGTCTTCGATGGCTTAGACCCCAGATGGCCCAGCAACAGCCTCCAGGGAACCACAGTTTCTGGGTTTCGCCGTCTGCCGGGGCAGCTCCCCGGCCCCCCGCCTGCTGGCCCCGCGGGGCCCTGAGCCGGGACGCGGCCCACGCGGGGCCAGGCCTTCCCTCCTCGGGCCTCCGCCCACACTGAGGAGAGCCCTCGCTCGGCCGTGCCCTCCTGCCCCGGTAACGTACCGCGAGGGGCCCCCCTTGTCCCCCGCGTGAGAACCTGGGGCCCCCGTGGCCGTGGCCGCTGGCCAGCTGTGCTCAGCTGGCACGGAGGGCTCCCCCGATTGGCTCACCCGACGGCTGCGGACTCAGAGTTCTCGTTGCTGCGCCCACAGCCACCGAGAGAAAAGTAATTCGGCACGACTAGAAACACCAAAAATCACGATGAAGCTCTAGAGCGGCCGTCCCATGGGGCCCGGGGCCCCACTCTTAGCCCTAGTGTCGTTTGGAACTGGAAATCCTTTGTCGTGGGAGCTCCTGTGTGCATTGTAGGGTATTTGTCAACATCCGTGGCCTTTGTCCGCTAGATGCCAGCAGGGCACACCCTGACCCAACGAAAATGTCCCTGGACGGTGCCAGATGTGCAGGAGCTGGGAGGTGGGGATAACGGAATCAGCCCCGCCTGAGAAGCACTGCCGGGATGTGATTAAAGACTCCTCTCTGTGTAGGACGGGGTCTCCAGAGAGTTCTTCTAGATACGTAGGGCAGTCGCTCAGGTATCCCTGCTACGTTTTTCTTCCTAAAAGGACTGTCTTCTTTCCTATTTCCAACAAGTTGTGAATCTCGTCTCTGAGGCCCCGTCCTTGTCAACAAGTGGAAAGGACCCTGGACCAGCATCAAAAGGCCGCATTTTCCCCAGCAATGCCATTCTTAGCCTTGATCTTAAGCAGACCCTTTATTACTCGGAACCTTAGTTTATCCATCAGTCAAAAAGGCTGCGGGGGTGCCTCAGTGGCTCAGTCGATCGAGCATCTTACTCAGTTTCAGCTCAGGTCATGATCTTCGGGTCATGGGGTTGAGCTCCAGGTTGGGCTCTGTGGTGGGCGTGGACGGAGCCTGCTTACGATTATCTCTGTCCCTCTCCCTCTGCCCCTCCCACCCCCACTTGCGCTCACTCTCCAAAAAAAAAAAGAAGAAGAAAGATAGATTGCGGAAATGAGAGAAGTATATATTTGAAAGCACTTTTAAAATCAAAGAAAGCATCCCGCTCCCGGATCTGGTTTCTAATACCATTCTCCAAGAAAGGGAGCCGGGGCTCTCAGGAGAAATGTCAGACTCTAGGGCCGCGGCAGGCAGTGCGCACGACGACGAGCCTGCCACATCTTACAGCCTTGGAGCCAGAAAGTAAAGAAGTGCTCAAAAAATGATGATGATGATGAGGGGGTACGTCAAAGGGACACAGGAATCAAATAACAGCTCCCCATGGCAAAAGCTGGAACAATTTGAGGACAGAGTAGATAAAGTACTATTGGATTATAACCCAGAGGCCCAGAGTGTAAAACAAATACCAGTGAGTCATGCTACAGATAAATAAATGGGGAGAAGGGACTACTTTCCTGTGCAAAAGAATTTCAAATAATTTATGCAGACACTTTGCCCTCAAGGTGGTGAAACGTAACTCCTTACTCCTTAATCATAGGCTGCGCATAGTGAATTCCTCCAGAGTACAGTATGGAAAGAGGGTCGACGCGTGACCGCACAGCGCACAGCGGAGCCACCTGACAAGCGTGGCCTCAGCCGGTGATCGGGTTCAACTCGGATGGGGAGGAGGCCCCTTGACGTGGTGTGCTGAGAAGGGCATCCACCGGGTGTGGCCTTCCTCCCAAAAACCCATAACCCCCATCTCACCATGAAAATACCAGATACGTCTCATTTGAGGGACATTCTATAAAATACCTGACCAGTATTCTTCAAAACAGCCAAGGTCATCAAAAACCAGGAAAGTCAGAGAAACTGTCACAGCCGACAGGAGCCTAAATAGACGTGACAACTAAACGTAATATGGCATCCTGGAGCAGGGTAGAATCCTGGAAGAGAAAAAGGACATTAGGGGGATCCCTGGGTGGCTCAGCGGCTAAGCGTCTCCCTTCAGCCCAGGGCGTGACCCGAGTCCCGGGATCGAGTCCCCATCGGGCTCCCTGCATGGAGCCTGCGCCTCCCTCTGCCTGGGTCTCTGCCTCTCTCTCTCTCTCTGTGTGTCTCTCATGAATAAATAAATAAAATCTTTAAAAAAAAAAAAAAGGACATTAGGTTAAAACTAAGGGGAAATAGGAATAAAGTGTGAACTTTAGTTAATAATGCATTAATATTGGCTCATTAATTGTGACAAATATAATATTGTAAGATGTTAATAATAACAGAAATAGTGGTAAGATACATGGGAATGCCCTGTACTATGTTTGCAATTTTTCCATAAATCTAAAATTCGTCAAAAGCTAAAAGTATATTTAAAAAGCCACAGCTGAACCAAGACAGCTAATTTAGTGGTCACTCTATCCAGAAGCTATGCCATCAAGCTCTCATACGTGTCCTCCTTAGTTTTAAGGGCCATTCACGGAGTCTGTCTCTGGTTTCACTCTCATGATGTTTAACATCCTTTATCAATCACGCTTCATCTCTCCTCCCACTACCTTGGAATAGCTTTAGGTGTCCACGGCGGAGGCTCAAGAGTATCACATGCAGTTCTCCTTGTTGGCGTGGCTCCCATGGCAGACCAGGCGTACGTACTCGCGTGTGGAAATCCACTCTTGGCTCCCTTTTCTTCCTCCACCTGGTCAGAACGGTTTCCTTTACAGTGCACAGGTGCTTTCTTCTAGCCAAGGTTTGGAAAGTTCCCTGTTTGGTTTCTCTTCTCTTGGGTGAGAATGAAAAAATAGTGAGGAGGTACACCGGCAGCACCCTCTAGAGTTGTGGAAGGAAACCCAGATCCACCCAAGTAATGCAACTGAGTACGTGCAGGATGGGAACGGAGAGGGAGGGACCCTTCAGAATGGTAAAACCCGATGAAAAAATGTAAGGTAAGTAACAGAACCGTTTCCCCTACGACAGTTCCACGTCTCTGGCTTTAGCCGTGATACTTAACCATATAATTGGAGGTTCCCACCACCTTTATTACAGGAAACAGTATTGCCTTATGCATTCTGTGCATATGGCACTGTACCTAAGGACATATGTGAACATGGTCTCTTACGGAAACTGGATTCAGAATTACCGTGTTATCTAGAGAGCGGTGTTCTGTAATCTCTGAAGTGGTGATTATCTCTTAGTGGTAGCAGAGGAACCAGTCAAGGTTCCCTAACATGACCAGCAGCTATGGAATCAACTCAGTAGCGCTTTTCAGCTTGATGTGCCGAGCATTTCCCTTAGTCAAGTTTACTGATGATGCCCAAAGTGGGTGTTTGACATAAAAATAATAACATAGATGGCACGTGCTTAATGACTGCCCAAAGCCTTCTCATTTAGACTTGGATGTGATCCATCCCGCCCATGAAGGTAAGGTAACGGGTGGCCACCCTCTGGCCAGAGAGGACAAGGACACACAGGTGTAAAGCCTGAGCCACCTGATTCTGGGCAGTGTTTCCCCTTCTAGCCCACACTGCAGCCTTGGCATGGTTTCATGATTCTAATTATTACTTTTACTTTTAAAGATGCTCTTTCTGGACCAAATCATGTTTGCTTGCTATTTTGGTCCAAGGCCACACTGTCGCCGTATACAGCCACGGCTGATAATTTTAGGAATGGTGGACCGGAGTCAACCTAGAGGAGCTCTGGCCAACAGAACTTCCTCAGTGATGGCATGTTCTATATCTGTGCTGCCCCTGCGGTGACCAGTAGCCACACGTGGCTGTCGAGCACTTGAAATGTGGCCAGGGCGTTGCAGGAACTGACTTTAAAATTTTATTTAATTTCGGCTAATTTAACTTTAAATAGCTACATGTGGCTAATGACCACCGGGTTAGCGTGGGTCTAGACAGGGTCGGGACCCTCCATTATGACGCAGGTTCCTCTTACACGTAACCTCCCAGCATTGCTTGGGCACACTGGACCATTCTTTGCCATTCTTTTAGAGAATTAATATTTTTGAGAGCCTTTTTTTCTTAGGCTCAGGATATTTGGGATATATGAGTAGGCAGCACAACGTTTCTTCTAAATTACGACCCACTTAAATTTGAAGCCGTGAGATCTTAGACCAGCACTCTAAAGTAAAGTCCACTGAGTTTAGGGACTTCTGGGTGACTCCGTTGACTCTTGATCTCAGCTCAGGTCTTGATCTCAGGGTCGTGAGCTCAAGCTCTGCACTGGGCTTCACACTGGGTGTGGAGCCTACTTAAAAAAGAAAAATCCACTGAGTTTATAGTTCACCACGCTCTTTTTGGTGGAAATGAGAGAAGACAGTGATCTGTATGTCTTCGATGACACCTTTAAGAGATTGAACCTTTAGAAAATTATTATTGGCAAGAGGTTTATTTCTTGGAAAAACAAAGGGCTGTTTTCTTTCACAGATACAAATCTGTTATTTGATGCCTGCAAAGTTCAGTGACACTTTAAATCAGAATTGGGTGACATTTACGGAGTCAGGCTAAACGTAGCCCACATGATGTTTCCACGAGATTCAATGGAATTTTGAGTTTATAGTCAGGGAGAAGGGGAACGTGGTTTATAAATTCATAATGCATTGCAGAGAAACCGTCTAATATTAAAACAACAGCTGTTTTCATTACTATTGTTGTTAAACTGAACAACTAAATTTAGAAGCTCCGTGGAAGAAATTAGAGAGTTCTTAGTTATCCAGCAGTCCCTTGACTGGAAAATCTCAAGGAATGAGGAAAAGACCAAAGTAACATATTATTAGGAGTAATATGACAATTCAGAAAAGAGGGCTGCTATCTCATTAGATACTTTTTTTCCTTCTAACATGACTTTTGATTTTTTTTTAAGATTTTATTTATTTATTCACGAGAGACACAGAGCGGTGATAAGGGAGGGAGAAGCAGGCTCCCTGCGGGGAGGCCGATGCAGGACTCGATCCCAGGACCCCGGGATCACGCCCTGAGCCAAAGGCAGACGCTCAGCCTCTGAGACACCCAGGAGTCCCTTCATGGCTTTTGACTTCTTAAAACAAATGCTTTTTAGTTACATTTAAGAGACAACTATCTCAAAAAAAAAAAGAAAAAAGAAAAAGAGACAACTATCTTCCACAGATTATGATATTGGAAAAACACTTTTTATGCTGCGAGACAGAAAATAGTGAAATTGATCTAAAATGTTATTTGCTGTAAATTTGAACAAACTAAATTACCAAATGCTTGCTTTTAATAGTGAACGGTTTTTGATGTTGCACTACATGGATCCTCTTTTGATGTGACTCTTTAATTTCTAATATCACAACCTGTTTCTACTTAGTGTCTTGAATCCATCGTTACAGTCATGAAAATACTGTGTCAGTTCTTTATAATTACTGTTGTCAAATACTGGTAAACATGAACATATTTTTAGCTAATAGAATATTTTCGGTCCCATAAGCCCTCCTTATGCTCCCTTCCAGCTAATATCCCTTGTCTATGGGAACATCTAACACCAAAGACTAATTTTGTCAGATTTTTTACTTTATTTAAGTAGAAGTAGGCTGTGTGTGCTCTTATGTCTGGCTCCTTCGACATGGTGTTTCTATCCTTCATCGATGTTGTTGAATGTAACAGTAAGTTCTTGATTTTCATTACTGTACATTATACCATTATGGCTGTACCACAACTCATGTCATCATTCTGGACAATTTATGTAATCATTGATAGACATTTGGGTAAGTTTAAATTGGGGGCTTTTACAAATAATGCTTGTGTAGCTGTTTTCACGTTCCTCTCAGACCTGTACCTAAAAGTAGAATCACTGCATTTAGAGTAAATGCGTGTAAGTTTAGTTTTGGTAAAAAATATTGCCGAACAGTTTTACAAAGTACTTGTACAGTATAGGAGAGTTCCCAATACTTTATATTTTCAGTATCCTCGCCAGTACTTGAGATTGTCAGGATATTTTTGTGGGGCAGGGGGAACCGCTTAACATCTATAATAATCGTACTTTAGCTTTTGGAAAAAGCTACTAGAGAGCAGCTGGCTTAACAGTTTTAGGCTGTAGACACCCCTACACACACACACTGGGAACCTCAAATGTTCCCACTCCCAACTTGCCCCAGACCCGGACAGAAAGCACCTTGAAGAGTAACCTTCCACCCAGTTCGCTCTGGGCAATGATGGCAGTTGTCCTGCAGGGAGACAGTTGGGTGGGAGAGAGTGAAGCGCTGCTGTGAGCCCCAAGGCTTTTGGCGGGGTAAGAAATACTTGACGAGTCAACAACACCGGGACTTGCCAGGCGCTCTCAGAGTGTGTCTGGTGGTCTTCATTGTAAATAGCTGTCAGTTCACCCAACTGAATTCAACAAACATTATTTTGGCGAACGCGTCACTCCTAGCTTGTATGTTATAGAGATGCAAAAGGAATGAAAGATGATGACTAAAAAAAATGAGTCCGGAAAATGCAAGGTGTAATAAATGGATCCCCTCTTGTATCTAGTATCTAGTGGATTGGCAAAGACCACGCCCGGTAATACGCTCCAGGGAGAGTAGTGTAAGGGTGTACACGCGCTGTGACCACGCTGGAAGGAAACTTGATGTACCTACTAAAATTAGAAGTGCACAGGGGCAGCTGGCTGGCTCAGAAGAGCATCCAACTCCTGACCTCGAGGTTGTGAGTTCCAGCCCATGATGGGTATAGAGATTATTTAAATAAATAAAAGTCAAAAAAAAAATTAGAAGTGCACCTCTGCAATGACCCAGCAGTCTCATTTGTAGGAATAAGCCCTGGAGAGATACTCATCTGTGCATAAGAAATCATGCCCAATGATACTTACCCTAAAAACTTTAGACATGAAAAAAACTCTTCAATAAAGGATGGGCAAAGCCATCTGTGGTATGTTCATACATGGATTACTCTGCCATGGTTAAAAAGAATGAAGCGTCTCTGGAATGTAAGCTCTGTGAGGGCTGCAGCTTGGCTTTTGTTCGTTCCCATGTCTCCAGCCACTAGAACAATGCACAGCAGCCATGTAGTACGTGCTCAGGAATTATTAAACGCATCTATAAGTATACGGCTGACCTCCAAGTCATGCTGCTGCATGGAAAAGCAAATTATGGGAAATCTGTTTTATAAAATACATATATGCATGTATGTAAGTTCATAAAAACTTACTGGAAAAGTGTACATCAGCATGTGAAATACATACGTGTGATTGCACATCTATAAAGACTTATCTGGGAAGACATACAGCAAATGACAACATGTTACCCCTTAAGGGCAAACAAAGGGAAGGGACACAATTTGGGAATAGTATTCAGAGAAGACTTCAGACTTCTCTGCAGTGTTTCAAATTTGGAAAAGGGTCATGTTTTCTTATATTAGGTAATTACAAGATATTTTTAAAATGACATTTTACTACGGAAAGATAATTTCCGTGTTGCCTGGCAGGTTGAAATAACCTGGGCAGAGAGCTCCTCCCTCCAGAGTCCCACAGGCTACACGCGGCCATACAGTGTCCAGGCGTGCCGGATCTAGTTTCCCAAACGAATTCCTCAAATATATGGAATAAATTGGGGAAAAGGCTACGGTGATTCTGCATACTTAGGAATCAGCCAGCTGTGTGTGTTTTCATCTTTGTTCTGATTTTTTTACATTTGAAAAATACATTAAAAAGTGTTTATTTGAAAAGCGAAGTATTTATTTGCACTGAGTGCATTCACATCTTTACAAAAGGCTTTTTTTCCCCTTAATAAGGGAATAAAGAAGGTTAATAGAAGTAAATAGTAAGGGATGTGGAGTGAAAGGATCAGGAAAGCAGGATTTCCATTGCATGGGGGTTCGCCGGCTCTGATGATAGGCGAGTCCGCCTCCCCAGCTCTGCTGTCCCGCCTGGGGCCGGGGGCCGGGGCTGTGCGGTCTCCGGGCACGGCCCACTGCTCTGCGAGGAAGCCCACGCGATGGAGCAGGAGGCCGCCCAGCTCGTGTTTTGACCTGGAAGACACAAAAGGGACAGCTGTGCCTCCTCAGTAGCACCTCTGGGGCGTTTTCGACCTGTTTTGGAGGTGGGTGACGCGGCCTCTGGGCCCCATAGGGCCGGCCTGTGATGCAGCGAAGCTCGCGGCCTCCCACAGCCAGCTCACCGCCCGCCTGCAGGCCGCGTGCCAGCACGTACTGAGGGCTTCGAGTACGTCGTCGTGTTTAACGCACGTGCTAACGGTATGGGACGGCTTCTCTCCTCATTTCATCCAGCAAACAGCCAAGGGTGCAGCTGAGACTGAATCGGGACTGTGCAGCGTGGCCCCGGGCCCCAGGACCACATCCCATAGTGCGCGCGTGTCTGCTCCACGCGGAACTGCTCTGGCCTTCGAAGACTTTCCAGCAGGAGTGGAATTGCCATTCTTCTTAAATCAAGGGCAGTAGCCATGGCTAGTGAAGTTATCTGTAAATCCTGAATTCTTTTCTGCCTTCCCTCCCATTCTGTTCTATAATGATTTTATTTGCTGACATGAGATGTTCAATTAAACTCCTCTTTAGGTTTTAAATGGAGTTCTCTGGAAGGAGGAACATTTGCCGTAGCTTTCGGAGAAATTGAGCCGCGCCTGGTCACCTGAGAGGTCTAGTGAGGGTTCCTTCCGTTCACGTTTTCTTCACTGGGTGCACATAGTTCTTTCAGTTTTTATCACTAGCATTTATTTGCCGGACACTTAGTAAAATGTTTACCTTATTTAAATTGAATTTTGAAAGTTTCCTTCTTGGTTATTGAGTAATTCCAGGCCTTTGGGTTTTCCGGATTTAGGTTGACAGTGCCTTTGCTTTCAAAAAGAAATAGTCGGATCACTGATGTCATATGCTTTCTTTTTTTTCTTTCTTTTTTTTTTTTTTTTTTTTGTCATATGCTTTCTTAACAAAATTCTTCTCGGTCAAAAGAAAGTCGGAACGTAATTTTTCATCGGCGAATAGTTTGCTTATTGCAGTGTGCTTTTATTCCGGTCTTCTGGGAACCTGTAGTAGCTCTGCCTTGATAACTGGACCCGCTTTCTGCTGAGAGCAGGTGTGTTGTACCTTGTTCTCCCGAAGACTGAAGATGCACACGAAAGACGCGCCCGCATTTATACTCCTGCTAAGACGTTTTGGCCTTGGGATTCCACTGAACTAAAATTTATGATGAGGAGGCCTCAGAAATAGACGTTTGCCTCCGAGTACAGAAGGTTTTCGTTGTGTGACCCTTCCCGAGTGCGCGGTGCGTCCCGGAATCTAACTGGCGCTGGCCTCTGTGGCCCGGGGAGGGCCGCGGTACGAGCGGGCAGGAGCGCTGCGGGGAACCGGCGGCCCCGGGGCGGAGCGGACAGAGCGGACGCAGGGGAGCGGGGCAGGGGCTCCTCGCTGCGCCGCCCGCGGGGCGGGAGTTGGGGTCGGCGCTCGGCCCAGGCCCGCGCTTGGCGCTCCGGCCCTGCCCCTCGGCTTCCCCGGGCCCCCCCAGCCCTGCCCCCCAGATCCCCCCACTGGCCCTCCGGGGGGCCCACTGCTTGCTGGGCGGCCGCCCGGGAGGCACACCTGTCGCCGTGTCCCCAGGCCCCCTCCGGCCACGTGGGTCAGCGGAGCCTGGGCGCCGTCCCGTGCCGCCCTGACCGTCTGTTCCCCTGGAGCGGGGGTGCAGCGGGTGGGCCCCGAAGTGCTGTCTGCGCTCCTGGCGCTGCACCCTCAGGAGGCCCGGGCTGCGGGAAGCAGTGAAGTCCTGTCTGAGCACTTGCGCCCGGGGCCGGGTGGGCGGGGGGGGGGCTTTTTGTTTCTAGGACGTCTGTCCCCGTCGCCTCTGGTATCTCCCTTCCAGCCTGTTCCTCCTGTCCCTGCTCCCCGTGTGCCTCGGAGCCAGACAATCAACCGTGACTTTTTTTTCAGGGAGAGAAAGTGGAAGCAGGGGAGGGGGGGCCAGCGCCGAAGGAGAGGCGCCCCGGGCGGGGTCCGCGCCCCCTCAAGCCCGAGCGGCCTGGGCCCCGTCCAGAGTCGGTGCTTACTGACTGAGCCACCAGCGCCCACAGGATGTCTTGGCCGAGGGCGCGGCCACCGCCCTGAGCCCGCCTTGTCCCGGCCGCCCAGTGTTAGGGCCCCACCTTCCTGCTTCCTGGAGGAGGCAAAGGTTTCAAATCGGGGTCACCAGTGGGCCGGCTTCCCCCGGGGAAAACAAAACCTCTTAGGAGGAGGCTTGGTGCCTGGCAAGTACGTTTAAGACCAGTTGAGACGAAAGTGACCGCTGTCCCTTTGAAGCCAGCGCCCAGCAGCGGTGCCAGGTTGTCCCTGGCGGCGTGTTTACGCGGCTGCACCAAAGAAGACGCTCCGGTCCCTGCAGCTGATCTGGGAGGCTGCTTCGGCCGCGCTGCCTCTGCTCACCGCAGGCCGCGAGCCCTGGGTCCCCCAGACGGCGGCATCGCGTCATCATGTGCGATTCTTGGATCTTTCTGCTTCCTCTGACCTTAACCAGCCGTTAGCTTTCAGCCGAGGGCCTGCGGCGTCTCGCTGTGACCCTGCTGTTGCTCCATCAACAAGCCGGCCGGGTGAGCCTGGAACATTGGATTCAGAGACAAAAATAAAGTCTCCCAGAATCGTAAAGACCGCGGCAAAGGCATATTTACATTCACTTAGCGAGGAGAACCGTCTTCTGGCTCAGCAGGATGGACGGTTGGAGGACGCGGCCAGGGGGTGATGGAGGGGCAAGTACGTCACGCCCGGGGACCCGCTGTGATGAAAAAATACATAAAGCCATTTTTTTTAAAGATTTTATTTATTTATTCATGAGAGACACACAGAGAGAGAGAGAAAGAGAGAGGCAGAGACCCAGGCAGAGAGAGAATCAGGCTCCATGCAGGGAGCCCGACGTGGGACTCGATCCCGGGTCTCCAGGATCACACCCCAGGCTGAAGGCGGCGCTAAACCGCTGAGCCACCCGGGCTGCCCCGTAAAGCCATTTAGATTGCCTTTCAAGAAGCAGCTTTACCACCAAGGATTTTTGAAGATTCGTTCTGCTTGAGAGACCATGTTACCTTATTTTTTTTTTAATTTTTTATTAATTTATGATAGTCACACACACAGAGAGAGAGAGAGAGAGAGAGAGGCAGAGACACAGGCAGAGGGAGAAGCAGGCTCCACGCAGGGAGCCCGACGTGGGACTCGATCCCGGGTCTCCAGGATCACGCCCTGGGCCAAAGGCAGGCGCCAAACCACTGCGCCACCCAGGGATCCCCCATGTTACCTTAAAACAGTCTCTCAAATTAATGAATTTACTAATTATTATTCTTAGTACTAAGTTATAAGTATTTGTTGTTTATTGTTCCTATTCTGTAATTATGAAATACCATAGTTATATCAGGAATCAGCAAATGTTTTCTCAAGGTCCAGAAAATAAAAATTACAGGCTTTGTGGTTTGCCAACCCTGGTCTTTGTGATCACCCGGTAAGTTTTGTCCAAGAGCTCTCTCCTCACACACACATTTGTGCAATTATTAATCCTCTACTGTTTGCCTGACATCAAGAATGTAAAAAACATAAAGACAGTTCCTTTTCTGAAAGATCTCATAGTCACGGGAGGAAGAACAATACACAGACACACTTGCCACAAGTGTTCACTATCGTGCAGTGCAAGGAGTGTCGTCAGTGGTGTTCAGAGGCGTGTGCCTGGGGAGGGCTGTGTGGACAACACGGCCTGAGGTTAAGCCACGGACCTTCCTAATCAACAAACAGAGGACAGTGCATTCCAGGAAGGGAAATACTATTTATTCCTTGATGTAATATACTTATTTTGTTTTCTCTCTCAACATAAAGTCCCTGTTGCAGGATGATTGCATAGATAACTCCAGCTCAGTAACGACAAAGTGCTCCCGCAGTAGTGCCGAGGAAGAGCCCGTTATTCAGCAATTACACCGCAAAATAGGATACTGTTTGGGCAGCCCTGGTGACACAGCAGTTTGGCGCCGCCTGCAGCCTGGGGTATGATCCTGGAGTCCCGGGATCGAGTCCCACATCGGGCTCCCTGCGTGGAGCCTGCTTCTCCCTCTGCCTGTGTCTCTGCCTCTCTCCCTCTGTGTCTATGAATAAATAAATAAAATCTTTAAAAAAAAATAGGATACCATTTAAGCAACTTGACCTCTAAAAAAAAAAGAAAAATTAATTTAAAAAGGGAACTTGACTTCTGCTTTTTTAAATTATTTTTAAGTGGGGAGGGGCTGAAGGGGAGAGAGAATCTTTGTTTTTTGTTTTTTGTTTTTTTTTTAAGATTTATCTACTTATTCATGAGAGACACACACACACAGAGAGGCAGAGACACAGGCAGAGGGAGAAGCAGGCCCCATGCAGGGAGCCTGATGCGGGACTCGATTCCGGGACCCCGGGCTCACGGCCTGGGCTGAGGGCAGAGCCTCAACTGCTGAGCCACCTGGGTGTCCCAAGGGGAGAGAGAATCTTAAGCAAGTTGCACGCTCAGCGCGGAGCCCAAGGCGGGACTCGGTCTCACCTGAACCAAACCCAAGAGTCGGACGCCCCCCACACTGAGCCGCCCACCTGCCCGTGTGCTTTTTTTTAATTTTTTTTTTTTAATTTTTATTTGTTTACGATAGTCACAGAGAGAGAGAGAGGCAGAGACACAGGCAGAGGGAGAAGCAGGCTCCATGCACCGGGAGCCCAACGTGGGATTCGATCCCGGGTCTCCAGGATCGCGCCCTGGGCCAAAGGCAGGCGCCAAACCACTGCGCCACCCAGGGATCCCCCGTGTGCTTTTTCTGAACGTAATATTTTACTTTCCTAGTCCCTGGGTGCAAGACTCCGGTCCGTACCACAGCTTTCGACGCGTAAGCGGGGAGCGTACGTTACGTGAGCGAGGCGGCTACATGAGGTTTAGCCCCTCGGGTTCTTATTGACACCGTGGCCGTTCCCAGATCTGCCACTGACCAGTTTCGAGCGAGATCTGTAGCCTGTGCTCCTCTTTACTAATTAGAATCTGCTTCTCGTCTGCAACGGGACGGGGCCGAAGTCGGTGATGTCGAAGGCCCCTTCCAGGTCTCGGGGCTGGAGCTAAAGGAGACAGAGCGTACGTCAGTAGACACGTTTCTCCTGCAGGAACCCACCTTGATTTGTTCACGTCCCAACCTCTCACTTGCTTGAATCACCGTCAGTCCCAAAGGAACTGTGGGACCCCTGAACTGTGATACGTGTGCAGTAGCGTACGGTCTGGACAACCCGGCAAGGGGGCTCATGGTGGCCTGGAAGTTACCTGTGGCCAAACGCCGGAGCACCCAAGGGGCGGTGCTGCTCGGTCCTGAGAGGAGGCTCGCTGCCTCCGCGTCCTGGCTCTGCCGCACTCTGGCCTCCAGCCTTAGCCTCTCTGTGCCTCAGTTTCCTCAGCTGCAAACTGGGAATGATATCGGTCCCATCTCACAGGATTGTTGTTCTAAGTATTAAAGACATTCGTGGCTGTAAATGTCTTGGGCTCGTGTCTGGCAGAATAAGCACCCAAGGTCCGTCAGTTATTACAAGTGACTGTATATAAATCCCTTTATAAAATATGATACCAAAACTATTAAAATGTTTTAAAATAACGATGACACCATTGGAAATTGTTCAAATATGATGGTGAACAAGACAACACCCGTAAAAAATGTATGTGGTTGCCTAAAATTGCCGTAAAGTCCACGTGAATAGGCGTGTCCTGGCGGCGGTCACACCAAACTATTAGTGCATTTGGCAGCTGGTCTGAGAGGAGAGCCCCCAACGAATTATGCCTCCCAGAGCTTACACCCTTGTGTTTTCTCTTAAAAATGAGCTGCCCCGTATAATCAGTAAAGTGCAGCCGAAATGCGCCCGAAAGACTTCCCAGGCCGCGTCTGCGAGTCCTCGCGGCTCCTCCTCACCCCGCGGCGGGCGAGCCGCGCGAAGCCCAGGCCAGCTGAGGACAGAGGTGTTTGGCCAGCCCTCCCCGTGCCCGCCAGCCTGCCCAGGTGCCACACAGCGAGTGAAGAATCCCTTAAATGGTTCCAGAGCCAGTGACATCCGACCGGCAGACCTCAAATGAGAGCCACCCGCCGAATGCTGAACTCCAGCAAGCCTCAAAACCATGAAATGGGGTAATATGCTGCTATTTTAAGGCGCTACGTGTGCGCTGTTGTTTTAATACAGCAGTAGAAAACCCCGTGCAGTGAATTTTCTATAACAAGAGTGTATCATTTGATAAAAGCAATAATTTAATCTCTTTAAATAATGTGGTTTGGTTTTTTTTTTAAAGATTTTGTTTATTTATTCATGAGAGACACAGGGAGAGAGGCAGAGACACAGGCAGAGGAGAAGCAGGCTCCATGTGGGGAGTGAGACTCGATCCCAGGACCCCGGGGTCACGCCCTGAGCCCAAGGCAGACGCTCAACTGCTGAGCCCCCCGGGCGTCCCTAAATAATATTATTTTCAACATCAGTGTAGTGTCAACGCTAAAAGCATTAAGTTTCATATGTGTCTTTACGTTGTGTATTTGGTCATTTTCAACCTATAAATTAACAAGAATAATACCTTAGCTACCCTAAATCAGGGTAAGCTTATTGGATTTTATACAGATAACAAAGTACAGGGTGGTCAAGGAATTATATTTATTTGTGTGGAAATTCTCTAATCAACTCTTACAGAGAATCTTTTTTCTGAGACACAGGTATAGGATTTCTCTCGACAATGACAAACAGAGCATATTGAATGCTTTTTTTTTTTTTCTTTTTTTTTTAATTGGACCGCTCCTGTCTGGGAAATCTAAATGTGTGGTCCTCACCTCTCGGGAGTCCCATGTTCAGCCCCCGGGAACCTGGTGTGGACTGGAGCACCTGCTGTGCTCCCTCCGACACCCACAGACGCGGTGAGGAGCACAACGCGGAATGTCGTTCGCCCACTGAGGCCCGTGTGTGTACTACGGGTAAAGAATTCTGGTCTGGGGGGCCCTGAGTGGCTCAGGTCATGATCTCGGGGTCCTGGGACGGGGCCCACATCGACCCCCTGCTCAGCAGTGAGTCCGCTTGTCTCCCTCTGCCCCTCCCCCACTCGTGCACATTCTCTCTCTCAAATGAATAAATAAAACTTAAAAAAAAAAAAAGAATCCTGGGCTACGGCATTATTACTCCTCAAGACTCCTCAGAGTTTTCCCCCGTTGTGTTTTCTTTTTTCTTTTTCTTTTTCTTTTTCTTTTTCTTTTTCTTTTTCTTTTTCTTTTTCTTTTCTTTTCTTTTTTTTAAATTGACTTGGAGTAACTGACTAGGTGGCATTTTACGGAAACCTGGAGGATACAACTGATGCAGCCCAGATTTGGGTGGAACGCGTGGTGGACACCGAGCTGCTTCTGGGTTCTGGGTGTCCTGGTACAGACGTGGCGCAGACCTAGGACCTATTCGGGCCTTTCCTGTTTGCATCAGACCCTGTGAGACCCAGTAGTGGATAAGTGATCCTTTGTGACTCTGCTCTCAAGTGTGTCCTCAAGTTCAGCTCCTCCTACTTAGTCATAGTTCTGCATACTTTGGGCTTTATTAGTAAGAAAAGATATTTCTGAAGACAAGAAGGATGTTTCAAGTAAATAAGGAGACAGTGCACCCTTGTGATAAAATATAATCTTTACAACGCACGTTTCTCTGAAGATCAGTCTGTTTTTTGAAGAAACCTCGAATGCTTTTGACTTGAGGTTAATGGGGGATAAACATCCCAAAAGACTTAATTTTCTTTCTGTTGTAATCCCTATGAATTTTAGCAACCGGTTTTCACTGTTTCAGTTTCTAAGTAGCTCACATTTGAAGTACGTGAGAATGCAGGGGTGTTATCCAGAATTTGCCTTACATACTTGGTAATTTTAGTTTTATTTAAACTGTTCAAAAGATTGATGTTTACCTGAGCTATACATGTATTTACATTTTGTAAATATATATACAATAGAAACCTTCTGAAGTATTCTTTGGAGGCGAACAAAAACAATTTAGAACCTGTTTCGTTTTATTTTGGATGTTTCTAGAAAAATTTGTGATTTTTTTTTCTTTATGTATCTTGAATTGCATAGACCTGGTGATTGGAATTGTGGCACTATTCCAAAGCACCTCCTTCTGGTTCTCTATTGTGCCACGAGAAACCACCACAAAACGTAGTAGCCTAAAGCCACCGTTTGTTATTGTCCCTGATGTTCTGGGCCAAGTTGGGTGCTTCGCATGTGGGGTCTGCAACCAGGGGCTTGCAGTCGGGAGTCAGCAGGGACGCCGTGAAACGAAGGCCTGACACCGCTGACTATCCAAGAGGGCGCGCTCTTAGGTCTGGGAGTTAGAGCACCTACAGTTAAGTTCATCTGACCTGCTCCGCACAGCAGCACAGCTCGGTGGTCTGATTGGTTGCACTCTACATGGCACTGGCTTCCAGTTAGGGAGCCGTTTAGCCCAGATAGTGGTAGAGGTTTTACTTTTATAATGTAAAACTTGAAATTATGGGCTTGATGAGTTAGAAAAGTGTTAATATCTCCATAAAGTGCAAATGCAACTACGAAGGATCTATGTGCCTCGCTCCCCCCCCCCCCCCGCGCCTCCTCCCATTCGTGCACATTCTCTCTCTCTCTCTCTCTCTCTCTCTCTAAGACGAAAGCGGGTCCATCTGTGCCACCTCGTTGACGGTTTGCCGATTGGCCAGGTGTGAATCTTCGGAGCGTATCCTCAGAGATCTCTAGGGTGGCGCACAGGAATGGACGTTTGCTCCAAGTTCTACGCAGGCTTCGTTGTGCTCCCGGGTTTGGGAAGCACAGACTCAGGCAGCGTGACTTACCAGCGCCCCTGTCCCGCCAGCTCAAGTGGACCAAGCCAGTCTCCCTGAGCGTTGCCTGTGTCCTTGCTTTCAGCCTTCAGCCCTCGTATCCCCTTCCTTCTCTTCACTCTCGTCCCGCACAGGCTTTCTCTTCATCAGACAAGGTCCTTCGTTCAGCGCTCATGCCTGCGTGTGACATCACACATCAACAGCGATTAACACGCAGTGATCGCCTCCTACGTACGAGGCCCTACGTTAAGCGGTGAAGTAATGTAAAATCAAGAGACCCTTGTCCTCTGAGAGCCTGTGATACAGGCTGAGGCGGGCAGGATATACAGGTACTAGTCACAAGAGTTCTAGTTCCTAAATGTCAGAGCAGTCACCCTTAAAATTACTTGGGGAGTTTTTAAAATTACCAGCGTCATCACCCCAGCCCAGAGCAATTAAATCAGAATCCTTTGAGTAGGGCACAGATACAGAGATAGAAGTCAAATACTGTTAAAATGTAAATTTTCTAAATTATGCTTTTCAATATACACTTCATTTTCCAATTCTTATGCGTTGTCCTTTTTCTGAGCATTATGTTTAGCATGTAGATTTTTACTTTTCTTATTCTAGATATTCTGGATTTCCTTATTTATGAGTATATTAGCTAGAAACAAATATATTTATTTACTCTTATATTAGATAGATCTCATACATAGGAAACCTGTCGTAATATTAAATTTGTTTCATCTTTTGCCCTCTGCAAACAGAAATAATTTAGAGCATACTTAACCTATTGCTTATATCTCATCCTTCAAAAAAACATTTAGCATCTCCTGGCCCAAAATAAAATATACGTGTGTATATTTCAGAAAATTCGTTCTGTCATCTCTTACAACAAGTACGTGTACCCAGTTCAACCAAGCCTTTTAGCTGCTCACTAGCATGCTCTTCTATCGCCGTGAAGGTCGTAAACGTCTCCGTCTCTCCGGTGTTAGGTTCTGCTGTAGAAACACCCGACCTTACGTGGAGGCTGACGGTGGAAGTGCTGGCGTCCTGGCATCTCTGATCCCTTGGCCTAGAGCTTCAAAAGCTCCAGCCGCAAAATCCCACAAACAGTGGTGACCCAGTTAACAAGAAAAATGCTTCCTTATTCCGTGATGATAGAAACCGAGATGTGGCACAGTTGTCTGCTTTAAAAAAAAAAAAAAAGTTATTTTTAATATTCAAATTGTACTTTTTTTTTTAACCACCAGAGGTCACTAAGTCCTCAGTCACATTCGGTGCATGCAGCCTAGGCTGTGGCAACACTTTCAATAGGATGACCTGGACGGGGCATGAATAGTACAGTTTTTTGTTTTTGTTTTTTGAATAGTACAGTTTTTTGCCACTCACAGGTTATGTTACAAATCACTTGACTTCATTTTTAAATTATTTATTCATTCATCCATCCATCTATTCACTCATTCATTCATTTATGGCGTGGAGAGAATCCCAAGCAGGCCACATGCCCAACGCAGAGTCTGACGCGGGGCTTGATCTCATGACGTGGCGATCACGGCCTGAGCTGAAGTTACGAGTCGGACGCTTCACTGGTTGAGCCACCAGCCAGGCGGCCCTTCCATGGACTTTAAATGAACATAAATATTCTCGTGTCTGCCCCACGCTAACTGAAGTAGTCGCTCACCGAACGTCTGCTCCATGCCACGCGGAAAGGCTCCCTACCCTTAGGAGGGTCCAGTCACTCAGGGAGGTAACTTAATGGACAATTATAATCCAATATAGTATGTTCGACCTAACTCCTTGGGTTTCGTAGCTTCATTTATTTCAGTAGAAGCATGAGTGTGTACTATAGGCACCAATACTGTATTAGAAAGTTCAGAATTGCTAAGAGACTCAATCTTTATTGTTCCCACCACAAAAAAAAAAAAAAGATAATTATGGGGGATCCCTGGGTGGCTCAGCGGTTTAGCGCCTCGTTCAGTCCCGGGGTCCCAGGATCGAGTCCCACGTCGGGCTCCCTGCATGGAGCCTGCTTCTCCCTCTGCCTGTGGCTCTGCCTCTCTCTCTCTCTCTCTCTCTGTCTCTCATGAATAAGTAAATAAAATAATTTTTTAAAAAGATAATTATGTGACACGATAAAGGTATTAGCTGACACTAGGGTAGTAATCCTGTCGCACTATATAAATACAGCAAATGGACTTACCGATGCTGTGTCAGGTATATCTGAGAGGAGGTTTTTGGAGAAGCTGAGTGTGCACTGGGGTAGTTGGATCTGCCCCTCTGGTGACTGCAGGTTACGGGGGACGCAGACCCCTCCCCCGAGCACAGTCAGCGTCGTGTCCCTAAGAGCACCGCGGAGTGGCGCTGGGCGTGGGCGCGGCAGTGGGCTCCGTCCGTTGGTTCGTTCGGTCCGGCTCGGACCCAGCGAGGACGGCACGTCGCTCCTCGGGGAGTCGCGGTCTCCTACTCAAGTCGTACGTTCGCACGCCTCTGGCTAATTAAAGGCAACTACTAAAACTAATTTGGGCAAGAATTCCCAAATACGGCATTTGAATGTATTGCTTTATTTTTTTACTCATTTGGAAACGGGATGGTTTGCACAGCGATTTACGTTCGGGTCTCGGGAAGGCCCGAGGCACGCACACGAGTGGAACAGCCGCTTCCTCGGCTGTGGGTCTGGTGCAGACTCGAGCGTGGAGCTGTTTCCCATCATACACCGCAAAGGGCAGGTTACCCAGCCCCCAGCCCTGGTATTTCTGTTGCTACAAAAGGCTTGTTTCTCTGGAGGAACCTGACGTGTGAGGCCCCCTTGGGTGTGACGGCCCGAAGCCCACCCCCCCCCAGTCCCTCCTCGGGTTCTGTGCTGGGCTCTTGGGTTTCACTGTTTTCCCCTCAGATCAGCCCTGCTCACCGGCGCCGTCTCTTCTCTGAAAAACAGACTTTCTTAAGGGTCGCTCCGCAGTCGAAGGCTGCAGGGGCCGTGGGGACGCACGCGGCGCTCCTGTGGGCCCACCCGGGAGGAGCGGGCTTCGCTGTGTTGTGGGCCCGGGCCCTGAGTGTCGCCGCCGCGAGGGCCGCGGTCTCCCTGGGGCGCGTGTCCCCTGCTGTCGCATCGGCGGCCGCCCGGGGGGGCCTGCGGTGGCCTGAGGCCGCTTCGGGGCACCGCCGCGCTCCGGATCGTCTTCAGCAGGTGCTCGCTGGGCGCTGGGAGGGGAGGGGAGGGGAGGGGCACTGAGCGGGACGGTCCTCGGCGCTGCGGGCCCTGCCTCGGGGCTGGCGGGGTCCGGGCCGCTGGGGCAGCGTCGGGCCGTGTCCAGCCGCGGTCCGGTCCTCCTGGTTTTGCCTGTGGCTTTGAGACACGAACTTCCTGGGGACACAGTGAGCCAAAAAAATGTTAAAGGAAAATCTCCTTGACAATTTTGTTTTTCAGAAAACTGCGGAATATATTTTCCAGAAATCAAAAGGGACCCGGGCAGATACCTGCACACGTGTCCCGAGTCCGTGAAGAAGTGGCTGCGGCGGCTCAAGCATGCCGGGAAGGTGCTGCTGCTCATCACCAGCTCCCACAGCGACTACTGCCGGCTCCTGTGCGAGCACGTCCTCGGGTGAGCGCCGCGGCCCAGCCGCTCCCGCTGCCCAAGCGCGTCACACCGTCCCGCCAACCCTGGGTGGCCGCCGAGGGGCCCTGGGCCGGGTGCACAGCCCGCCCGGCCACCGCCCGAGCCCGACACCTGTGCCCCAGCGGCTCTCGCCCTCCTTGGCATCCTCTTGAAGGGGCCGTAAAGCTCATGCGCGCGAGCGGGGCCCCGAGGGCAGCTCAGGGAGCTGCTGCTCCCGTGTTCATCCTCGGTTCCGCCACCCCCGCGAGTGACGCCAGGCCCCGCCTGGCCACAGCCGCACCCTAAACTGGGCCGCTGGCCCCCGGGTGCTCCTGCCCTTTCAGCACGTACCGAAGTGCTGGGCGTGAAGCACATTTCCCCTCCTAAGTGACCCGAGGCTGCCGCCCTTAGCCTCCGAGCTCCACACTCCTCAGCGCATGTGGCGTTGGGCCGGCCGGTGGCATATCCGTCACCCCGGGATCCTCGAGGTGAATTAAGGCACGTGTCCCGGACGGCCCGCCTGGTGCCTCGTAGACCATGGAACCTGCGAGCTGTCCTGACGCCGGGCCCAGGCTGCAGCCCTCTGACCTTCTCCTTCGTCAGCATGGACAACCCAAGCTTGTGTCCCTGTCCCGGCCTCCAGCGCAGCTGAGCCCGGTAACCGCGTCCCCCCAGTGCCAGAGTCCCAGCCTTCCTTCGCTGGCCCAGGGGATCCCAGGCGGAAAAACTATGAGTCTTGTTATCTAAAAATCACCACATCCTCAGATTTCACCGATTTCCAAAATAAGGTATCTTCTCCGTATTTGAACGCCCTGAAAGACGTCACTTGAGCGGATGCAATGCTAACTTCCCGTCGGATCCACGTGGCGCACAAGATTCGCCGTGACTCCAGGCTGAGGCCAGAGCTCAGGCCCCACATCTGAAGACCCAGCTCGCGAATATTCTTGTTGTTGGGGGCTCTCGAATTCCTTCACTGCGGCTGTGAGCTCAGGAGGCCTTAGCACACTTCCTGAGTTACTGTGCCCTCCCCCTCATGTTTATACTTAACGGTACATTTCAGGAAAGAATGGTCCTCCCCCGCCTTCCGTTTCCACATGTGAAATACATAGAAAGTGCGTAAAGTTCATCAAAAGACAAGAAATGGGTCCGTGGTCAGATAGGTAAAGGTTAAGTTCTGTTTTATATGGACTTTCTCTAATTCTTTAAAATCATGAAAAACATTCTTGCTTTTTTAGGAACGATTTTACAGACCTTTTTGACATCGTGATTACAAATGCACTGAAGCCTGGTTTCTTCTCCCATTTACCAAGTCAAAGACCTTTCTGGACACTTGGTGAGTTAACATTGTGCTTCTTCCTTCTCTTATTTAAGATTTGTTCTTTCAGTCACTTAACTGCCCGTTGGCCGACACGTGTGTGCAGTCCCGTGTGAAACAACACAGGGGTGAGGTGATGCCAGGTCTTCCCCCACAGGCGCACGTAAGCAGGCGCATTACGCGCGGGTGACGATGGGCCGCAGACCGTGTTACCTGTCATGACTGCCTGTTGGGATCAACCAGGAGGGCGCCTGAGCGTGCTTGACCCGGGGAGGCCTGTCCAGAAAGCTCGGGAGGGAGGACTTGCCAGGCAGGACCTGGGGGTCAGGCCTTGAGAAGAGCAGAGGAAGAGTGTCACTGGCAGCGGGACACGCAAACGCACACGCCCGGGTGGCGGTGGTTTAGGCGAGTTCCAGTGACAGAGGATGCTGGTGATTCGGGGGGAGGGGGCAGCCCCATACGTGGAAGCGGGTTGGAATTTTATTCCACGAGCTACGTGAAGCTCTTCGGTTGAGGTGTAAGCGTAAGGCGGAGAGCTCTGGCTGGGGGGCGGGAACGGGGCGGGCGCAAGGACAGGAGGAGGGAGGGCAGACGCCCCGACCGAGGCTGTGCTGCTTCAGGTGAGGAGCGAGTACCGGAGGCAACCTAGTGAGGCACGTGGTGGAGATGGAACACCAGGACTCGGTGGTGTCCTCAGAACCGGAGGATGAAGAGAAGAACCAAAAATGACTTGGGGATTTTTCTGTTTTTCTGAATTGAGCAAATGGGTGAATGGTGGTTCCATGTACAGCCGTGAGGGAAAATACAGAGCGAGAGGTTTTCTAGGGTCGGGGTTTAAGCTATTAAGAAATCATTTTTTGACATATCAATCTTGAAATGCCCAGGAGTTACTCACCTGGGACTAACAATTAGGAAATTGTATAGAGGAGGGCAGCCCGGGTGGTGCAGCGGTTTAGCGCCGCCTTCAGCCCGGGGTGTGATCCTGGAGTCCCGGGATCGAGTCCCGCGTCGGGCTCCCTGCATGGAGCCTGCTCCTCCCTCTGCCTGGGTCTCTGCCTCTCTCTCTTTCTCTCTCTGTGTCTCTCATGAATAAATAAACAAAATCTCTTAAAAAGAAAAAAAAAAGTGTATAGATGAGCATGGAGTCCAAGGGAACAGCTTTAGGCTCGAGGTATAAATTTGGGAAAGTCCTCTTGATGCTCACGGGATGTTTTAGAGCCGCGGGGCTTGTGTGAGGTCACATGCGGAGAGAATGATGGGGGTAGAAGCCAGACTGCAGATGGTACTTCTGCATAATAGATTTTAAACAGGTCATCCTCTGTCTCTTGATACTTTTCAAGTAAACAGATATAGTGCGAAAAATGCGGTAAAAGTTAATGCATTTGTGGTCTCCAATATGGTAAAAATAAATTTGGTATATTTTTAATGTGCATGGTTTTCCATTACCGGTATGTCTGTGAAATTTTAGTAAAAATCTCTGTGGAACATGGGGCGCCTGGCTGGCTCGGTCCATGGAGCAAGTGACTCTCAGTCGCGGAGCTTAGGAGTTGGAGCTCCAAACTGGGTGTAGAGATTACTTGAAAATAAGATCTTAAAAAATAACCCTCTGTGGGGTAGCGTAAGTACTACTCCAGATAGAGAACAGGTGTAGATTTTCTCATCACTCTGTCCTTTTCTCCTAGACCAGATTCTCTTTAGCACTTCTGGGGCTTGGAGCCACATACTTGTTCGTTAGTGGAGGTAGGAGGTGCTGTCCCGTGTGTTAGGGCGACTTGGCAGCATCACTAGCCTCTAATCACTCGATGCCAGTAGCATCCCGCATTCCAAGTCCTAAAATCCAAAAATGTCTACAGACACTGCCAGATTTGCTCTGGCGAGCAAAGTTGGCACAGTTGGGAACGGCTGTACCAGACCGTTGTCATTGACGTATATGCATATTCTCGTATCTTCAGTTTAAAAAAAAAAAAAAAACATAAAATATGCCCTGATCCTACCTTGTCTTCTGGCTAAGACCTCAATTCTCTGAGTACCTCCACAGCTCAAATTCTAGAAAGAGTTGTCTACACTCGCTGGTTCCACTTCCTCCAGGGACCTCTTCAGACCCTGTACACCTGCCACTGGCCACTGTGTGTTGTGTCTTCGTTCCTTGACTGCACAGAACTGCCCCCCCCCAAACCTCCCGGCCCTTTGCCCCTCCCCACCCCACATGCTCTGCATCGTCTGGTTGAAGCTGCGTCTCTGCGCTCTGCTCAGAGTATGTGGGATCTCGTGCTTTTCCTGGGGACGATGGCCAAGCTGGCCTCTGGGGTCTCACATCCAGGAATGATTAGAAGATCTCTAAGGTGCTTTCCAGCTCTAAGTTCCTGGGCCTCCGATTTAAAATATTCCTGTGGACGATGCAAGGACTCCTGCCATTTGCGGAGTTAACGCCGCAAACGTGAGGGCAGTAAGGTTGACCGCGGGGGCGGGGGGGGGGGGGGGGTGCTAAAGAATGTCCGGTTCCTGACGGGTTCCTGACGTTCCTGGTGCTTGTTTTGCTGCTGGTGCTGCTTCCTCGGCCATCGGTCTGCTTCAGTCCCCACTGCCCGTCCCCCTCCACCTCTCTCTCTACTAAAATATTCGGTGGTGGTGGTGGTGGCAGCGGTCGCAGTGGAATATTCATTGTGCTCAAGATCAATACAAAGTAAGTCATTAAAGCTATTTTCATACAAATGCAACCAGTTAAATCGTGGCTGTGAGTAAGTTGCTGTGAGTAAAAGCGTCGACACAGTTTCAGCCTCTAAATCATGGGATTTTCTAAGGATTGTGAACTACAGCAAAGGAGAACCTTGCTCTCCTGTTGAATCCACTGGTCACCCAGAGGGCGAGGCCTCCGCCTGTCGCGCTCATTCACTCCGCCCACGAGGACCCGACGGGCCTGGCCTGGCCACTGTCGGCAGTGGACGGCATTAAAAGGGTCTTTTCCGGGCTTCACACCAGTTTCTCAGACAGACTTTCCCTCAGCATGAGTGTCCAGGTGCACGACGTCTCGCCGTCAGTGCGCAGTTTGGAGCCAACATCCGAGGAGTCGCCCTCCCGAGGGCTCCTGCAGCCTCCCCTGCGCCGCCTCCCTCAGCTCCCCGGGGGGCCGCCCCCGGCCTGGCCTGCGCTGCTCCTGCGCCCCCTACAACCTTCTTCCCCCCAGACCTCTCTCCCCACCACCTCTGCCCATGACCTCTCCCCCCACCTCCCCCCTTCCCCTGTGACCTCTCCCCCCATGACCTCTACCCCCATGACCCCTCTACCCCCAGGATCTCACCCCCACCTCTGCCCCCGTGACCCCTCTCCTAGGGCGTCCTCCCGCCCCCCTCCCACACACCGGGCCTGCGCAGTATTGGGCTCAGCTCCAGTCTCCTTCCCGCACCTGCTGCCCGCCCACCGCGGCCGACCCCGCGCGCACCTGCGCCTCCTGCCCTTTCTCACCCGGATGCTGTGCGAGCCGCAGCTGCCTCACGCCTGCCCCCCCCAGCTCCTTGACTCCGTCCCCTCCTTCCCTGCGTCTCATGCCCATGGCCCCTGCACACTTGGCCCCGATTTCCATCTCCACGTCCTTTCAATCCGTTCTCCGTGACTCCCTGCCTGGCGGACAGTGTGGCTGGGCACGCAGGCCTCTTGGGGGCCCACCTGGGTCACCCACCCAGGCTGCCCCCCCCCCCCCCCCCCCCCGTCCGGGCCACCTCCGGGCCATCCTCGCCCAGCGAGCACCTGCCGTTCTCCTGGCGGTTTCCGTCGCCGCTCTCCGTCCACATCAGTGTTTTCTCCGACCTCAGCGCACGCTCACCCCGGCCGGGGCCCTTTTGTTAACATTTTATTTCTTAGAGAGAGAGAGAGAGAGCAAGTGAGCATGAGCAGGGGAAGCGGGATGAGCGGGTCGCCCTGTCGGGGCCCATCCCAGGACCCCGGGATCAGGACCTGAGCCCCAGCAGACGCTTGACCCCGCCGGACTGCGAGGACTCTCTCATGTTTCTAACCTTTCCTGGTCACAGCTCCAGATCGGCGACGTCGCGCGTCTCCAGTAGGGACTGTTGATTAGACTGAAGACGCATCTATCTTAACAGCTCAGCAGATTGCAGTGTATCAGCTAGTTTCAAAGAAGTGAAATTGCGGGACTGCGTGCCAGTGTTCACTTAAACGGGAGGACTCGTGGGTGCTGCGTTACCTGCCACGACTGCTGTCGCCACAGAGTGCACCCCCCTCAGTTCCGGGGGCTGGGAATCTGAGGTCAAGGTGTCCGCAGGATGGTTTCTCGGAGGCCTCTCAGCTTGTAGACGTGCATCTTCTCCCTGTTATCGTCACACAGTCTTTCTTCTGTGGCCTTTTCTTTTTTATATAAAGATTTGTTTTAATTCATTAGAGGGACCCCAGTGGTTGAGCGTCTGCCTTCCGCCCAGGGCGTGACCCCGGGGCCCCGGGATCGAGTCCCGCTTCGGGCTCCCCGCAGGGAGCCTGCTTCTCCCTCTGCCTGGGTCTCTGCCTCTCTCTCTCCCTCTCTCTGTGTCTCTCATGAATAAATAAATAAAATCTTAAAAAAAAAAAAAAAGAAATAGACGATTGTCCCACTCTATTTTCAGAAAACGACGAGGAGCAGGAGGCACTACCGTCTCTTGAGAAGCCTGGCTGGTACTCCCAAGGGAACGCCGTCCACCTGTACGAGCTTCTGAAGAAAATGACTGGCAGGAACGAGCCCAAGGTAGTGTGTGGTGCGGGGCGTCCGCGGCTCTGACCACGCGGCCTCGGTTCCCACGGGAAATCCCGTGCCGCTGCCTGCCTTCTGCTTAGATGCGCCGTTGCTCTGCTGCTCTAGACGGGGTCTGTGTCCCAAACAGAGAAGAGCAGAGGTTCCAAGCGGGGCGCCCCAGTTCTGGGGGATAAGCTGGGTTAGAGTGTAGGACACTGAGGAATAAGATTCTGCTAACAGCTCAGCAGACAAGTTTTATGTGCAAAACCATTAACTGAAATCAGGCCACAGACAAGCCTGAAGAGACGCTTGCTCTCCGTATCCTGGTCGCATTGTTGCTGTTGGCCCCGGGGCCGTTCTTACGGCAAGGACGCTTTGTTCTAAAAATGTTTTCTGGACAGATCAGTGGGTACCGATAGTGCCCCTCGTCCCCCATTGCCACAGCCCCCTGGGAACCCTTAGGTTTATGGAGCATCCTGACGTGGAGGTTCTGGTTTTATTCCTTTAACCTCATTAAATGCAAATTGAGGGATATGGATTAGATGGGGGGGAGCCTCCCAGGTCCACTTGCCCAGCGCCCCATCAGCGATTCTGCTTCGGCAGGTCTGGGCAGGTCCCAGAAACCCTTGGAAAAGCGGCCGTGGTGTGCGCTCCTGCTAATCTGACCAACCGTAACAAGTCATCTCATCCTCCACCAGCTCTTCAGATTCTAAGGGCAGGCCTACCTGGAAACACGTGGACTCTGACTTCTTCAGAAAATGGAATAAAATCAGTTAGCCTTTGCCTCTCTTCTGCCTGCAAATGCATTGTGTAATGTCCTAAAGGGGCAAAGTTGAGGCAAGTTGACCAAGGTCACCTATGATGCTGTTCAAGGACGTTTAAGGTGTTTATGGAACTTTTGTCCTACTCTGAGAGCTGGTGAGGAATTTTTTTCTGCTTCACTGAAGCAACCGCTTTCTTTCACGGTTCTCACGCCCCAAACAGAATTTGCTGTCTGACTTACAGGTCGTTTACTTTGGTGACAGCATGCACTCAGACATTTTCCCAG
Source organism: Vulpes vulpes (assembly GCF_048418805.1). Taxonomy (NCBI): domain Eukaryota; kingdom Metazoa; phylum Chordata; class Mammalia; order Carnivora; family Canidae; genus Vulpes; species Vulpes vulpes. Next base: position 200,544,661 of record NC_132780.1, read on the forward strand.
CCCGTCATTATAGTAACTGGGAGACAGTCCTCATCCTGGAAGAGCTCAGAGGGGACAGAGACGGGAAGTCTGAAGAGTCCGAGCCTCTAGAGAAGAAAGGAAAATACGAGGTAAGGGTTTCTTTGAGCTCTTTCCTGGAAAGAAAAACCTTTCTGTTTGACATATCGTAAAAAGTACTTGTTTGTGCAGAGTGATGAAATCTCTTGGCCCCTTGCTGATCTTCTTGATATCTCAGCTCTATTGTTGATCTTGTTGATAATTTTTAAAATAATGCCAAGGTGACCCCGACCATCGGTCTTCCCAGCCCTCTGCTTTCGTCCGGTGCTATGACACCATGGGTCCTTTTTGGCTAATGCTGAGGCAGCCAGATCCCGACTCTTTATACTCATACCCTGTGTCTCTTTTGCTTGGCCATGGAAGGTATTCTCCTCTTTCCTTATGAATTTAAGTCAAAAAATTGGTAGCTCCTTTAGAATTGCTCCAAGAATAAAATCTGGGTGAAGACTTGAGGTAAAGAAAAGTAAAATATGTCATAAATCTAGAAAGGGAGAATAGTATATAAAAGCAAAAAATTAGAAAAGAAGGAAGATCAGAAAATAATATGCATTTGTCTAAATTCACCCCAGTGGAACAGTTGTAAAGAAGGAAAACTCAAAAAAGAAAAAATAAAGAAATGAGCCATTAAACCACACAAGACGTGGAGGACCCTAAAGTGCATAGTACTGAGTGAAAGAAGGCAATCCAAAAAGGCTGTGTATTGTGTGATTGCAGCTACATGACTTTCTAGAAAAGGTAAAACTACAAGAAAGTAAAAAGACCAGTGGGACCAGGGGTTCAGGAGGAGGAAGGGAGGTGATTACATGGAGCGTTGGGGATTTTTATGATGGTAAAACTCCTCTGTATGACATTGTAATGGTGGGAACATGACATTATGCATTTGTCAGAGCCCAGAGAACTATGCAACATAAAGTGTTAGCCCTGATGTAAACTACAGACTTTCACTAATAATAAGGTTTTAAGAATGGTTAATTAGTGAGCAACAAATGTGCCACATCAATTAATGCGAAATGTTATTAATAGGAGAGACAGTGCGGAGAAGGGGAGGCAGACAGATGTAGGAGAACTCTCTGTACTATCTGCTCTATTTATCTGTAAACCTAAAATCTATTAAAAAATAAAAACTATAAGTAAACCCAATAAAATGTTAGAATAAGGGATTCAGGTTTTTATGTGGTTTCCATTGAGTAGGATTTAGCCTTCATTGTGATGTTGGAAGTTCTTTGGACTATTTGACTTAAGACCTTTAAAACAGTCTTTTTTTTTTTTTTTTAAAGATTTAATTTATTTATTTGTGAGAGACACGGGGCAGGGGTGGGGGGAAGGGCAGAGAGAGAGGCAGAGACACGGGCAGAGGGAGAAGCAGCCTCCACGCAGGGAGCCCGACGCGGGACTCGATCCCAGGACCCTGGGCCGACGGCGGAGCTGAACCGCTGAGCCCCCCGGGCTGCCCGTCTTTAAAACATCTGGTAGGAAAAAAATAAATAAATAAATAAATAAAACATCTGGTAGGCCTCTACCCTGAGCGACCTTGGAGAAGGTTTTCACTAAAGAGAAGTTAGGAGATTGGGTTTGTTCAGTAGCCCTCCCCCACGGATCCCTTTCCTCCTGTTAAGTAGCCCCAAGCCCACGAACAGGGTTCATAACTGGTTTTTCGACATGATCGAAAAGGACCTGGTCAGTCCACAGCTGGAAAATGCTATTTCCTAAGAAGCTCGAAGTACTGTTCCCCTCCATCAAGCTCTGCCTCCCCAGCCCGCCCTGCTGCACTGAACGTGGGTGAGGAAGCAAGGAGAGGGAGGGGTTGGCCGAGTGACAGGATCAGAGTAAAGCCCCGAGAAGGTTCCGGTTTAGCCCTGAACTCTTCTCCAGCTCGTAGTGTTAAGCAGAGTTGTGGGAGATGGACTCCCCTGGCCTGCAGGGTCTGGGGCAGGTGCTTTGCCGCCGGATTCCTAGCTTTGGGCCGACACTTCACGTTGAAAAAGCAAAACCTCCCCAAGCCACTTGACTCCAGGGCCACCCCGCTGCCCGCCACCGTGTCACCACCGTGTCTCGCGTGTTTGTATCGATGGGCGCGTCCTCAGCAGGGGCCACAGGCCAACCTAGTTTTCTCTAGATGGAGGGGAAGCCTCTAGGAGACACCTTTCTGTTTATATTTAAAGGCAGCTTAAAAAGTTTAAAACAATTGGGTGAGGGTTTTTTTTTTTTTTTTTTTAATCTCGTAACACAAACTAGGACCACAAATTCTCTCACCAGCCTGCTCTCGTGGTTAAGCTCGTCTGCTTTCCTCCACCCGGACGCTTCTCAGCGCATCAAAGCTTGGTGTAGGCACCGCATGTCCTGAGAATTCAGATTCTTTCCTGCTGTTTCTGGTTGGCTGTATTCAGCTAAAGTGAACTTTTAACGGTATAATTTGAAAACAGATCAACTAGATCACTTCAGGATTAATGTACTCATTGAACAAAAACATTTACATTTACTACATTCTGTAGAGATTAGCATTTTGTCTCACTTAGGCTTGAATTCAATTTTTCAGATATTTCCAGTAATTTCACCCTGCGTAAAACCATCTGGAATGTAAAGATTACTTTCCACTTCCCTTCGTTTGTGACAGGAAGCTCAAGATAAGGGCAGAGAACATCTCAAATGGTACTTGAAAGGCTTATATAAGAGATTGTTTTCTAAAATCCTCCTGCGTCTGTTGATTATCCACTCAACTTTACTGGAGCATGACAGATAAGCAGAAATGGCCCGTTTTAATGATTAAAGTAAACCTAGTTAAGGAGACTAAGAAAGACTAATTTGTTTTTATTGATCTTTGTTTGGGGAAATAAATCAAAAGTCACTTCATTAATCTTGTAATTACTTGGACAGACTTAAATTTCATAAGATTAGCCTCCAAAAGGAGCTCTCCTCTGTCGCTTCCTTCATCACTGTTCTCATCTGTTTCTTCATTTTAAATCAAAACAAATAACAATGTATTCTTTACCTTTTTAGAATAACACATTATGAAATTTAGGTGCCAAAATAATTCATTTTAATGATGAGAATTCTCAGCACACAAGAAAGGGCCAGCCTTTTATTAGAGAAAGGCTACCCAATAAAACCCAGTGAGGACATAATCTGTAATGGAAAAATTTAATGGGGAAAAAGCCATACTTAATGGAAACACATGCTCTTTAAAGTTCTGAGCTAGACAAAGGGATCTGTTATTAATTATATTGTGTAACACAGAAATGACCGACACCACAAGAAAAAGAACTATGGAATCAGGGTTAGAAAACGCCAGATGTGGTTATTTCAGAGTCATATGGTAATTAGCATAGACCACCAGAGGGAATCAACAATTAGGATGAAGAGGAGAGCTCTGAAAATGCTGGGTTCACATCAGCAATCAGAAATCAATAGTTGGGGCGCCTGGGGGCTCAGTCAGGTGGGTGTCCGACTCCTGATTTCAGCTGAGGTCATGACCTCAGGGTCGTGAGGTGGAGCCCGGCGTCAGGTCCCCACCTCGGTGTGGAGGTGCTTCAGTCTCCCTCTCCCCCTGCCCCTCCCTGCTTACCCTGTCTCCCTCTTAAAAAGAAAAACAATAGCTTTTCTCTGTGCCACCGGTAAGCACTTAAAAATGTGATGAGAAATAAATCATTTACAAAAGCAAAGAAAATAAATCACTGTATCACCGTCTAGGAATTAATTTAATACATCTCATGAGACCTTGACAGAGAAGTTTTTAGGTCTCTATTACAGATTCTGAACGGGTAAAAGGAATCAAAAGTACAAATCTCCAGTTATAAAATAAATGAGTCTTGGCAACTTAATGGTAACTATAGTTAATAATACTATACTTCATAATTGAGCGCTGCTAGGAGAGTAGATTTTTAAAGTTCCAACCATAAGAAAAAAATTATAATTTTTATATAATGGCAGATGTTAACTAGACTCACTGTGATCATTTTGCAATATGTAGAAATATCAAATTATGTTGTTCTGCACCTAAAACTAATATGTCAAATATACCTTAATTAAAAGATTCTAAATACAAATGGAAAAATGGAGAGATAGACCATATTTTAAGATAATACTGATACCTATTTTCCTCAGATTTATTTATAAGGCAACGTAATGTTAGAATCCCAGAAGATTTTGTTGGACCTTTGCAAATTGATCTTGTGTTTAGGCAAAACCTGAAAGCCCACAAATAGCTAAGGTAATCTTGTAAAAAAGGGTAATAAAGGGGAGGAATCTCACCCTATTAGATAACTAACCATGTTAGGAAGCTACAGTAATTTCTTAGTACAGTACTAATAACAAAATAGATACAAAGGTCAATGCGGGGAGGAAAAAGAACCGAGACGTAGGAGCCTGTGTCACATCGCAGGTCACCGTGTGAGTGTGGTGCTGATGGAGGATCATCAATCAGCCGGAAAAGGTAGTCTAGTAAGTGGCGCTAAGTAGTTGCGATATATGGAGAAAAATGAGTCCCTTTTCCCCCTTATATGAATTCTAAATGGATTATAGACCTGAATATAAGAAATGTGTCTCTAAAATTAATCGAAGAAAATCATGCGGATATTTTGTGGCCTTAGGGTGGGGAAGAATCTCTCAAGTTCAGATCCAAATGAGCAACAATAAGCACCAAAAGTGATGACTCTGTATCCGTAGTAAATATCTTTGTTCAGGGCACCTGGACGTGTTAGCCGGGTGGGTCCGCCCCGGTGTGGATACGCCCCTGGGAAGTCTCGGCACCGCGGTCGGGGCGGCCCGAGGCGGGCGGTGCCGGCGGGGCCCGCGTGGACCCTCAGCCCGGACTCACGCGGCACGTCAAGGGCCTCGACGCAGCCCCCACGGCCCGACCCCTCCCGGCAGCGGCCCCGGCGCCAAGGCCCAGGAAGGCGCGGGCGACGCCGCTGCCCCACGCGGCCCCGCAGAGCAGTGACAAGGCCCGACCCCCCGCAGCCCCTGGTCTGTCGAAGGGGAGACGTTGGGGCGCCTGGAGGCCGCCGGCCGAGCAGCTGCCTGTGGCTCCGGCCTCGGCCCGGCCCTCCCCGCTCGTGTTTTCTCTCTCGCTCTCCCCCTCGATAAATAAAATGTTTCTTAGAAAAATGAAAAGTCCACGGTACGATAAAGATAACGAGCCGAGCAGTAGGTCAGGGGCAAGCCGCGGAGACGGGGAGGAGCTGATCCGACGGGGCGGGAGGTCGGGGACGGCGTCCAGATGGCAGCGAGGCCAGACCCGGAGGGTGAGAAGGCCCCAAACAAAACTGGGCAGGATACTTCTTTTTTCTTTTTTCTATTTTTTCTTTTTTTGTAGGGAGAGAGCAGCAGCTGGGGGAAGGGGCAGAGGGAGGAGAGAGAGGACCTGAAGCAGAGCCCCACGGGGCTCGATCTCAGACCTTGAGACCATGACCTGAGCCCAACCCCAGAGTCAGATGCTTCACCCCGAGCCACCCAGGTGCCCCCGGGGAAGGATCCTTCTACCGGGGAGGAAAGAACCTCTAGCTCTGTCTTCCTTTCTGTAGAGTATAGGGTCTGAAATTCCTACAGTTTTTCTATTTTGATTAACTTAACGAGGGAAAAACTGGTAACGCTGGAAATTAATGATAGTTTTCATTGTTCTGCTCTCTTGTTTCAGGGACCAAAGGCAAAGCCTCTAAATACATTATCTAAGAAGTGGGGCTCCTTTTTTATTGATTCAGTGCCGGGACTGGAAAACACAGAAGACTCATTGGTCCACACCTGGTCTTGTAAGAGAATCAGTACTTACAGCACGATCGCAATTCCAAGTATTGAAGCAATAGCAGGTAAGCAGGAAGACACTTAGGAACTTTCGCTGTTACACAGCAATGATGTAAACGCTAGAATTCTTGCCTCAAACAAGAAAATCTTCCCATGGCATTTGTTTTTCTTGAGATACACCTAGGTCACGGCAGCCTGGGTAGTTAGGACCTGCCTGTCTCCCGGAGCCAACTACAGACTACAAAAGCTGGGCCTCCTTTTTTTTTTTTAAGTCTGCTTGGAGTCCTAGGATAAAAGGAAAAATTACCAGGATAGGATGCAAAAGAGGCCAAGTAAGGTGAACCCGACTTTGGGAGCTGCTTTTCCCTTAGTGTCTGCTAATCCTAGGGAGGGTCCCGGAGCAAGTGCGTGGGACTTGCATTAGCTTCCTGAGCCTCCAGACACGGGAAGAGGAGGGTGGGATCTGCCTGAGGACCGGTGGGCCTGATGGACTCTCTTCATCTGTGTTGCGACCCTGAATTTACCTTAAGGATAACTAAAGCTCAGTGTTAGGTCAGCTAAATCCCTAAAACTAGATTGAGAATATTCTCTTTAGGGATCCCTGGGTGGCACAGCGGTTTGGCGCCTGCCTTTGGCCCAGGGCGCGATCCTGGAGACCCGGGATCGAATCCCACGTCGGGCTCCCGGTGCATGGAGCCTGCTTCTCTCTCTGCCTCTCTCTCTCTCTCTCTCTCTCTCTCTTTGACTATCATAAATAAATAAAAATTAAAAAAAAAATTTTTTAAAAAAAGAATATTCTCTTTAAATGAAGATAACATCATTCTGGGACTCAAATTACTAATAATATGGTATCTGTTAATTAAGTTGAATTTAAATTTCAAAAAAATTTTAATGATGTCAATCCTTTTATTATACAGTTAGATATTAAGTCAAAAATGCATGTTGCAATCTCTAGGGTAACTACCAAAGAAACCGTGATGAGATACATACTGGGCTAATTATGTAAAATAATGTTAAAATCTAAAAGAAAACCACAATGGGAAGAAAAGACTATGAAAAACAAGACAAATGGAGAGTATTCAGTGAGATGCCAGATTTAAAGCTGAGTAATTACAATAAGTATAGATGGCAAAAATGAAATGACGGAACCCAACTCTGAGCTGTTCAGAAAAGACCTCTCTGAACTATCAGGACACGGGCAGTTTGAATATCAAAAGGTGGCAAGAGGTGATGCCATGTTAGTGATAACTAAAAGAAAGAGTTTGCTGTATTGAGTGAAGCAAAGTAGACATAAAGGAAGGAATCCATTACTAGCATGAAAGAGAACGACTTCCTGACAGTAAATTCAGTTTTCAGAAATAGATCTGAGAGTCTGAGGTCTTCATAGGGCCCCTGATTAAGGTCAGAGCTTCATCCCTCCGTTTTCTTAAAAAGAAGAGACTGCTGAAAAGCCCGCTGTGCTTGCAGAGGTTTGTGCTTTTACTTGCTTATTAATTTCCTGCAGTTCCGCCCCAGACCTTAGCAACACTCCTGAGGAGAAGCCAGCAGAGTCCAGCAGCCGTCCCCCCGCGGCAGAGGCCTGGCACGGGTGGCCCAGGCCCCGGGTCCTGGCGGCCTCTCCAGGGGCTTCACCCTGATGCTTGTATTTATTCGGCTTTGCTAGCTGTCCTAGCTCCAGGTCCTAAGCGGAGGTCTACTTAGGTTTTTTGAACCTTGGATTCTTTTCTTAAGTCAGGAATAATACACCAAGCTGCGTTTCCTCCCTCACGAGATGGATGTGCAAGAAAGTAAAGCAAGATGTTCATCTGAGTTATGGATAGGGTCGTGGTGGTGGCGTGATGATAATGACGACCCTGAAGTACATGTACCCTTCCCACAAGGCCACTCCCTATGCCAGCAACAAACCCGGGATGAAAGTATATCCTGCTCATTAAAATAAGATCTCCTCGTTCATTTCAAAAGAATAGTTTAATTTCACTTTGTTCCATGCTTGTACACATAAAATTAAAGAAAGATCACCTAAATATGTCTTCCTTTTACAAACAATTTTCCTGTCAAAGAAATGGAACTTGTAATTTGAAAACAGGGGCTAGCCCAGAATTAAACCTATTATTTTTAATTTTTATATCTTACTCTTCCTTTATTTCAAATTGATTCAAATTTATAGAGAGAATAAAGTAATGTGATAATGGAAGGCAGTGAATTACTGTATAGTACGTGGATCAACCCTGGTCCAATGGGATGCGGTTATGAAACAGTAAGAAAGTCAAAGTAAAGTGCATCTTCATTATTCCAGGATTTAAATATTTCTCTGAAGAACTGGAAAATAACCCCCTCCATCTTCTGGGGTAATCACTTTCCCATAAAGAAGCAGTAATAACATTAGTGCACCTTCCATCTTCATTTCCCAAAAGCTTTCTTCCTCGGCCTCCTGGAAAAGACCTTGGCGCTGAGCTTTTGTCTTTCTGACTTTTCTCAGGAGAAAATAGTAAGAAGGAAAAAAAAAAAAAACAAGGAGGCCTTAACGGTAGTCAGACAGAGCTAAACAGGTACCGATTTTTTGTGGGGAAAGAAGGAGAGGGAGGCCCTGCCATACTCGCTTGTTGATTTTGCTGCCCAGGGCAGAGGCAGGTGTTGGTCTCTAATTAGCGCCCTGCCGTGTTCACGTTCTCAGAGAGGAGAGATGGGTCACTGCAGTAACAGTAGGGCCGCTGCTCCTGGGTGCCGAACCTCCCCTCTCCGGGAGGAAGACGGCTGAAGCCAAACACGATGGCCGTGGCCTCACCTGTTGACGACAGAATGGAATCTTTATAGACATGTTATCCTGCTAATATCTCTTTTAAAAAAAGTTCCAAGAGTTGTTCTGTTTCTCATATATTTTACATAGAACTTACTGTTCAAGAATATTTGTTCATTTTGGCTCAATTAATTTAATTGGTAGATAATATTGTTGATATTAGAGTGTATTTAATACACAGGGTTTAATAGAATATTGTGGTAAATAAAAATTCGGGTTTTGTCTGCCTGTCTCTTTTCTTCCAAATAGCACCAGAAATGACTTTCCTAAAACCGAGGTGCCACTCTTTCCCTCCTGTTGAATCCCCAGCGTGCAGAGCCTCGTTTTGACAGAAGAGTCATCTGCTCTCACCTGGTCATAAAATGCCCATATTTCTTAACAGTAATGGGTCTTTTCTGCTACCTGGAAGAGAAAATCAGATGTTTGCTTTAAATGAGATAAGAGGTGAAAAATAAACAAATACTGCCTCTTTGCCTCTGAAAACCTTTTTGCATTCATGAAATGTTTCTTTCTAAATAGATGCCTCCCTAGAGTGGGTTATCTCATTGACAGTTAAATACAAATACTCATTTTTACAGATTTTATAAGTTTGTACTTATATACATTACAGTAATGATTGGTTTACAAGCACTGTGATGATGTAACCGTTTTTAACCTTATAATAACAGTTACGCAGAGACCTAAACATTCACTTCAGCAAATTGTAGGAAAGACAAACAGATGGCTGGTTGGCCTCTTAGCCTGTATTGTCTTCGTGGCTTATCAGAAATCCAAGAGCTCAGATATATAATTTTAGAAACTCAGTATTAGCAATTGCCTTTCCAATGCCTTTTTAATGTGTGGCTCAAAACATACCACGGCCAAGTGAGCAATCGAGACCAATGAAATTCTCTAATATTCAACGTTTTTCTGTTTACAGCATCTTAGGTTTCTCCGGCATCAGAAAGGCAGTATTCCTTGTTCCCGATCTCAGCACTGGTTTTTTTCCCCAGGATTAACTCCTTGAGCTTGAGGATTCTCACTGGCATTTAAAATACAGAATAATCTTTATGCTAGTGTCATTTTCAAAGTACTCAGGACTTATGAAATTTTTGAAATAAGGATTATTGCCCAGTATCTGCATATGAAATGAGTATCGTAACATGACACATATGACAGTGTTTGAAGACATGTAGGAAGAAGATACCTGAAGGCTAGCTTTTGAGAAACTTAGATAAAGTTGTCACAGTTCCTCGCCATCAATAAAGTATGTGTTTTATGTTCTCTCTCCCAGTTTCCTTGTGGCTGTGTGCACATGCGTGTGTGTGTGTGTGTGTGTGTTGCTTCTCATATGGAGAAAGCTTCCACATTATGTATATTAAAATACTTATTTATCTAAGTATCCAAAAATTATTCTTAGTAACTCTCTTACAGCTTCGGGCCATGAAGATTATTAGTTCTCATTTATCAGTTACATGATGCTCTGAGTAGAGCCTGAGAGACTTATAAATTAAAAAAAAAAAATCAGATGAGCATTCTTATTTTATGTGTTAACTTTTGTACAGAGAATGTTAAAATTAAACTCACCAGTTAGATCTCTGAAGATGATTTATAAAACATCTAAATATATTTTGACTTAAATATTATTGTAAATTTTATAGAGAAAAACATTTATACTCTTCATCTTACGTGCAACCTATCCAAGCGACAAAAGAAATACTGAAATTGTTAAACTCTAAAAGTAAAGTTTTTATTATCAATGACTCAAATTTTGATATGTTTATAAACAGCCTTTTAAGACTTGCAGAATAATAAAAAAATTTTTTTTTCCAGAATTACCCCTGGACTACAAATTCTCAAGGTTCTCTTCAAGCAATTCAAAAACAGCTGGCTACTATCCAAAGCCTCCGTTGATTCTATCAAATAATGAGACACTGAAAACCAAATAGACTATCTTTACTGAAAAATGAAGAATCATATATGCAGCAAATGTACTGTAAAATGTTACTTTTCAAAAAATACTGTAAAATGCTTTATAGGAACATATTCTGAATGATAATTGACCAAGAAATCGATAATGTTTTTCCATAGGTCTCCTTTCTGTATAGAACATCTTGATGCCCAGCAACTCTCATTATACTGAAATCTCAGTATCCTAGAACTGAAAAGAACCTTATTAATATTTTCTACACCAATAGTTCTGAGATTAGGACTCACCTGGGAGGATATATACATACATATTCACACACACACACACACACACACATTTACACATATGCTAGACCAGTGGTCCTCAAAGTGTGGTCCCCAAGCTATTAGCACAGCATCACCTGAGAACCTGGTAAAATTCAAATTTGCGGGCCCCACCCAAGACCTGCATAATCAGAAACTCTGGCGATGCAGCCCAGCAACCTGTGTTTAATATTAGTGTGAATCATATACTAAGGTTCAAGAATCACTAGCTACACCATAACCTCCAGAGATTGGTTTAATTGGTCTGGAAATAGAGATGAGCACAGACATTTACCTGCCCCAGGAAAATGCAGCCATAATTGAGAATAACTGATCTATATCTGTTCCTTCCACTTAACACCAAGAACACTGAGTCTAGTGAGAATAAATGATATTTCCAAGTTATCAGGTTTTATGCTATTTTTATGTTTTCCGAAACAAGAAGATAAAGAGGATTTCTTGTGAGACACACAGCCAGTATGGGACAGAAATGAGATGAGAAGCCAATTATTTCAACCTTTAATGGTACTCCTAAGGATTTTCCCCCTACTAGTGTTAAAGGCAGTATAATTAATTTTCATTCACTTTTTAAGGCATATATTCTCAATGGTACAAAAATTGGTTCTTGGGGTGAAAAAAATATCAGATACTGTAATGAATTGTGGCCCTCCAAAGCTCCACCCTGCCCAGTAAATCTTGTTCTTTGGTATTAATTTCTCTCATTAGGGAGAAATACAAATGTATTAATTACATTTAATTTGGTTGAATTTAATTTTCCACTGGGAGGAGATAATAATGAGGAAAAGGTTGATAAAAACACTTTCGGAGGTTTTATAGTTATACTACAATCCAGGATTATTGTGTTCCACGTGCTTTATGTAGGACTGAGTAGCTACTTGTGGCAAGATGTCAGAAGCCAGATGTTTACAGTAAATTCTTGGCCACTGTTCACACTGTTTATGATTTCACTCTGTCCATCAGGACAGTGTCAGAAAACACAACAGTCACTATCATTATTTCACCTGGATTGTAGCGGAGAACTTCACATATTGACACATGCAATGAAAAGATAAATTATTTCATTAAATTTTTAAATGCTCATATAATCCCAAATGTATTGTGAGAATGAGTATCTCAGGGTGGGCAGATAGTTACTGAAATTTTTTCCTCAATGTCAGTAGCTCTGTTTGATACCTACTAAGTATATGGTAATGTACTTGAAATTGCTTTCCAGACTCTTCCTGGAATATGGTAACACATAGTCAGCTTAGGGCTAAATCGAAGATGATGTCTCATGTATACAAAGAGATATTTAATTTCTTTAAAAATAAAGCTATTTTTCCTTATGTGGATTTATTTTGTCAATGGCAAAGAATAATGTATCTAAATGCTTATAAACTGCTACTGTTAATAGGAAAAATGAGAAGCCCAAAATAAGTTAGTTGTACTTTTTTGGTCACTGAGTGAAAAAAAAAGAAAAAACGACTCAATTCAGAACTTCTCATCCTGCTTTTACCAGTACTCACCAAAGGAATCCGAACAAGTTACCACCTACTAATCTGACCTCAGTTTCTTCCATCTTGTCAAAAGACAAGGTTAGAGTTTATTTCCAAGTTTCCTTCTACCCTTGTAGCAGAGTCAGTGCTTCTAATGAATGTTGTTTTTCTGTTAGACTATAATTAGACTTTTAAATTTTTTGTGTCTAAAAACTGCCGGTATTTCTAAATGAATATGAAAAGTAAAAATCCAAAAATGGCGCTATAAAAATTAAAAAGAGGGGTCCCTGGCTGGCTCAGTTGAGTATCTGCCTTTGGCTCAGAGCATGACCCCGGGGTCCTGGGATCGAGTCCCGCGTCGGGCTCCCTGCAGGAAGCCTGCTTCTCCCTCTGCCTGTGTCTCTGTCTCTGTCTCTCTCTGTGTCTCTCATGAATAAATAAAATCTTTTTAAAAATTAAAAAGAAATCAAAGAAGAAAAGCTGTATATTCTTCAATAAAGTTAAATGAAGCAAGAAAGCAAGAAAAATTATGTAAATGGACAGAGGACTTAGTTTAGTATTAGCATACAAGCAAACTCATCATCTAAAAGATAACTGCAAATAAATGCAAGGGATTTGAGATTTACTTTTTGGCCACTCTTGGTCCCAGCAGAGGAAAGATCTGCATGTCACAATGGTAGTAACAGTCTGTCAGAATTTGGTTTTTGGAATATTGAGGTAGCAGAAACTTCAGCTCAACCGAAGCTGACTCCTAAAATTCATGGCTCTGAACTGCATGGATCTGCTTATACGCAGATTTTTCCCACGATTTTAACATTTTCTTTTTTTCTAGCTTACCATATTATAAAAATACAGCATGTAACACATATACAAAATATGTGTTCTCAGTAAAGCTTTCAGTTAACAACAGTAGGGTGTTCCTCAGGTGTGGCAGGCGAGTTACATGGTACACATGTATTTTTGACTATGCGTGGGGAGGAGGCCCTAACTCCCACATTATTCAAGGATCAACTGTACTTCCGAGTTTGTTAAACTTCAAATCGGGTACTCTTCCACCAATTTTCATATCCAACAACTTTATGTGTATTTAAAGCAAATATATGTATACACATATATACACACACACATATGTGTACACACACTTGTTGAACTGGTTTGAATGAAAATCAAATCTCTGTGATTATGCTGTATATAACAGGCCAGCATAGAACGGAAAGTCAAACCATCTCTGGATATAACCTTGACTCCGTATTAGAAGCACATGGATAGCTTTTTCTTAAATGTGATGTTTCAGGAACATTCCCTTACGTCTTCTCAGGCTCTTGAGAAAAAGGTTTAAGAGCTGATTTCCAGATTAGTGCAAGACTAGGATAGATTCAAGGGTTAATTCACCCAGTGTGCGGCCCTTGAAAATCCTTGGGTCCAGTTCATATAGGGTAAATTTTAAAAGGTGTCTGTTGTTGGTCTCTAGAATCATCCTCAGAAATAATGGTGGTAAGTGCTAACTCTTTACTAGGCTACTTCATGTTCCTTATTCCCTACAGTATCCCTATGAGGTGTGTATGATTATTAAAATTTTTACAGATAGGGATGCTGGGTGGCTCAGTGGTTGAGTGTCTGTCTTCGGCTCAGGGCGTGACCCCGGGGTCCCAGGATCGAGTCCTGCATCGGGATCCCTGCATGGAGCCTGCTTCTCCCTCTGTCTGTGTCTCTGCCTCTCTCTGTCTCTCGTGAAAAATAAAATCTTTAAAAAATAAAATAGAATCTTACAGATAAGGACACTGAAATTGACGGAGGTTAAATAACATACTTGCTAAAAATTGTACTGTTACTAAGGAACAGAGTCTGTACATGAGCCCAAGTTTCACCCCAAAACTCATGCCCTTAGTTGACTGACACCTAAGTCTTCCAACATTGGAAGTAGATTGGGGCAAATTCTCAGTCTAAGACCACATTTCAATTTAACAGTCACACCATGCCTAGGACATGTGAGGGATTAGAAATAAACAGGCTCTGTCCTAAAGTAACACAATTCGGTAAAAAATATTAAAGCAAAGTTCTATACCATAGAACTTACCTGTTAGGGTAAAACAGAATCAAGAACCATGGGAGTAAAACGTATAACGAGCTCTACTCTTCTTGGAAGCCGCATATACTAACGCCCTCGGTAAGCAGGTCTACTCTTCCTTCATATTCAGGTTCCACTGTTCACCTTGAATATTGAGCAAATCTCCCTCTTTGGTGCTGAGGAAACCAAAATGGAAAAGGAATAATGAAAACTGCTCCAAACTTAATGGGAGGAGGGATATCTGAGTCTATTGAGAGAAGTTAGGTCATTACTTAGAATGACAACTACAGCATCACATAGATCGCCTGACAGGTCCTCATACCATGCACCTGTTCTCAGAGTCTTAAAAAAAAAAAAAAAGCACTTTATTTTACTTTATTAGTGCTTCGACCTTGGCACTTTCTTGGTAAAGACTAAAGCTTAACAAAGTTTAACAAAGAGATTGGGGCACCTGGCTGGCGCAGTCGGTAGAGCACGAGACTCTTGATCTTGGTTGTGAGTTTAGCCTCACACTGAGCGGGGGAGATTGTAGTTTAAAAAATTTTTTTAATCTTTAAGAAAATGATTAAAATAAAGAAATAAATTACTAAGTGCCTATTAAAAGCAATCACCATGTTGAATCAATTTAAAAATACTCAAATTCTCTAATACAAATGTCAACATGTCTTTACAGTTCCTAGCAACTAAATATCGTAAGTATAAGATTTAAAGTCCTTTTGGTGCATTTACTCCCTTTGATGAAGACAACAAACTTCTATTTTCATTCATGTTTGCAGCAATCAAGATCACATACGTAAATCTCAGTAGCGTTTTCATCTGTAGACTGTATGGAACCCTGAACTAAGTGATAAAAGTGCCCCTTTCAAAGACCAATCATAAATGAATGAAAAATAACCTTCAGCTGAGTCCTGATTATTCACATAGTTTTTGTTTTATGCCAAATTTAGTACAAATGTTTATGAAAGTAGTGGAAGATAATCTAGGCTTGAAATTAAAAAATACATGTCTCTGTGACTTGCATCTTAGGCGCATCTACTTCAACTGTCAGAGCCTGTTTTCTTAAAAAAAAAATTTTTTTTTATTTATTTATTCATGAGACACAGAGAGAGAGAGAGAGAGGCAGAGACACAGGCAGACCCCATGGACGGAGCCCGATGTGGGATTAGATCCGGGGACCCTGGGGTCACGCCCTGGGCGGAAGGCAGGCGCTAAACCGCTGAGCCCCCCGGGCTGCCCTCTGAGCCTGTTTCCGTAAGTGTTTAAACGGGGATAGTAAAACTTGTGTGAGAATTGTCAAAGGA
This sequence comes from Vulpes vulpes, assembly GCF_048418805.1. Lineage (NCBI taxonomy): Eukaryota > Metazoa > Chordata > Mammalia > Carnivora > Canidae > Vulpes > Vulpes vulpes. Next base: position 200,560,327 of record NC_132780.1, read on the forward strand.
ACAGAACATAAACGGACGTGCCTGACCCCTCAGATTTCTTAGGACTGTCAAACCAGAGACGGTATCTCTGATGCGAACAGATATCCGAGGCTCAAATTGTGACTCTATAGAGCAAGGAATTTTTTTTTAAGATTTTATTTATTTATTCATGCAAGATAGAGAGAGCCAGAGGGAGAAGCAGGCTCCATGCAGGGAGCCCGATGTGGGACTCGATCTCAGGACTTCAGGGTTACGCTGTGGGCCGAAGGCAGGCGCTAAACCGCTGAGCCACTCAGGGATCCCGTAGAACAAGGAATTTAATAAGAATACAGATAATTTTGGTTTTTATGATACACACATTACAGAAACTTGAGTCAACTGGAGAAAAAGAAGCAGGAGCTGCAAGAGGAGTAACGGGGAGAAGGGACCTTGAGCAAAGAAGGTTAGACAAGACTTTTGTCATCGTCTGGTCTAATACCCAGAAATGGAAGAATGCCCAAGGAGATTCTGCTACGTGGGGACTAGGGAAATTATGAAGTATGACCCTACTAACAGGGCAATAGGCCTGTGCAGATCAAACGATACTTGTTTGGTGATCAGAGGATGCGAGAACCTCAACTGACTTGGAGGTCTTCGTAAGGAATAATTTGGGTCTAGAATTGAGAAGAAAAAAGGCAATGAAAAGAAATGGGGCAGGGACATAGGAGTAAACCAACTGGTAAGTGAAACCTACAGAATGTCTTATTTAGTATAATTTTATTCAACAGAACAGAAACCATCGTAATCTAACAAAAGAGTGGCACCAACCTACTGGAAAAATGAATACTATTGGTGAAAGCTGATAATAAACCAACAACAATAAAAATGACATTTTTCTGACCATGTCCAGAAAAGGATAAGAGAGACAATGCAGGAGAAAAAAATCACTGAATTGAAAAGGTAAAATGAACACTACAAGTATAATTTACGATCAAGATGGGTATAGAGGTTGCAATGAAAACGTAGTTCTCTCTAAAACTTAAAATTTTCCAGGTCTAGGGCAGCCCTGGCGTTTCAGCAGTTTAGCGCCGCCTTCGGCCCAGGGCCTGATCCTGGAGACCAGGGATCGAGCCCCATGTCGGGCTCCCTGCGTGGAGGCTGCTTCTCCCTGTCTCTCTGTGTGTGTCTCTAATAAATATAATCTTAAATCTAATAAATCTAATCTTAATATAAAAAATATAATCTAGGGATCCCTGGGTGGCGCAGCGGTTTGGTGCCTGCCTTTGGCTCAGGGCGCGATCCTGGAGACTCGGGATCGAATCCCACATCGGGCTCCCGGTGCGTGGAGCCTGCTTCTCCCTCTGCCTGTGTCTCTGCCTCTCTCTCTCTCTCTCTCTCTGTGACTATCATAAATAAATAAAAATTAAAAAAAAAATAAATAAATATAATCTAATAAATATAATCTTAAAAAAAAATTCTCCAGGCCTAGAAAAAATTATACTTAAGCAAGTGAAACTTCCAAGAATGGACTGCACCAAGAGTCAGCAGGTCTGTTTAGTAATAATTTGGGGCCATTTATGTAAACTTTTTGTTTAGATGGCTACAAATACCACTCATTTTCACAGATCTTGCAATAGCCAGGGCCCTCCCAACTCTTCTAACCCTTCATGTGACAGCTGCTGACCAGCAAAACAGGACTTGGTCATTGAGATTGGGATGTGTGGGATCAGGTTTCTAGATACTATGTCAGTCACAATTTGTTATTCTTTCTTTTTAAAGCACTGCACCTTGTAGGAAAAGAAATTAAGAAGCACTTGTAAAATATACAATGATTAACTCCTTCCAAAAATCTATCTTCTGCTGAGGAAAGACTAAGATCACGGTTAACACAAATGTAGTAAACAAGGATGGTGCATTAGGAATAGTTTTCCACTAGGTCCGTCAAAGCCAAATACCATTCTGTCTTCATTCATATGTGGAATTTAAGAAACAAAGGGGGAGGAAGAGACCAATCAAGAAACAGTCAATTATAGAGAACAAACTGATGGCTCAGACCGGAGGTGGTGGGGGATGCTGGGGGATACTTTAAATGGGTGATGGGGATTTAGGAGCGCACTTGCTAAAACGAGCACCAGGTGATGTATGAAATTGTTGAATAAAAAAAAAAAAAAAAAGAAATTGTTGAATCACTGTATTGTAGACCTGAAACTAATGTAACAGTGTAGCTTAATTACCTGGAATTAAAACATAAAAAGCCAAAAATGTTTTCCACTGTAAATATTTTAAATAAGTGACCAAAAACAAGAAATGGTGCACCATTTTCTAAGCAAAAATCACCTTATAAATTTGGTGGCTTTTTTTTTTTTTTGAAACTTCAGGACAAATGTTTACTGTGATAATTTGATAACTTTAATGATTTCCCAATCTTTTATTAGACAACACAGAACTTTATTTTTATTTTTTGGTGAAAACAAGAAATACAGCAGACTGACAGACTTTATTTTTCCTTTGAGCACACAGAATACTAAAGTACTTAACGATCCTTGTTTAGTTTGACAGAGCAATTCTACAAGTACTTACACTGGTTAGGGACATGAAATGTCAAGTACCACGTTACTATTAGGGCAAGAAATATCGCGGCAATACGAGTTAGGGGGGTTTTTAGGGATCAATTTCACAAGACACAGCAACAACTTGCAAAATTTCAAAGATCACATCCAAATTATATATCTAAGAATAGAACTAAGTGTGAGGACAGACCAGGACAAGCCGATATATTAACGAGTGTTCACAGGTTTCATACTGCACAGGAAACAAGTTCGGTATTTTGCACACGTTCCCAATAACGAGCAAAAAGCAGGCCTGTAAGTGTCAATTTTGCCAGCGAGCAAAGGTAAGAGAAAGGAATGAACAGGATTTTACTCAAACAGAGAAACAAGGAGCATATACCACTAATTTTCCACAGAGAAAATCACTCCTATACTAATAGAGAGAAAACATCCAGACTTGCATTTTCGTGTACAAAAATCTACTGGTGAATTCAAGGGAATTCGGGAAAAGTCCTCCAAGCATCCTGTTTAAACATCAAGCATCCGAGTCCCCCTGGGCTCCCGGAAAAGCTTCACCCCCCCCCCCCCCCCCCCCCGGGCTCCAGCTTCCCGGGGCCCTTCCAAGGCCACTTCGCAGCAGTCGGGCCTCGGCGGCAGCAAACCCCCCCCCCCGCCCCCCGCCCAGGCCTCCCGAGCGCTCGGGGAGCTTCGGGCAAAGCCTCCAGGGGGGAGGGGAGGGGGGAGGGGAGGGGAGGGGGAGGGGAGGCGGCCGCCGGGGTCGCAGGCGACACACACCCCGACCCAGGCCGGGAAGCCTGGCGTCTCCGCAGCGCGGCCTGGTTTTTAGGGGCAGAAGCGGGGGAGGGGGTGAGGCAGCAGGAGGGAGGCGCAGAGGTGCCCCCACGGCGCTGCCCCGGGCTATTTCTTGGGGCTCCCCCGCCCCCAAGTTTCCGTGTTTAAAAGGGTAGAGCGAGACACGCTTCGGCCGCCTCGGATCACCCCCGGCTCCGGCTCCGCCTTCTCCGTCCCGCGCCGCCGCCAGTGGCCCTCAGGTCTCCGCCGGAGACTTTCGGAGCTGGGGCCGGGGCGGGGGCGGGGGCGGGGGCGGCCGAGCGGGGAAGGGCCGGGGCCGGCCCCCGGGGACCCGTCCTCTCCCCGACACGGCAGGGGGGGCAGGGGGAGCGCAGAGCCCGCTCTGGCCCACGGGGCTCCACTTCGGAGCTCGGGGAGGGGAGGGGGAGGGGGGAGGGGGATGCAGCTACCGGACGGCCCCTCGGAGCGCAAACGGGTCCTCCGAGCTCGGGGGGGGGGGGGGGCTGCCCGGGTCCAGGGGCCGCGGCGGCTCCGGAGGTGGCTCCCGCGGTGGCTGCCCCCGCGCGTGGCCGCGCTCCAGGCCGAGCACACAGCGCTGCCCACCTGCCCGCGGCCACGGGGGGGGGGGGGCGGGGGGCTCCCGGGACCCCGGCAGGAGCCACGCAGCTGCCCCGGGCGCTCGCCAGCGGCCTCATTCCCGCCTCAGCCGACTCAGCCGCGCGGCGGCCGGCGAGCAGCTGCACTGAGGGCCGGGCCGGGCCGGGGCGGCGCGTGCACGCGGGACGTGGACCAGGACGCGGGGCACGAGGGCCGGGGGAGGACGCGAGCACCCGAGGGTCCACCTTACAAGCGACCGAGGGGCGAGGAGAAGCAGGGCGGCGGCGGGGGCGGGGGCGCGGGGCGCGACTAGCCGGACTGGATCCGGAAGGACCTGGGGCTCTCGGCCGGCTGCCTCGCGGGGTCCCGGATGCCCCGGCGCGGCCCCTCGCCCATCAGGTAGTACTGCAGGGGGTTGGGCCACAGCTCGGCCTTGATGATCTCCGCGATCCTGTCGAATTCCAGGAGGCTGTGGTCCGAGAACCAGTTGAAGAAACTGGGGATGGTGTTTCCTTCCCGGTTCCTGTGGATGTGAGCCTGCGGGTCCTGGCCCCGGTGCCAGCGGATCGGCGTGGACAGGGACACG